>NC_044308.2:76276348-76588223 GCF_007474595.2 Lynx canadensis
TGATTAGCTCCCTAAAAATGAGAATTTTCCATTAATGAACATGTTCTCATTCTCATGGCTAGAAAGAGTGGTCCAAGAGAGCAAGAATACAAGTTTGGATGCACCAGCTCCATTCTCATTGAGTTTCCTACTTGGTTCGAAACGTAAATACACTCCAGCTTATTAACTCAAGCCCTCCCTGTACATGTTTTCATATGCCTAGAGGAAACCAGCAGAGCCAGGACTCAGCCAGGACTTACATCTGTGAGGTCGGAGCAATTCACATACACTGAGCATTCAGAGAAGGCCGAGGGATCTATTTCCCCATCAATGCCAGGAGCACTGGCAGATTCTGTTTAGCACCAGTAGGACTGCCTGGACCCCTGAGAAGTCCCACTTCATTAAGACATTAGGTCCTAACATACCGAGGAAAGCTTCCTAAATTCATATGTATTGAGAGTGAAATGAGGATTTCCTCCCTGAGACATGCTGAAAACCGCTTTCAACTCCCTTTTGTGTACAGCAGCCTGCACTGCGTAAAGTGTCAGCCCAGCCTCGCTAACTCGGTTAGAGGGAGGGCCAATAACAACACTCAGCTGATTATAAAAGAAAGGGAAAAGACTGAACGATTATAGAATTCTTATAATGTGCATAGTGTTATTATGGCACCCTGCCCAGGGCTCATCAAAGATAAATGAGGTTTGAAGAGTGGATTTTTTTTTTATGTTAAACTTAATAGACATTCCCTTTCTTTCTTTCTTTCTTTCTTTTTTTTTTAAACTGGCAAGGGAATGGAAAAGACATCAAAGCAGTTTTCCTATAAATCTATACGAAAATGAATTTCAGAGTCAACTTTTCTGCTTTTATTACTTACGGGTTTTTATTTTTTTGGAAGCTGAAAGGGAACATAATTCAGTGCCTTTCAAATTGCTTTGGGAAATATAATAAATCCAATATATATGGAAAAGTTTATAGGGTTCGGGTTTTATTTTTTTGCTAAATATATACAACTCTGAGATCTTTCTCTGATATTAAGATTGTTTCCAAAAATTTTTCTTCCAAGTTTTTTCATACATATTTCACTAGATTTCCTAGACATTTAGTAATTTGTAATTCTGAAGCCCAATGACAAGGTACAAGGTTTAGTACTTTGACCATGTGAAGCTGTTGCCTTTTCTAAGCTGCTACTCCTAAAATCCTCATCCAGGCTTTAAAAGACAATAGCAATCTCACATTTTTGTTTCTATGGCTAAGAATTTTGATGGAAATAGGAAGGGGGAGAGTGTCCATTAATATTGCAACATCAGTCTCTGAATGTGCTCCTTGTGTGTGAAATTATATTTTTATGACACTTCTCTGGTTTTCTTTGAATCAGCTCGATTGAAAATCATCTTGAACCCAATTTTTATCCAGTAACTGCCTCTCAATACACATTACTCTTGTAAGTGTTAAAGATTTGTTGGTTCAGCTTTTCAGGCAAGGCTATTTGAATGCACGAGGGAGTTGCCAGAGAGTTCTTATGGCTACGTCAAAGTTAAACAAATCCAAAGTTGCTGAGTTCCATCAGCATTTAAATCTCCATTGCAAAACCAGTGCTTTAGGAGGAAGTTCAAAGTTCACAGTCCAAAAAAGGAACTTAACACTAGTGACATAGTGGTTAGATCCAAATTAATAAGTCAAAGTGTTTGTGGATTTGAAGAAAAGTTTCTTTGAGCGAAAGGTAGCTTCAGAGCCTAGATAAATCTTCTGAATCCTAGGGAAGGATCCTAATTGATCCTCTGACTGTCTGAACACTGGGTTCATCGTTTTATAAATGGCTCACCGTGAAAAAAAAAAAAAAAAAAAAGGAAATACCAGTTACCAGACACATAGAATTAATACCTGAAATCATCAGCTTTCCTTTATCTGTTGGACCCAAGAGGATTCTGTGTGTGCTGATTGGAGGAACCATGGGTCAGAGACAAACATTTTCCCAAGTGTTCTTCGTTTACCTGAATCGCAATTGCCTTACTGAGCGAGAGGTAGGAATTAATAGACATGGGTAAGAACATAGTGAAGAACTCCAGTGCTTTATATCAGACACCAAATCATTAGCATAGGACAGATACCTTTAAATAGATGTTAAAGAATTGAAAAACATGTATCCTTTTGAAAGTCTACCTTTCTTAAGTGTGCAGAAAAAGTTGGCAGCCATTCAATGGTGTGAATGGTAGTGAAACTATCCCAGATTTAGAACACATATGGCTGTATATATGGCTCACAGGACCCTTCCTAGTGGACTAGACCAATGTTTCTCAACCTTGGCTAAACATTGGAACTGCCTAGGGATGTTGCGACCCAATGGTTCAGTGTTGGAGAGGGGTATATTTTTAAAACTCTCGTGCATAAAGAACTAAACAGATTGGAAATAGTATAGAAAAATTTCAAATTTTTTTATTGTTTATTTATTTACTTTGAGAGAGAGAGAGAGTAGAGAAGGGGCAGGGAGAGAGGGAGGGAGAGAATTCCAAGCAGGCTCCGCTGATGCAGGGTTCAGTCTCACAAACTGGAGACCATGACCTGAGCCAAAATCAAGAGTTGGACATTTAACTGACTGAGACACCCAGGCACCCAAAAACTTCAATTTTTTTTACATTTAAAATATAATGTGTACAGGCCCCTACCACTTCACCACACAAAATAGCATCCCTCTCAAAGAATGGATGGTTTTCCCAAGTGCATGGAAATAGTGATTGCAGTAGTAATCTGGTAAAGAGTAGGAGAATTTCTCCTTTTCATATAATATCCACCGCATGTAGCAATGTTATGAAATTTAATCCACTAAATTAGATAGGCAGAGAAAAGACATTGCCTTAATTGTGTCTATAGCTCCTTCAGGACAACATCCTCTGGTTAATAGGAAAAAAAAACAAAAAAAAAAAAAACAAAACAAAAAAACAACAAACAAAAAAAAAAAAAATAGTATTTAGTAGAAGTTTAAACTCAGTTTGATTCAATAATCAAAGCAGTCTTCTCAGATAGTATTGTCTTTCTTGAACAAAACCAAAAAACACTTAATTTCACAGATGTCCTCCTTATTCCCTGCTTCTTTGCCCAAGATGCTGATTGAGAATATATGGTATGCAGCCTGTGTCTTACTGACATGAGACAAGGGTGGAGGGAAACTCTAGTATCATATAGTTCCCAAGACTACATGGATAGCATCATCTAGCCTCTGGAAGGATAGCCATGTCTACTGTTCATTAGCTACCTACTTGTTTTGTGCTCACCCCTGGCTAGTGACTACTTTGATGTGGCTTTGGTCAACTCCCTCATGCTGACTTGGCTTCCATCCATCCTTGATTTCTGCAGGTTCTTGGGAATGTGCCGCATGGCCCATCCAAACTTACAGCTTCATAATCCACCCTTATCCTCTTCTGATGGTTCAACTCACTCTGCCATACTTTTTAGAAGGAAGCAACCCTTCCATCTCTTCATTTTCTTCCCGGATAATATGATAATTTGATATTAAAGATATGTTGGAATAAAATAGAATAGCATTCAAATATACTCGATACTTGGAAGACTCTAATTTCATTACTTGGCTGCAAGCTTTCCTCACTCATCGCTCACTTTGTCCTCTCTTGCTTTTTTTTTTTTTTTTTAACTTCTCTGTCTTCTTTCCCTAGAAGTCTGAGGATATAAAAGCTAGTTAGAGTTTTTCCCATCAGTTAGGTAAAGAAGCAAAAACAGATTGCATCAGCTCTTGTTTTTCCTACTTCCAGGGTCAAAGCACCATGTCAGGATAAACCCACAAGAGATTTGCCTGCTTGAGACCCCAGTCCATTATAAGAGGAGTGAAAGCTTTTTGAAGGAAAGTGTACAAAGTTAGAAATGTACCACAAGTTACCATATAGTTGACCCATCTGGATATTTAAAATTATCTATTTAGACATGGGGGTGGGAATTGATAGTTATTTTCTAAAAATACTCTTTGGGGCGGGGGAGAAGCAGAATTTGTAAAATTGGACACAAAAATTAAATGAATAGAATTTTCAAGCCTATATTTCTTAAAATGTTAAACAGCTAGAAAAAAACCCTATGGTTGCTTATTTATGTAATTTAAAAGTGCAGTTTTCTAAAAATATCATACTCATTCAATTTTTCAGAGAACATAACACTTTTGGCAGAAATGCACTTAAAATTTTAATAAAATAGGCATAATAATGTGTGTGTGTGTGTGTGTGTGTGTGTGTGTGTATGGTGTTTGCGAAGAAAGCGAAGGAATTAATCTCGGCTGAAAATAAGGAAGTTAAGACTACAATATCACTCAATGAGTCAACATCAAGGTGCAAATGAAAACTCTTTATGTATTTACTTATTTAAAATCACCCCAGGGTGCAGACTCAAGCAGTAAGAATTAATTAGACTCTACAAAATAGAACACTGATGACCAAGAACAATTCAAATCAACTAAAGATGAATTTCTAAATCTCTCTCATTTGTTATCCTAAAAATTATATACATCTAGCCAATCAGCACAAGCAGCTAATGTCTTTTATTCTACATGTTCTTTAGGCCACTTTTTGTGGCTCTGGTCTATGCTTTAATTTCTCCAGTTATAATTTAGAAATTCTGAGAAAATACTTTCTCCCTAGCTCCCTCATTGAACCTACAAAATGGAATTATTGACAAGGATAATACATTATTTGCCTTTGATCTTTTGCTGATAAAAATCATTATATATATGATATATGTCAT
Organism: Lynx canadensis; assembly: GCF_007474595.2. NCBI lineage: Eukaryota > Metazoa > Chordata > Mammalia > Carnivora > Felidae > Lynx > Lynx canadensis. The sequence goes on from NC_044308.2 coordinate 76,281,068, forward strand.
ATATAGATATATATATATATATACAATGTCCACATATCATTATATATATATATATATATCTATATATGTATAGATATCATGTATATAATGACCACATATTTTTTAATGGCTTGAGTTTGTGAATCTCCCAAAGTAGTTCCTAAATGCCAAGAGTTTGCTTAACTACGTGACAAGTTCTGGTTTATTTATAGCCCTATGCTAAAAAAAAATATATTTTTAAAAATATATATAACTGCTACAAAAATCTCATGAAGCCACCAAATGTCTCTGTTTATCACTGATAGTGCCTCATATGAAGAATAAGTTGGGGCACCTGGGGGGCTCAGTCAGTTAAGCATCTGACTCTTGATTTCAGCTCTGGTTGTGATCTCATGGTTCATGGAATAGAGCCCAGCATGGGCTCTGTGCTGACAGTGCAGAGCCTGTTTGGGATTCTCTTTCTCTCTCTCTCCCTCTCTCTGCCCCCCCCTGCTCTCTCTCTCTCATTCTCTCAAAATAAATAAATAAACATTTAAAAAAAAAAAAGAATAAGTTGTGTTCATTGTGAGACTGGATTTTGATGTATCCAGCCCCTCTATCATTCACCAGAAACCTACCCTAAGGAAAAGGAGTCTGAGGAAAAGAAAACCAAGAATGCATGACCCACAAGATTTACTATTTCCAAATGATTCAGTGGCATTTCCCAAGCATGCTGCCATTTGCCACTTTCACTTAAAAAGGCATGGACAATGGTATCTATCTCCCACCAAAAAGGATATTTAGGTTCAACTTTGGGATGAATGATTCAATCATCAGTTGATAAAGCAGAGGAGGACCTGAGGGGGAGGTAGAGACAGCTTCTCCATCCTCAGATAATTAGGTTTGGTCAACAACCACTTAAAGAATGGATTTGGATGGGTCAGATGTTCCCACACAGCAGGAGGGAGTGTGAATACAAGGCCCAGAGGTCCTTTCAACAACTATTTCCCACTATTCTTATTATCTCATTAATTCTGGCAATTTCCTTATGAGGCTTGCATGTGGTATTATTAGATCTATTTTACTGGAGGAAAAACCCTAGGAAAGGTGAAGTGAAATTATGTGTTTGAGGTGAATGAGTCATCAGCCAGGCCTGGAATGAGCCACCTATGTACTTTTCACACTAATGTTAGTGTCTGTGGTCTCTCTGATAACAGAAGTTGAGCTCTAGACCTAGTTTTCTCCAAGTTGATCTATTTTTTTCAAAAATAATAATGTATTAGAAATTAGTCACAAATGAGCAAACATCATGCATGGCTCCCTAAACCAATTAACATGTCAGGTCTAATTTACTGTTAGACAAATAATTTGAAATATTTGCAAAAGAGCAGCATGAGAATTTATTCTCTGCAATTAGGCAGAGATTTCAGTAAATTCTTGATATTCCTTGAGGGAGCTCACAACCAAGAAAGAACCGCCATGTTTTTCTGCCTCAGGTTGTGTAAGGAGAGGACAATGCTGGGAAGCTCCACAGGTTCCAAACCCTAGTATTAGGACACAAACATACCATCAGGTTGATAAGCAAACCAGTGGATCAAGAGAATTACCTAATCTGGTCATAAAGATCAGTAGAGATAGAAGGTGAAAAACCTTCAAATGTGAGGTCCCAGAGATGGCAAAATGTTTTTCTTGGGTCTTAAATAAGTTTCTTCTACTACAGTTACAGCCTATTTCTGAATCCTATGAAATGGAATCACTAAGGAATCAATAATTTCACATACAGTTCCTGAAAATATTAACCAAATTATTCCCAGCATAAATAATCTCAAATTCTTTTCAATTCCTTCACCAAGGGTATTTACCGATCATTTTATCATTTTGATGTTAGGAAATCTGAAGAATATATTATAGTCTATATCTGTATGATTGTGGACTATATAGTCTTTCTACTATTTGCCTGTATGGCTTCCTGGGCCTGAAGAGGTAGTCAGCTAAAGGTCAGACATCTTTCTTAACATTCTTTTATAGTGTCTAAAGTGGCCGTCCTATTTATTTGGGGTAAGGCATGAGAATATCTTGTTAAAATGAAAATGCTATCTAGAATGAGTGAAAAGCTCAGCTATTACCCAGAAATTATTATCTACTATTTAGATAATTATCTAGTTAAAAGACTTGTTTAGAGATTTACAATATTTAATTAACTCTAGTAACATTTTGGGCTCCGAAAGTCTGAAACACTGAACAAGGATATTTTAAGGGAGGTCGAAGAAGATTCAGCACACCCACATGGAAATTTCCAGGAGGCTTGAATGAGTGCCACTGTACCTATTATGACTGCACCCAAAAGGAGACCAAAGACCAATGAAAGAGGGATAGAAAGATTTTGAAAATAATCTCACTTCTTTATACTTTTGTCTAAAGTTGGTAGTAGGTGTTATATATCCTTAACTGAAAGAGTGAATTACACATTGTAGACAGTGAAGATGGGATTCATTGTTCTCTGCAGTTTTCTTCATTTTAGTTCCAAAGTTTTTTAAATTGTACAGGTAAAGGAAAAGGAGCCGGATTCTTTCCCCTTTTATTTTTTGTCCTCTCTTTCCTCACCCATTTCCTCCACTCAATAATTTCCTGTTGTCTCCACTTCCAAATCCACAATACCCCTTGCCAAACACACATACTTATAACTTTATCTTCTCTGACACACAAGTTAGTCTAGGAGATTTACATTTCTTGTCAGAAAAATAGGGCGACACTGTGAGAGGCTACCAACTTCAAAACCTGAAGCCCAAGTCCTCAAACTGAAGAAAAGAGAACACACTTAAAAACAAAAGGAAACGAAATGAAATGAAAGAACAGTATAAACTGGCATCACTCTTAGTTTAAACCTCATCTCTTATCTCCCTATTCCTTTCTTTCCTTATTGTCAGTGCTACGTAGTTACAGAGAACAGGGTTTCTAGAGTAATTTGGACTATGAAACCAACAGTTTCAAAGGTAAAGCAAGAAACATTTCAAGACAAACATAGTGAGCTTCCTGTTTGCTATTCTTCCAGCCATCTAAGACACTCAGACTCAGGAATCTAAGCGCCAGCCACGTGCTTAGCCCAATGCCCTATGATTGTGCACTGAGCGGGGCCACTCATTAACCGGCCTTCTGCTAAGTAGCCATGTATGAGGAAGGCCATCAGGCTGATAATTCTCAGTTCCTATTTCTTGATGACAGTTCACCTTAGGCATTTTGTTAACTACGCCAGAGAATAACACACAAAACAATGATCGAATATACTCAGAAATAAAAGCCAAATCCAATGCGTTCTGAATAAAGATGTACTATTAATGTCAATGTTACCCTGAATTTTCTAGGCTCCCAGTGAGTGCTTCTGATACTTTCTCCTTTGTCTCTTTTGCATTATTTACACTTTATCAAGCACCAAGCCAGTGCTAGTTATGAATAGACCCTCACAGGGATTGAGTGGCAGCCGTGTAGGAACTGACATCACATAGCATGGAAATATTTAATAACTCAGTTATGGCTATAAAGGAAAGCATAGATAGAACAGATAAATCATATTGCATTGAAGGATGAGCTTTTAAACGGCCATTTTTCATTAGTTTCCTTTCTCATAAGGGCTCATCATAAATTTAATCTGGAGGCGGAAAAAAAGAAGCCCCAATGACCGTCACCATCTTAGTGGATTCCTAATAATGAGAAAAAAATTATCAAAAGCAGTAGGCCGCTGCTGCTTCCCCTAAGTGCCCAGTAAAGATAGTTCAAGTATAGACATTCCATACTAGCATTTGTTCTGCCCAAAAGCTTGGAGTCATTTTTTAACTTTTCTTCTCAGGCCAGATGCAATTCATCAAGAGTCTGTTGGCCCCAGCTTTAGAATATACCCAGAATGTGGACATAATATGGATATATTGTGAATATTTGTATGTTAAACCCATGTACGGTTACACACACATAGATATGCATGCATATAAAGCGGATGTATTCTGAACCCAGGGCTTCCTATTTAATATAATTGATTGTCTTTGTAAAAACATTATTCTGAGAAATAGTCCACAGGCTTCACCAGATGCCCCAAGAGGACCATGGCACAAAACTTTTTAAGATCCTCTGATTTAGAAGATCTGGAGCTAGTATGTTACTGGGACTCTACAAAAAGCTAATGTTCAGACAATAACGATCACCACCTAAGCTGTGAAGGAAGGCCTTTTGGATACTCATTAGGAAATGAGTCTTAAGATTTTAATGCTAACAATCTTACTATCTATTTCACCACTTCCCTTAAGACTTTCTTTCTTTGCTACACATTCTTAAATATTCTTAAAATCATTTCTCATTCTGTAAGTTTTCTGGGGGTATTATTCATTTCTAATACAGCCATGACCCTAACTTCAGAACATGCCTAAGAACCTGAAACAGACTTTGACTCCAATGCGATTACTTATGTAAAAGGAAACTAGACAGACAATCCCAAGCGCAGAAAACTAGCCTTCGGTCCCTTGGGCTCATAGGTGTAAAGTTGGAAAGAAAATTAAAGTGATTTTATGTATCTTATGCAAGATGGCAATCACCATATTTACTTTTTGTGTGTGTGAGAAAACCTTCTATGTGGGGCGTCTGACCGCTCTCACCGTAGCTACATGGAACGCTGCTTAGCATTCCTTACCAGAAATAAGCTTCCTACAGCCCTTCCATATCCAAAGAAACCTGAAATTCCCTTCAGAAATTTTTCAAAGGCTACTCAGAACAGGGCCTGTTTTCTGCACGTGTGTGTGTGTTTCAGCTGTTAACCCTTTCTAGCCTTAGCTTTTTTATTTCCACACAAGCTTACTGCTCTCAACCCTGCCCTCTTGTTTAATTGATTGCACGTTTTGTGCTGCGTGCTTGCTTACACTTGCTTAAGTGGTCTTATCAGTTCAATCTTTTCAGTTTAATTTCTATTTTTGACACGTATCTTCTACATTTAACTTTTTTCCCATATTTTTTGAGCAGCATTCAGCAGGATGTGTGCGGATGTGTACATTTGTATGTATGAGCTATAAGCAACTAAGGCCCCTGAATAATCTAGAAATTACAGATAGTTTAGATGCTACATCTTAGAAAATGATTTCTTGGCACCCTATAGTGGATGAGAAGGAAGACTGGTGGTTTGTCTTGTCCATCATGTGGTTTAATTATATAAAAAGTTTCATTATCATTAGGTAGCTTTGAAGTAGCTCCAATTTAGGCGTGCATAGATGTGACATATATTAAATGGAACACATTTAATGAAAAATTTAAGTAGAGGCCGTGGCCACACCTATAATGAAGATGGCCAGAATTTTTCATTCTAACCTTTTTTGTTAAGCTAATGTCAAACTCTATAAAGAGTCCTAACTTGAAGAAAGATCTTTCCTGTTCTTTTTTTGGCTAAAGATGATGACATTTTGAAAAATTTGATAAAAATTAGTTCAGCAAGAACTGAACTAACAGTTCAATCACTGAATAGAAGCAAAAACCATCTTCTGATAGTAAACTCAGGAGGCAGTCAAATGTCAACTGACCCAAATGGCTGAAAATAAAATGTCAGAATTAGTAGCCCTTGATGAAAACGTGGCGCTTTAACTAGCGGTCAAGAACAGGACTTTTAGGGGTGACTGTAGCCATTGTATGTACTGGAAAGTGCACTCCAGAAATCAGAGAAGCATATGTGCATTTCTCCTTCTGCAAAGGAGAGACTTATTCAAAAACCACATACCTCTGGGCTCTTCGTCTTCCTCCTTCCAATGGACCATCTTCAGGCCCATTAATATGGCAAGCTCCTGTCATCAAGAGTGTGTGCTACAGGCTGTGAACACCCAGTCACCAATACCAAACACACACACACACACACAGCCCCTGCCACCCCCGCCGCGCCCCCAACATGCACACACAGCCAGCGCATGCTCTTTTTTACTAATTAGATGTCACTTGTTAACTTGTTCACAGACTTCCTTATTATTTTTCCTGAGGACAGTTAGTGTCTTTGGCTCTTGTGTGGTTCAAGTTCAGCCTTAAGGGTTGCAAATCTGGCTGAATAATCTAGTTTCTCCTAGGATGATTCTTGGCTCTTCTTATTTCTACCTAAAATACAAAACAAACAAACAGAAAAAACCTCATGCTAAAATCAATTGGTTCTGAAAAGGATATTAATCTCTTTCTTCTAAAGCCAGTCACATTTTCACTCTCCCTATATCTTATTCTGGGTTTTACACTTTTTGTAAAAAAGACCAAATGCAGACTACTCAGCTTTATTGTCTTCAAAGCCCAATTAAATTACTGTTATTTTTCTCCTATCTAAAGAGTGTTACATTAAACCCACTTATACTACGGGCCACAGTGTTCATCAGGCTGTATATGTTCTTAGACGTTGAAAATTCACTTACAGTTTTGAAAAACTGGTCATCCTTTCAATACTCTTGAAGGACAGTGCACTTTAAAAACTCATCAAAATCTGCTTATAACTTGAATTTTACCACATTTACCTTCATTGTGCATATCTTCATCTTCATTTATCTTCATTGTGAATATTAACATTAGTACACTTGATTATTGTGAAGCAAGACCCAGCTGGGCTTCATTTATAAGCACTTCGTGACACTAAAGACAAAGGCATCATTTCCTACTTCACCTCTGTTCTGCTCACTTTGTAAGCTAAGGATTCTCAGATGGTTTGGTCTCAGGATTCCCGAAAATCCTTAAAAATTATGGACAATTCCAAAGTCCTTTTCTTATGTTGATTATATCTGTCAGTGTTCCTCATATATGTAATTAAAACTCAACAAATTTAAGATCATTTATTTATTAATAGCTTAAAATAACATAAACCCATTATTTGTTAACACAAACAACATACTTTAATGAAATATTACCATATTTTCCAAAAGAAAAAATTAGTGAGAAGATGAGCATTGTTTTATATTTTTGCAATTTTTTAAATCTCTTTAACGTCTGTTAATAAAAGACAGCTGGAGCGAAAAAAGAGACGCATGGGAAACAAACCACAAGAGACTCTTAACTATAGAGAACAAACTGAGGATTGATGGAGGGAGCTGGGTGGGGGGATGGGCTAGATGGGTGATGGGTATTAAAAAAGGAACTTGTTATGATGAGCACTGGGTGTTGTATACAAGTGATGAATCACTGAATTCTACTCCTGAAACCAATATTGCACTGTATGTTACCTAACTAAAATTTAAATTAAAAAAGAGTAAAAATAAAATACAGCTGGAATCTCATATCTGCTTCTCCATTTAATTTGTTAAATTAACAAATTCAAATTATTAATTAAGTCATTAAAATTATTAATTAATTCATTAAAATTAAATTAAAATCGATTTTAAAAATCTGTGAAACACTTCATGTTGCTTTTTCTACTTTCTAAAAAGTAGAAAAGACAAATAACATTACAAAAGCATAGGTTTGACCATGAGGACCTTCTGACGGGGTCTTGGGGCTATCCCAAGAGCCCCTAGACCACACTTTGAAAGCTGCTATTTGGTCTAATTAGAAGTAAAGGCTAAATAGAGGGGGGGAAAGCAGTGGAGATTGTCATTGCAGAACAGCTTACTGTAGCTAACTGAGAGAGGACAAAGTTAGAGATGGAACACATTTGGTGGCGATTAACTGGCAGAGTCATGCGGAGGTATTTTTATTGAGCTCAATTATAAACAGGGTTGGGAAACTTATTTGATGTAAGGGATGGGTGGTATGGGGTGGTGGAATGCTCTAGGAAATTTAAGTCCGTCCTTTCTTGCTTCTCTGCATATCTGTAGAGAATGATCACCACCTTCTACAGGCAAAGGCTATCCTGCCTGAAAGAGTTCCATTTTACCACATCATAGTACTAGATTATTTTCGTAGGGATATGATTATACTTGTCTCTCAGTGCCAAGCATCACTCTGCCCCTTTGTTCCAGACCATAGTGGGAAGAAATACTTGTCGTGCATAGTAAACACAAAATCAAAGCAACAACACAAAGCCAAGCAAGCAGTCAACACATTGACAAAGCCCTTTTATAACCTTGCTTCAAGAGGAGAAAACTCTGGAGCGTCATTAAGTGTCATTAATTTCCATTCAACAAATTTCAACTTGACATGATAATTTTCTATGGCCTTATTTCTCCAGTTGATGCTTCATTTTTTGCTATGGAAACAGAAAACACCCAAATAAACCTACCCACAACAGAAATCAGATGTTCTTCTGGGAAGAGGTACCATGGCCTTTTCCTCACCCTTTGATCTTCTCTTTATAGGCTTCTGGTTCCAGGGAGGCAGTGGCAGTGGGGAGAGTGATACTTTCCAAATTTGGAGATGAGGAGAGGGCCCCACTTGTAAAGTGGGGCCTGCTTTGGGTAAGGGGATACAGCTCTCTTTTCATAGCTACTCAAAGGTCATAGGAAACTTAGGACGTGTCCTCAAAGTCCACTTTCTGGTCCTGGTTTTTTAATAATGTATTTAGAAATGAGTTTCTTAACTGAAACAATGATTACACACAAAAAAACATTTTTCTAGGGTCTTCATAAATGGAGGAGCAGTAGTTACTTAAAATTGTTTTTAATTATTAAAATCGTGTGTGTGTGTGTGTGTGTGTGTGTGTGTAAGAAAAAGAGAGAAGAAAAATGGATGATTTTGTTGCCAGGATTAAGAAGCTATATCAAAAAATATTGCCTGGACTAACTTACGAAGACCATATTATGATTTGGGCTAAGAAAAGCCAATCTTTGGTTGAATAGCCTAAAGTAATAAATTGCATTTGAAGGACTTTAGATTTCTGCACAAACTTTTCAACCAGATCTAATTGGAAGCGCTACTCACATAGCCAAGGGCATTCTGAAAAACAGAGCAGTGGATTAACACCATTTTTAAAAGTCAAGAAGTCTTTTCTCCTCTTAAAGGAGAGTTTTCCAGCCATTATCTTCAATTGCTAAACGTTTTAAAGAAAGTCTCCTCTCTCTCTCTCTTTCTCTGTCTCTTTCTCTCTCTCTCTCTCTCCCTTGGTCCTACAGTCTCCCTCCCTCCTTCTACCCCCATTCCTTCCCTTCCTGCCCCTCTTTCTCTCTCCATTTCTCTCTCTCAGTCCTCAACCCCATTCAAGCCATGAATGAGTGTTATACTGGAAGCAAGAGTTATATAGTAAATGACTTATCAGTCAGCTGTGTCCTAGATATTGTTGATGAAGGAAGCAGGAATTTGCAAACTAAGCTGGTTCCCAGTTAAATAAGAAAATGTTTAAATGCGTATCTGAATCTTTTGTTAAACTAGATAGAGGTAAGGATTACAGAATATATGACTACAAAAAAATATTTTCATCCTTTTTCCTAACCTACAAACTTATGTAGCAACACTTGATTTGCCAATTTATCTGCATAATCTGAGTTAATAATTAGCAAAGTAGGCATAACTACATTCAAAATGACCAACTTAGAGATATTTTTTCATATATATATACATATATAATTTATTGTTAAGTCAGCTAACATACAGTGTATACAGTATACTCTTGGCTTCTGGAGTAGATTCCCATGATTCATCACTTACATACTATACCCAGGGCTCATCCCAACAAGTGCCCTCCTCAATACCCATCACTCATTTTCCCCATCCCCCCCCCCCCACCCCCAAGCCTCAGTTTGTTCAGATAGAGATATTTAAATGAGGGATAGCTAAAACTTCTTTAAACTTTCTTCTTATTCTCTCTCATTCCCACCCACCGCTACATCCTCTTCAAATACTGGTATGGATCCAACAGGTGTCTTATGAAAATAAGAGCCTGGGTAAGACATCAGCAGTTTCAAGTTAGCAAAGTAAAGTTTGAAAATGAGAAGTAATACATAAAAGCGAAAGTTTGTCTTCCAGCATTTTGTGTTTTCCCTTCATAATATTTGCATCGTGTGCAGAGGATTTGCAAAATAGAAACCTGAATATTTTGATTAATCACACAAAATATAAGAGATGGCAGAGCTTGCCAGAGGAAAACTGAATATATGAAACATTCAAAATGTGTGGCAAAAAAACCCCAAATATTGATGTATCCTCAATATTCTCAGCACGTATAGATTTTGAATGAACATTTTATTTTCTTGTCAGTGATTCAGAATTTCCACTGCTTCTGTTGAGCAACGAGAGAAAATCATGCCAACTGGGAGAAAGCTTTATTTTAAGGTTGAAGGCATGAAATAAGCACTAAGAAGACAATTGTACACCTGTTTTCAAGAGTAAAAAGGCATCTCAAATCTGCTTTGCTTTTGAAAATTTGGCCAAGGAGTGTATTTCAAAGGCCCAATAGCCCATAACATTATTCCCAGGGCTCTGTGCTCTCTGCCTAATTGGGAGTCTACACATTTGCATAAGCATGATACTTCATGATTAATGCATAAGACCCAGCATGGAGCCCAGTATCAATCCGTCTGTGGAGGCTTTCCCCTCACTGAAAACAATCATTGTTCCCAAAATATAATCCATCAAACTTGTAGGTATGACTGCATTGTAGAATATCAGGCTACTTAAATGCCATGACAAAACCTTTACAGGATTGTAAACCTCTTCTGTGTAAGAAAGATGTTTTATTTTAAGATGCCCGTGGCACTGCTGCCTTGGGACTATCTCTGATGCCAGAAAGGGTGTATTTGCAAAATGAAGTGTCAGGCCCATCGGCTTTTTCATATTTGGCCCAGGCACTGAATATAAAGGGAGACTGTTAAAATAAACACCTCATGGGGCTAGGTTGAGTTTCTGACTTCAGCTCAGGTTGTGATCTCATGGTTCATGAGTTTGAGCCCCACATCAGGTTCTCTGCTGTCAGCATGGAGCCTACTTGGAATCCTCTATCTCCCTCTCCCTCAATCCCTCCCCTAGTCTCTTTCTCTCTCCAAAATAAACAACAGCAGAGATGACATCTAGCATGAGTACCCCACAAAGGTGAGGGGAAACTTAGTGATCATGCTAGAAGGCATTGAACGTCAAGACTGAAGTCAATTCTATGTGAGACAGCCTACCCCCCAGTTAAGGAGTACAGCTCTCAGAGTATGGTTAGGTGTTCCAAATGGTGTTGCCTGTACTCTTCCCTGCAGGCTGGATTGCTTCATTAAGCAGGAACGCATTCCCATGGGGGGAAATAGGAACATGACATTTGCCAACAGATCTCAATGTTCTGTTGGAATAAATGTAAAAGAACCTTTGAGAGGACTCTTTCCAAAAATATCAGAGATGGAGTTCTTTAATTATTAAAGAATTAATATATGGTTATGAGAAAAAAATACAAACCATTTGGAATGCTGTGAAGTTAGAAACAGTCTGACATCTCCCTGTGTTCCCATGCAACTTACCAGCTATGATCTCTTGAAGGAGGTTTATATTCTTCCAGTTTTATTTTATAGGCACATGAATGGCACATAGGTTTGTGTGTATGTCTGTGTGTGTGTGTGTGTGTGTGTGTGTATGTGTGCGTACCTTTACAAGCTTTGGGATAAAATCGTACTATACATCCCTAATATGACTTCTTTTTCTGCTTCAAAATAGCTCACAAACTTTTCCCACAAAGTAGATTCATACTTACCTCATTCTCTTTAATAATTTCATGGTATCAGGTTGTGTGGATTACCAAAACAAAGATTCTCCTAACATCAAGTTTGTTTTTTTAAATCGCTATAAGCAATGCCACATTTTAAATAGCTGATACCGCAAGGACAAACACTGTCTTGGTCACTGCTGTATCCCTGGTATTTAATATAGAATGCACATAGTAAGTGTTCAATAAATATGTGTTTAATATATAAATGAAATATACAAGGAAATCTCCAGTCTTCCTTTATGGGCTATATGAGTTTGAAGTTTGTATAGAAAGAGCAATTTACCTCCAACAAGATTGTACCATTTTATACTTACACGAAGTATATCAGTTACTGTATACAATTTTGCAAACAATGGGATTGTAGACTTGTTTAATTTTTCCTAATGTGATTACTAAGAAAGTGTGTTTTATTATTTAAATTGCATTTCATTAATTTTGAAGAATGTTAGGACTATTCTTGAGGTTGTTAATTATTTATATTTTTCCCTTTGACTGTTTATATACTTTGATGATTTTTCTTTTGGATTGTTAATCTTTTTCACACTGATTTTAATATGCTCTTCTGTCTGTTGAAAGATTCAATCCTTTTGCTTGATACATTTTATAATTTTTTTTTACTGAGCAAAAAAAAATTTGTCATTTGACTCTCTCCATTCATTCATCCATCAATCTACTTATCTTACCTAACAGAAAAATTTTAATGTTTATGCTCAGGGGCGCCTGGGTGACTCAGTCAGTTCAGCGACCAGCTTTAGCTCAGGTCATGATCTAAGGGCTCATGAGTTCGAGCCCTACATCAGGCTCTGTGCTGACACCTCAGAGCCTGGAGCCTGCTTTGGATTCTGTCTCCCTCTCCCTGTCCCTCCCCACTTGCACTCTGTCTCTCAAAAATAAATAAACATAAAAAAATTAATATTTATGCTAAAAATATATCAGTTATTTTTCCTTTATAGTTGCTGGCTCTATTCTTAGGAGAGCTTTCGCCACTCAAAGTATAAAAATGAATTTTCTCATGTGCCCTTTTAATAGTTATAATTTTCATTTATATGTTATGTTTTTTACTAATTTGGAATTTATTTTTATATAATGAGAGGTGGAGGGATCTGGATTTATTTAAATTTGTGTAACACAAGTAGTTAATTATCCTATTACTTTATACTAAGAAGTGGATACCTTTAAAAATTTGAAATGTCAACTGCATCGTATGCCAAATTCCCCTAAGTACATGAGTTTATTTTGCTCTTCCTGTTTTGGTTCATCGTCAACAGGCTTGTTTCTGCATCAGAGCCATACTGATTTCATTACTGTAACATTCATGGTACATTTTATTCTTGGATACAGTTAGACTGCCCACATTACTTTTCTTTTTTTTCCTCAGTATTCACCCAATTTTGTATTTTAGAATTATTTCGTCAGAATCAAAAAACAAAAAATAAAATTAAACATTGTGGCATTTGGATGAGAATATAGGGTTTTGGCAGATGAATTTACAAAAGATTCATATCTTTGCAATGTTAAGCTTGCTAGCCAAAAAATAAGATATACCATTTCATGTCTTCCGTGTGCTTTCTATACCCTAGTCAGTGTTCTAAAGTTCTCTTCATGCAGATTTACGCATTTTCAAAAGATTGCTCTGGTTTCATTTTTCTCCTTGCTTTCGTGACTAAGATATTTTCTTTCATATTTATTATTTTTAAAATAAAAGGCTAATTATTTTATAGATTAATTTTGTAACCAGGCAATTTATTAAATATTCATATTGTGTCTAATAGCTTTTCAGCTGATTCTTTGGGGCTATATGAGTACATTAACATAAGAAACAAATTTGTCTCCCTCTTTGGAAAATGTACACCTGTTATTTCATTCCCTTGTCCTCCTTTGACATATTGATATGATAAATGACTTTGAGATGAGCCCCAGTTACTCATGATTTATTACTTATAAAACTATTCATTAAAATCTGTTTTTATTTTAATATTTTATATAACATTTTATTTAGAAGTTTTGCATTGACCTTCATTAATAAAACCAGTTTGTCATTGCCTTTTTATGCTGTGTTTGTCCAATGGTGTGATCAGTTTGAGCAGGCTTTATAAAAATAATTCAAATGCTTATCTTCTGTAGCTGTCAGATTCCAAGAAGAAACGCAAAAAGCATTCAGGATTATTTCAAGCAGAGAGGGAGTTAAAACAGGAAGCAAGTCTCAAAATATTTGGTAGGGCTGGAAGAGCAAGATCTCATCCTGAGAAGCAGGAAGCTTCCTACCGGAAGCAGCTGCAGCCCCTGAAGGAGAAATATCCATGTATTTGTTGGGGCCACTGCTGCCTTTGGATTCCCCATCACTGCCACTCTGGAGCATGCTTGCATCAGCCCTGGACCTGCCACCATGGCCAGAGGGAGAACTTGGCTTCTCCATTCCACTCCCTTCCTGATCTTACATTAGTGCCTCCAACTGGCAGTATTAACCAGAACCCTGCTAGCAAAAGCCCTGCTTCTCGATGCTTGAAATACAGAAGAAAATACAGATGGTCAGATAAGAGGCTGGATACCAATAAATAATAGCTGGCATACCCTTTTCTCAATTTTCTGCGATCATGTAGATAACATTGAAATTATCTACTTCTTGAAGGTTTGAAAGAAATCAACCGTGAAACCCTTTGGACTAGTACTTTTGTAGGAAATTTGATATCCTTAATTCCTTTCCATGGATAGATTTTTTTTTCTGCGTCCTTTCATGATAAATTGAGTAAATCATATTTTCTTACAAAATCATCCATTTCAGTAGGTTTTCACGCTTATTTGCATAGATTATGTGCTTTGTAATTTATTTTATGTTTTTCTGCATCAGTGGTTATTTCTCCTTATTTTTTTATAGTAGGCAGATTGGTGCCCTGTCTCTCTGCCCCCTTCCTGGAAGCCCACGCCCTAATCCCCAGAATTTTTGACTATGTCGTGTTACATGGCAAAGAGACTTTTCATAGAGGAGAAGGCTGAAGACCTTGAGAAGGAGAGATTTTCTTGGATTATCCTGGTGGACACAATCAAAGCACAGAAACCCTTAAAAGCAGAGAACTTTCTCTGATGGGAGTCAGAAAATGTGGCAGAAGGAATGTGGCAGGAAGAACATAAGAGAAATCAGAGGTATGAGAAGGATTTGATGCACTGTTGCTGGTTTGGTTTGAAGATGGAGGGACAAGTGGACAAGGAAGGCAGGAAACCTGGAGGAGCTGAGAGAGGCTCCCCACTGACAGCAGGCAAAGAAACAGTAACCTCAGCCCTACAACCACAAGGAACTGAACTTTGCCAACACTTAAATGATCTTGGAACACACTCTTCCCCAGAGCCTCTGAATGAGAGCGTAGGTTGACTGGCCTCTTCATATCACCTTTTTGAGCCCTGGACCAGGGGAACCAGATGATCATCTAAGCCCACCTGTGCTTCTGACCTACAGAATTGAAAGATACTAAATTTGTGTTGTTTTAAACCGCATTGAGGTAATTTGGAAAAGCTGCGATTGAAAACGGACACATCTTTAATTGTATATATATTTGTGTTTCTCCTATTTTGTTTCTTGATTACTTTAGACAGTCTTACCTAGTTTTTGGTTTGGTTTCGATTTTGCAAAGATGCAGCTCTTATATTTATTCATTGATTCTGCCACTATTTTTTCCAGTTCAATAATTTCTGAGAAATTGTTTCAAACTTCGCATTGCATACAAATAGAATCGTATCCTATGTATCCTGCCATGATTTGCTTTGTTCCACCTCAAAATTATGTTCCTGAGATTTATCCATGTTCTTGTATAGATGCAGTTTCTTCCTTTACACAGGTTTCTAGCATTCAGTGGAATGCATCCACAAAGAATTCACCCATTCTATACCTGAGTGGTATTTGGGCTATTTCCAGGGTTTGTCTGTTCGTTTTTACTTCTACAAATTATACTGCTACAAACATTCTTATTCTATGTCCTGGGGCTCACGTATTATCATTTTCTCTAGGGTGTATCAAGGAAGCAGGGTAGCTGGAATTATTTACGAAATAATACAAACTGTTTTCCAAGATGGCTGTACAAATTTATATTCCCACCAGCAATGTCTAAGAGTTCTGATTGTTTTAAGCCTTTGTCAGCACTATCTTTAAGGTGTCTTTTAATAAACAGAAGTCCCTGGTTTTACTTGAGTCAAATTTACCATTTTTCCCCTTTAGGTTGTACCCTTTTTTATGTCTTGTGTAAGAACTCCTTCTTTACCGGAGATATCACAATTATTCTCCTCTCTTTTCTTTTTAAAATTTAATAATTTTGTCACTTTATGTGGTGGTATTTAATCCACTTGAAATTTATTTTGGCATAAGCATAAGGTTGGAGTCCAATTTCTTTCTTTTTTGATGTCTAGCCAATTATCCTAGCACTATTGAAAACTCCATTCTAGCATAGATTGAAAGTCCATTCCTCATTATTGACCTGCAATCCAACTCTGTCATAAATCATGTTTCATTATATAAATTGGTATATTTAGGGATTATCTACTATGTTATATTTGTATATTTGTTCCTCCTGTGCCAGCATCACGTGGCCATAATTATTCTAGATAATTATAGCTCTAGTAAGGCAAGTCTCTTCATCTTGTTCTTTGGGAGTGTTTGGCTACATTTACCCTTTGTTCTTTGATATGAATTTTAAATTCCTTGGCAAGTTCCATATATAAATGAGTGTAGACACACATATATGTGCACAAACACATTCACACGAAATTCCCATTTTTAATAGAGTAACATTAAATATATGGGTCAGATTGATGATTTATCCTTGAAGGAGATTTCCATTTTCTGGATTTAAAAACCAAGGATTTTGTTTGTTGTTTGTTCATTTTTGTAGAAAAGGGGGCTATTCTTGAAATTCAGTAATCTCCCCTAGGATACGTGTTTATGTCTGACAACAGTTATGTCTGACAACAGTTTTTCCTGGTATAGATAAACACATTTTTGATGTACAAGATCATTTTTTTTTTTTTTTTGCATTTCACGGGATTTTTCTATCACATCTTTGAAAATAGACCATTTTCTTCCTATGTTATTCTCCACTTCAGAGAATACCTATTATTGACGCATATAATCCTCAATTTCTGTCCCCCGTTTGTACTATAGCCCCTTTTGATATTATTTCTTTATCTTCTCTGCTCTTAATAAGACAAAAGTCTTAATTTTCTAGGCAATTTCCCCATGTTACTGATTTGATTGGCAACATGTTGATTCTATACTGCTCTATTTCTTTTTTTTTTCTTTTTTTAGTTTACTTATTTATTTTGAGACAGAGAGACCAGGGGTGGGGCAGAGAAAGAGGGAGAGAGAGAGAATCCCAAGCTGGCTCGTACTGTGAGTGCCGGCCCAATGCCAGCTCAAACTCACAAACCACGAGATCGTGACCTGACTCTAAGCTGAGAGTAGATCGCATAACCAACTGAGCCACCCAGGTACCCCTATACTACTTTATTTCTAATTTATAATCTAATCCAGTAATGTAGCTATTTTTACTCAAGATCTTTTTTTAATTTCCAAACTATCTTCCAAATGTTAATCTTTTTACTCTTTTCCCTTGTGTATTTAAATCACCTTAAATTTGGCAGTTCCCAGCATTTGCTGTGGAAAATTTTCTTGCTTTCTGTAACACATGTTCATCTGGGATGGTCTTGTTACCTGCAATAATTACATATTTTCTCTTTTCTGTAGGTTTTCTTTTTTTAATAGTTGCAAGTTGTTTCTTTCACCATGCACATATTTGTTCAAAACTTTCATAATAGCTATTGATCGTGCTTCCCCAACACCTCTTACTCTGCTCTTGAAATGTGTAGTGCTCTGCTCCAGGAGTGGGCTGTGATTATTTTAAACCAATTAGAGCTTTCCCATTTCATCTGTCAGAGTTATTGGTCACAGGGATAGGTCTGGTAATTGACACTGAACCCAATTTGTGCCAATTAGTTCTGAGAAAAATGTTTCCTGGAGGTTTCATATCTAGAATGTTTCTCATAATTCTGAGAAAGCTACTAGACACCAGCCGTCCCCTATCTGATGAAGAATTGTGTTTATGTGAAGTCTGGAATGACTGCAGCCATTTTGCTGCTAAGAGGGAAGATTTATAGCTGACACGGTAAAAGCCAAGTTGTCTTTGATGACAGGGTTGAACCCCAGAAACAAATCCAGAAGTCTAGCCCATCTCTGGACTTTTCAGTTAATGAGCCAATACATTATCTTGATTGTTTTAATCCGTTAGAAACAGAGTTTCTACCATTTACAACATGAGGTGTCCAAATTGATGTAACTGTTCCTTGTAGGGAAGTGGATGAATTAGCCTTGCATCTGTCCCCACCTGCTCTTGGTCCTGCTGCCATTATTGGTTAAACTCAAGGACTCTAAATGATGGTCTGTGTCCTATATACTACTTTGCATTGTCGGGTTTTTTTAAAAAAATTCTGGACCTGTTTTTTGTGTATATGTGCATATGTTTTTATTGGCTATTATATATCCTGTATGAAATGTGTATAGTCTTAAGGTAATGTTATTTGTCATCCTCCCCACTCAGTTAGAGAAAAAACAAATGCCTTCATCTAATCCATGACTGAGCTCAGTTGAGACTGGATTTCAGTTTTAGTAAGCCTCAATCTACCTCTCTTACATCTGCCCCCACAGTCCTGGAGTATATAGCCTTCTAGAGATATGGACTGAAAGCCTCGGATTAGGGCCCTCTTCAACATAGCCTGAACCCTGATTTTTTCTCTCCTTGAGGCTATGAAACTGTCAACAACTCCACATTATTTTTCAGCACATTTTTGCTTTGCTTCAATAGTTCTAACCCAAGTAGCTTAAGAATTTAGCATGTTCCAAAAACAAACAAGCAAAGAACACCAAGGGTCGGGCTTACTTCTTTGTGCTTTTCTTAACTCTAGGAACTTGGACCCTCAAGTCCTGGCTGCTTTGACAGCTCTGAAATCTGAGTCTTATCTCTCCAGCCCTACATGGTTGCCAAAGCTTTGCCAGCGTCTATGTCTCTTCGCAAGAGCTACTCCAGATTCTCAAGCATGCAAACCTAGCACCAAGAATCAGCTTATTTCCAGAAGGGACAAATAAAACAGAAGATACCAGTTCCCTTCTCTCTGTAATCATGGTCCCTCAAATACTGGCTGGTTCTCACTACCTCCTACAAACACTTGTTTATTGTACTGTATCTGATTCTCTAGTTATTCTCACTGGGTTCAGGCCAGCTACTCTCACATCTGGAAGTGCAAGTCTCAACTCTGCACTTCACACAATCTCTACTTTTGCCTCATTTATTTTTCCAGCCTTATCTCCCACTACTGTTGGCTTTGGCAACACATCTAAAATTTCAGGGGCGCTTAGGTGGCTCCGTCAGTTGAGCATCTGACTTCAGCTCAGGTCATGATCTCACGGTTCATGGGTTTGAGCCTCGCGTCGGGCTCTGGGCTGACAGCTCAGAGCCTGGAGCCTGCTTTGGATTCTGTGTGTGTCTCTCTCTCTGCTCTTCCCCCGCTCATGCTCTGTCTCTCTCTCTCAAAAATAAAAAAAAAAAAAACATAATTTTTTTTTAAATTTAGAACACGTAATCATGCAAGTTTCAAGCTAAAAGAAAAAGATTTCCTGACTCAAGTGTCTCACTTTCCAAGTGAGGAAACTGAGGCCCCACAAGATTACGTGGCATATCTCAGACCACATAACACAATTGGTACTCAAGCCCAAGTATGCTTATCCCTGTACAGGATCTAGCAGAGCAAGGTGAAGAGCAAAGCAGAAGAACTGAGAATAGCAAGCTTATGTTCATGCTTCATATCAAGAAGAAATATTTCAATCCCTTTTCCCAGTGAGTCAGCTCTGTTGTTTTCTAACATACACCTCTACTGACACCACACTTGTCTTCTAGCATAAACTATGATTTTTTTCCCCAGTTATTAATTATAACTGTCATTCCTGAGCACAGAGCCAGAGGTAATCATCATGCTGAAAACTAAGCTGCTTCTTACACCAAGAATGAGGAAATCTGGGGAAACATCTATAAACCACCCTCTGACCTATTTTAGTCAAAGAAACCTGTATCTCTCATATTTGATAGCCAAGCCTGTAGGGCTACCAGAGAATGGTCATATAATTTATTGTCTAGATGGGACACTTTCTGAGAGAGGATGCTATTAATAATTATACCAGGACAACAGCATAAACCAATACTGACATGGGCACCCAAGTCACCAGATAATTTATCTCTGACTTGCAAAACCAGTTCTTTTCTAATCCTTCCTTAAGGGTTCCAATCACTTTCATATGCAGAAAGGAAGTATTCGTTGTCAGAGAATTAATAGGCTTTAGTGTTTAGAGAAGTTTTATGTTTACAGGGAAAAAAAATGAGCAAAAAATACAGACAATTCCCATAGACTCCCTGATCCTCCAGTTTGTTTTCCCTTATTATTAACAACTTGCATTAGTGTGGTACATTTGTTATCATTGATGAACCAATAATGACATATTTTTTTAAAAATCCATAGTTGACATTATAATTTATTGTTTGTGTTTGTACAGTCTACGAGTTTTTGTAAATGTATAATGCCAGGCATCAACCATTACAGTGCCATACAGAATAGTTTCCCTGCCCTAAAAATCCCCTGTATTCCATTTATTCATCCTCTTTCCTTCCCCTAAGCTCCTGGCAACCCCTCATGTTTTTATAATCTCCATAATTTTGCCTTTTCCAGAATGTCATGTACTTGGAATCGCATAGTATGTAGCCTTTTCAGATGGGCGTCTCTCCAATCATTGCTTTTGAAATATTAAATCTTTGATGTTAAGTGGGATCTCATCATCATAGAGAGGGTAGAGGATATTTTGAATGAGATCATAGGATTTAAAGATTTCTGTGCAACAACCTAGGGAGAGAGGAGGCATTTTCTAAACAAAACAAAACAAAACAAAAGACAAAATAAATGAAATAAAAAGACCAGCCACAAACCAGGAGGCATTTTTAATCCTTACATCTAAAAACAGATTAGAATCCAAAATATATAAAAGCTTCTATGAATCAATAAGGAAAAAACAATTAACTCAATAGAAAAATGGGCAAAGATGTTAGGAAACACACAAAAAATCATGACTCGATAAAATATTTAAAAATTTCCAACTTCACTAAAAACCAAGAATATAAGTTTTCAACAGTGAAACACAATTTCACATCATTAAGTTGACAAAATGAATAGACTATTAATACTATGAAAATAAGCACACTGAAATATGGAAATTTTGGGAAGAGTGTAAATTGGTACCACCATGTTGGTGAGCATTTTGGAATTCCCTTTTGAGTTTGTTGATGCTCACACCTTAAGACCCAGAAGTTACTCTCTTAGATACCTACCTCAAAGTCTCTCAAATATGGGAAAGGAGACAGGTAAAGGGTGCTTACTGCAACAATGTTTGTGACAGAAAAAAGCGTAAACACCCAAGTTGCTATCAATTAGGAAAGGCAATGTAGCGTATTTATGCGATGAAACACTAAGCAAGAGTGTAAATGAATGAATGAAATCCTCACATCATGATGTTGAAATGGAAAAAAAAAAACAAATTGCCAATTAACATATATGGTATAATGCCTCCCAACCCCAACACACAGACATATGTTTTTAAACCCAAATAATAGTATTTATTATAAAAGGCATTAAAAGGTATAAAAACATTTGGGAATAATAATAATAATCCTTCAGAATAATCTTGGAATAAGGAGACAAAAGGAATGAGACTGAAAACCTTAGACATAAATATTACATAGTATTAATTGATGTATTTAAACATGGAGATGTGAGATGAATTTTGCAAAATAGGAAGCTATTTAAGCTGGTGGTTGATAGATGTCTATTATATTATTCTCTATATATTTGTTATTAATTTGGTAGCCTCATATGTAAACATTTAAAAGGTTTTGAAAGACCTAACCTCTTTTTCCCCTATCTCCCTTCCTAGAGCTGCTAATTAAGGGAAAATTTCATTGCCCAATGGGACACACAAAAAGAACATGGAACATTATTTGGAAAAACAACAGTCATGAGATTTCAAGTCCTAGCTCTTCTGCTTGCTGAACGTGAAGCCCTTGATCAAGTCATTCCCTTCCTCATCTGTAAAATGGGGGCATAATACTACTCGTATAAGTATCTACTGCAGAATTTTGGAAGAATCAAATAAAAAGGTAAGTGAGAAAACATTTGGTAAACTAAAAGTCAGACATAAACATTAATTTCCACTATTGCTATTGCACGAGGATTAAATCGCTGAGTTGCACTTTTTTATTTCTTCTGCCTGGGTTCTGGTGGAGTGTTTATGACTGAAGATGTAACAAAAATAAATAACGGAATAAAGAAAAATGAAATAAAAAGGAATATATAAATCACAAACCATAAATATAACATTAATATGTGTTACACATAGTATACACAATACATAATATGGTACATATAGTATAGTAGATATATATGTAATATAAATAAAATTATCAAAATTATTTTTAACATTTCAGACAGGATATAGGTTCTCTCACATTGCCTGCAAAAATTGCCAAATATTGTCAATATGTAACATACAAAATAACATACTTTTCTGGATCTCTGGAAAAGAAACACAAAATATTTTCTGTCTTTAATTAGGTTCTATATATTTTTAATTGAAATAGTAATATACGGGAATGCAAGCTGGTGCAGCCACTCTGGAGAACAGTATGGAGGTTCCTCAAAAAATTAAAAATAGAACTAGCCTACAACCCAGCAATTCCACTACTAGGTATTTATCCAAGGGATACAGGTGTGCTGTTTCGAAGGGACACACGCACCCCCATGTTTATAGCAGCACTATCAACAATAGTCAAAGTATGGAAAGAGCCCAAATGTCCATCAATGGATGAATGGGTAAAGAAGATGTGGTATATATATATATACAATGGAGTATTACTAGGCAATCAGAAAGAATGAAATCTTGCCATTTGCAACTATGTGAATGGAGCTGGAGTGTATTATGCTAAGTGAAATTAGTCAGTCAGAGAAAGACAAAAATCATATGACTTCACTCATATGAGGACTTTAAGAGACAAAACAGATGAACATAAGGGAAGGCAAACAAAAATAATATAAAAACAGGGAGGGGAACAAAACAGAAGAGACTCATAAATATAGAGAACAAACAGAGGGTTGCTGGAGGGGTTTTGGGAGGGGGGATGGGTTAGTTGGTTAAGGGCACTAAGGAATCTACTCCTGAAATCATTGTTGCACTATGTGCTAAGTAATTTGGATGTAAATTTTTAAAAAAATTAATTTAAAAAAAGAAAAAGAAAAATTATGATGCTGAACAAGGAGACAAATCAACAAGCAAAAAAAAATGTACAATGTTATGAATGAAAGATTCTGAAGATAAGTACTTAGGTACAATTCACAAAATAAAATCTGTTTTCTGGGCATTATTGCCATGAACCTACACTATACATTTAGGATATACTCCAGTATTTTGCATTTTGCAATATAGTCTTTTAAATTTTGTTATTCATTTTTTCTTGTTTCATTATACACTTTTTAATGAATGTCCCTTTTTTATTTTTTGTGATTTTTGTCTTTTATGGCAAAATTGCCTGACAAGCAGTTTGTTAAGCAGCAAAAACATTTGAGGCAAAAATGCTTGCAGAGCAAAGACGTTGACGGCAAAACTACTTGCAACCAGTTTCAACATATGAATTTTGGAGACACAAACATTCAGTCTATAGAACATCCTTCGGGGTGCCCGGGGGACTCAGTCGGTAAAGCCTCCAACTTCAGCTCAAATCAAGATCTCGCGTTTCACGTGTTCAAGCCCCTACATGGCTCAGATCCTGGTGCCTGCTTTGGATTCTGTGTCTCCCTCTCTCTCTGCCCCTCCCAGTTCATGCTCTGTCTCTCTCTCAAAAATAAATAAAACAGAAAGAAGAAAGAAAGAGAAAGAAAGAAAGAAAGAAAAGAAAGAAGAAGAAAGAAAATAGTAATACAAGGGATGCTTAGGTGGCTCAGTCTGTTGAGCCTCTGACTCCTGGTTTAGGCCCAGGTCATGATCTCATGGTTTAGTGAGTTTGAACCCTGCATCCAGCTCCACACTGACAGAGTGGAACCTGCTTGGGATTCTCTCTCTGCTCTTCCCGCTCATGCTCTCTCTCTCTCTCTCTCTCTCTCTCAAAATAAATAAATAAACTTGAAAAATTTATAAAATATTTCAAAAATTTTATTTCTGAAAATGTTTTCGGCTATGATTAGATTTTCATTGTTTATATTCACAAGGCATGCCATGGTATAACATTTTGAAAATATAAATAAATACAAATAAGAAAAGTAAAATAATCTAAAATTACAATTATACCTTGCATAACTTCAGATAGGAGTTGTGGTCCAAAATAAGAGTTGTAGTAGTAGAAATTAAAAAAACAAAAACTCAACTGATTCAACAGGAATCATTGAAAGAGCAAGACTTTAGCACCATATTCACTTGCATTTACCTCATTTATTTTTCTTCACATAACCACTTTCCACTGCTTCCTTTCCGGCATCCTCTAGGGCAACGATGTCAAAAAGTAGACATGTAAACTTTTGGGATGCCTATGATCATTCCCTGGGGTGTGGGAAGAACATACAAGATTGTTCTATTTTTTACCTAAAGCTAGAGAGAAGTTGGGTTTTACTTTTATGTAATATACAAATTTATTCTGTACCCTTTCTTGGTCTGCACATCAGATGTTCAAACATCATGTCAGATTGGCAAGAGAATCTTGCAGAAAGAGTGCGTGTTTTACAACATGGAAGGGTAAACGTTGTGGTACTGACATTTTTATTTACTTTCAACTTAACGCAAGCGTCATAGTACTTAACAAGTGGATTTCCATATCATATTATCTTATTTAACAAAAGTAGGTCTCACCATATGATGCAGGGTTTAAAAGGATTACTGCAGAAAACAAAAACCAGCAAAGATTAAGAGTAATCCTAAAAATGCAAGCACTAGCAAACCTCAAGCAAGCAGAAGCACAAACCATTCCCTGTTTCCAGAACAAGGTCTTTGTCAGTTGCTTTAGAAGGTATAAAGAAAGAACACCTAATCACATCTGACAGAAACTCAGAAAGAAAATTTCAAAATTATAAAGACTTTCTGAAATACGGATTTATGCCCATATCTTCCCAAAATATATATTAAGCCGTGAGATCCTGGTTAATTATAGTAGAAAATAGCATAACAGAAAAATAGTGTCTTGTTTTTTCAGTTTTATGGCCTCCTTTCTTATTTCTGTTTTTGTGTGCATGCTTTGATGTATACAGTACTTGAATCCAGTGTGCCACATTTATGGCATAAGTCACAAACAGACAAACAACTTTTTTTGGGGGGGGGAGCGGTGTGAAGTCAAGAGTTTTATTCTGCTGTGGTATGATCAAAAGTGTTTCAGGATAATTATACTTAACTAGTCCTCTTGACTTGCATTTTTTCCAACCTATCTTGCACACTACCAAGAGTGTGCTTTTTCAAATCAAAATAAGTGAATTATCTGTTTTGTGTCCATGATATGCCAGACCGTGTGACGATGGGTACTCGACAAATATTTACTGTGTGGAGGAAAGAATGAATTGGCAGTGAGGGAGTGTGAGAGGTGAAGAGATGAGTTTTGGAGTCTCAATAATTTGTATATTGGTTCTAGCAATAAGCAAGAATGGGTCTCAATGACATGAACACAGTGGAAATTAAATAAATGTTTATTTTTAATCCATCTTAAGTTGGGGCATTATTTGAGTTAGAATTGCTGATTTGTGAGTGAAAATGGAAATCAATAAAGCAGTCAATAACATTTATTGGGAACCCATTGTGCTGAAGTGGACTCAAACACAAGAAGAGTAAGATTTTAACATATACATTTAAAAGACTGCATTTTCTTCCTACATTGCCCTATTCTTTTCTTCCTATTCTCCCAATAAATTGGCTGGTCTGACTTTTATAACAATAATGCACTATTTCCTACTTACCACCTAGTTCACTATTGTTTTTTCTTGTTTTTGCCTGCCAATTCATTTATTATTCATTCAGTAGTGGTTTAAGAAAGAAGAAAACAAGCAAAATCCTTCCTGTTATGGAGCTCAAAATCCTGTGGTTTAGATGTTAGTCATTAGAGGTAGTAAAATTAAGACCCAGTGTTGTAACTGTCTTGATCTTAAAAGGGGACCTTCCTTAAGTATTCAGATCCATGTCAATGGAAACTTTATTCAACAGCTATATATTATTTCCCTTAATCTGTTGATGTTCACTTAGCCACTGACTCAACAAATATAGACTGAGTACTTGCTACATGCCTAAACTGTTTAGACGCTGGACACAAAGCAGGGACTAGAACAGAGCTTCATTCTCATGGACCCTATCTTCTGGTGGGGAAGCAAACAAACAGTGTCAGGGAGATATGACTGGGAAGTAAAAAACTCTTGCCATTCTTCTAAGTTGTTTTCTTCTTTGTTTCTAATTGATCTGTCTTCTAACCATATTCCACTCTATGTTTTTCCCATTTTTTATCAATTAAGTATTTAAAAGATTAGCTGATACAGTTCTAACTATTCCTGATATTGTTTGATTTTATAAAGTCTCTCTGCCGTAATAAAAACTACAAAGGGCAGAAAATTTCAGGTACTATTCTTGGCCCTAGGAAATGTTAATGTATTTGCTTTTGTTAGAGCAATTCACAAAGAGGTTGGTAGCAGGCTGGCC
Organism: Lynx canadensis; assembly: GCF_007474595.2. NCBI lineage: Eukaryota > Metazoa > Chordata > Mammalia > Carnivora > Felidae > Lynx > Lynx canadensis. The sequence continues at coordinate 76,307,413 of NC_044308.2, forward strand.
AGTTATTTTAAGAGGATAACGCACTGAGTGATAGTTTGGGTTCCTTGGTCAACAGCTCATAAAGTTTGGCAGGTTACCACGGATTTTTTTTAAAAATATGGGTGACTGTACATTTATCTGGTTCTCATTTTTTTTATTTTAACCAATTATGAGGAAAATCACTCAGTGTCACTCAAACATTCTCACCCCTAATCCAGTGAAAAACACAACATACAATTTTGTGTGTATTCCTCTTTCATTTGACTCTTTCATTTGACGCCTTAGGGTTTTACATCAGGTCTAACACTTCAACACATCTACTATATTTGACAAAGGGGCAGAAAACTAGAAGCTATGACAGTTTCTACATCTGCTTTAAAAAGGTTTTAGTATCACAATATATCTAAAATATGAAAAATGCTATTCACACTCGCTATCTTTCATATTGCTTAAGTTGAAATCCCAGCCCTATAGCTTACTAGCAACATGACTTGGGCACGTTGCTTTCCTCAACTTCCTTATCTGCAATATGAGGAAGATAAGAGTATCCACCTGTAAGTATTGAATAAATCAGTGCATGTAAGGGCTGTGAAAAGTGTCTGATATGTAGTATTTGTAGTGTAAACATTACCTAGTTGACCAGAATGCATGAGCAGTAAGGGCCTGAGCTTTTATTTGTACTTTTTTCACTGATGTACCTCCAATACTATAACAGTGCCTGGCACAGAGTAGAAGTTTAATAAATATTGTTGAATAAATGAATGGCAAAACATAATGCACTTAGACATTTGGACACACTTATCTGATGTGTGTAGTTGTGGTTCTGTCCATCAGATGTAAATGAAGCCTGCTCAGTGTGACAGCTGAAGATTCCCAAGACAGAGAGGAAAACAGAGCAGAAAGGAAAGTTTGAAGGCTAAAGAGAAACACTGAGTCTCTCTCCTCCCCAGCTCTCTTGGAAGAGTGAAATAAATGCCTTGGAACACTGGGAAGTAGGGAGACCAGGAGAACAGACTATAACTCCACACATGGTGAGTCTATGCCTATTCTTGCCAAGAGTCCAAAACAAACATGGAAATGACCTAAGCTGACTGTGGGGTTCCTGCAAGATAAGAAATGTGTCAAGTATAGCCCAAGAAAATCATATTGAGAGACATCAGCATTTTGGTGCTGTCCCATCTCTCCTTTGAACACTAAGCTTCTCCACCCACCATTACCTCTGCTCCCCAGCACCTGACCAGGGTTCTTTTCCTTGATGAACTCAAGACTCTCCTGTGTTCTACCACCTACACAATGAAAATCCACCTGCCCTTCATCTTATTATACCGAGATTTTCCTCCACTTTCCAACCCACTCAGAGAATCTTACAAGCTACCAGACAAAGTAGACATGAGTGACAACAAGTTTCTGTTGGTTGTAAAGGACTCGATCTCTGTTGAGTTGGCTCATGTCAGTGATGAAAGGCTGGGAGTGAGGTTTGAACACAGAGGAGGTCCTCTATGAACACAGGGAGTCCTTCTTCGGCTCACAAAGCACACTGCACTTCCAATAATCCAGCCTTCTTAAACCATACCAGCCTGCTTCTGAGTATGCCCAGATCAGAAGGATCTGGACCTCTATCAGGAGGCCAGAATACAGTTCAGATGAGGCCTGTTGAAGAACAGAGAGAACAGCACATGTATTTAAAGTGGACCTATCAGAAATACAGTGTGCCATCTGAGACAGTTGGTCTTCCTAGGAGGGACAGTCATTTTCTGAGCAAAATTTACATGGATCTGGTGATTACAAGTCATCTCTCTCAGCTGAATTTGTATTCATAATAAAGAAAATACAGGTAAACTATTTGCTGCAACTTCTAATCCTAAGGACAAATACTGTTGCTGAGATGCTCACATTACTTCATCCCCACATCCAGAATGGATTAGGCACATGTGCCTGGAATTAAGAACACTGTGAGTTTAGGACAGGATTCTAGCTCAAAGGCAGCAAATTCTTGGAATTTAAATTCAGAGAATTCTATTCTCTCCAGTAGATGGGAGAATCCCCACAACCATACACTGAAAAGGTCAGACTCACTAGGAAACATTTCTAATCATCAAGAGACCTTTGTGAAGCACTTTTTATCCCCATTTTTCAGAGAAAGAAATGGTGGCTCCAAAAGTTAACTTACTACTAACTGAAACCACAACCTACTAGCTCAGTGCACGGTCACATCATAAACATCCCTCCTATCTAATTCAGATGATGTGAGGATAAAGCAAGATAACACCGGTAAGAACACTTGGAAAATTAAACTTCTCTATAACCCATGAGAAGCGTTATTATGCACAACTTTTCTGGATGGGAATAGACATTAAAATCTTGGCCATGTGCAAAATTGTTCTTAATTTAGGAAGTTGTTCAACCCTGTTTTTAGCCCCAGGATTCTATGCTTCTATGTATGAAGAGGAAAATGAAATATAGTCATGCAAGAGGCTATTTCTTTAATTTTCTGGATTGTCACATTCATTCAGCATGAAATTTTCTACAGAAAGTCAATTTTGGAAAGTTCCAAACTTAATTAGATCTTGCAGTTGTGATCTTCATTATAATTATCAAATACTGAAGAGCTAATAAAGGATCAACCTCTGGGCTGCAGAATAAACCTAATCTATCATACCTCAGTGACGTACTGAATTAGAACTGGGGGCTGAGAACTCCAGTGCACTGGCCAACCAACCATAGTAAGCAAATTGCAATACACAAGTGAGCCTTGATCAGACCAAGATGAATACATGATATGTAAAATAATCCAATAAAGTTTATCAATAATACAAGGGCGTTCAGATGAGACATACAGTGGTGTAGCAAGTCTAATTAAGAGCATTTTCTAGATAAACTGAAGCCCCATCTCCTGCTATCATGCAATTATTCATTTGAGTCTATTGTTACTAGAACCATGAGCAGTGAGCATCTTCCTTCTTAGTGATCCTTCTTCCTGATACTTGCAATTTAACCAATAATATAGCACCCTTTTAATATTCCAAGGGTATTTTCAATACCCAGACATTTTTCTTAATGTAGATTCTGTCGGAGACAGAGTGGTGAATTCTGGATCATTTGTTTTGTTTATGTTCTATTTTGTCTATTTTTTTAAGATTGCTGCAGATACTTTTCAGAAGCATTCTGTAACTTTTCTGGCTAACACCATCTTATAAATTAATTTTACCACAAAAAAGCCATGATTCCAGCAGTACCACAAACTTCATTAACTCCTTCAGGTCCTTAGCACCTTGATTTAGTATCACCTTTACAGTTACCTCTCAGACTCTTTTTGGTTTCCCAGATTCTTAATGTTTAAGAACCAAGGGAGTTACTCAAAAATTTCACAGAAGCATTCTAATTTGACTAAATGTATTAATGTCCAGAATCTGGAAAACAGATTCTTAATTTGGGGTGACGTTTTGAAGGTGGGAAAGAGGCTGGGGAAAAAAAAAAAAACACAAACATTTTAAAATTTACCTTTTCTTCTTTAGAGAGATAAACTTTACATTTAGAAAGACTATTTAAGTCCTTTGAATAAGCCATTTAGTTGTGCATATACCAAATGTTTTCTAGCTGTAATACAAGTAAACTGAAGTATCTTCAATATAGTAGACTAGATGGTCAAGCCAGGGTAACTCCTTAGTATTTTATCCTTCTGAGAGGTGAGTTGGAGAAGAGGTTAGAAATTCTTGGGGAAAGGATCATGGCACTTTCTTTGTATATGAAGAAAAGAAATACTGTGGCTGAACTGTTGTTTGATTCTGTTGCTACACATATGGTTTGGTTATGTTGCTTGGCATTTGTCTGTTTGTTTGTTGGACGTATTCTTTTTTGTTTGGGAAAAATCACTGAAAAGTTGCTTGCAGGAGCTAAAGACAGAAGAAAATACTGAAAAGGCTTTCTAAGAAATTTTCAGATGTTCAACAAGCAGTAGTACTTTGGGCCCAAGAACAAAGTTAGTCCTCAGATACTGGTGGAGGACTGTTTTCCCATTTCCCTACAAAATCCCACCATATATACCAACTTGAAGAATAGCAGCTTTGAAAGAGAGGAATAAAACATTGTTGGCATAGACACTGGCAATCTCATGAAAGCTGCATCAAGAATGGCAAAATAAATAAATAAAGCTGCTTCTGCTACTTCGAGGGAAGATGACTTTGCTCTAGGTCAGATTTAGTAAGAGTGAAGAACATGGCAGATCCCTAAGGTGACAGTCAGCCACATTGGTTTCCAAGCAAACACTGAAGGGCAATATGGGAACTTACTTAAAGGTAAAATTTGTTGGTAGGAAATGCTAAAATCAGGCAGTATTTCTATTTGGGTTTTAAAGTAATTGTAAATGGGCTCTAAATGTTAATTGTAATCTTAACGTATAATGATATGCTTGTTTCATCAATGATTGCAAACCAGATTTCCTACCCAAACTTTATATTTACTAGGATAAATTCCAAAAGTGGCTAAAACATTAGGCCAAAACATTTTTTTAATCCAGTATCAATTTCTCCCAAAGTGTGAATTTCAAACAATAGTTTAAATGCTTCTCAGAAATAAAAAATAAATAAATAAATAAATAAATTTTTTCAGAGAATACGCCTTTCATTAATTTAAAGGTATTTTACTCCTCTTAGGAATATGCCATTTAAACAATTTGGGGGGTTTTTGTTTTGTTTTTTGGGTTTTTTTCTTGCTTTATTTTGTTTTAATTCAGTCAAAACCAATATGCTGGCAATTTCTTGAACTGAACTAACATCTTTTACTCTTGCTGGAAGGTTTTCCATTTCTTCCTTGTATACCGACTCCTATTTAAGACCACACTTTAAAATTCTAATTCAGGGGCTCCTGGGTTTCTCAGTCAATTAAGTGTCTTAACTCTTGGTTTTGGCTCAAGCCATAATCTCATGGTTTGTGAGATTGAGACCCATGCCAGGCTCTGAGCTGCTCCTCTCTATCCCTCCCCCAGGAGCATGCATGTGCTCTCTCTCTCTCTCTCTCTCAAATTAACAAACTTTAAAATTAAAATAAAACAAAATTCTACCAATTCAATTAAAAAAAACCGAGGACCAACTGATAATAAATTTCTTCTGTCTCCTTATAACTCATTCATTTATTTATTCAGTATATATTTAGCAAGGATGACAATGTGTCAAGCACTCATTAGATACACGCTTATGCTTTTGGATTGTCAGTTATCTTGTTATGTGTCTGATTTTATCCCTTTCAACTACATAATAAACTATCAGGAAAGGGACAGTACTTTACCTATCTTTGCTACTGTTTTAGTGCCCAAGTTCTTGGACACAGGAGGCATTCAACAAAGTAGGCTGGATTTGACTCAGATTTCAGTCTTCAGAAAAAAGCAAATGGTAACTGAATTATATTTCTTTAACAAGGGCCAGAAGACAGTACTTACCATTGACTGAGCGCCTCTTGTGTATCAAGGTCTTTTCATAAATGGTCTCTAACCCTTATGGCAGTCCACCAAGATAAAATTTCAGTAGCCCCAATGTATCCATGAGGGAAAAGATATTGTGAGAAAAGACATTACCCTGGGCTTCTCTTCTGGCCAGTTATAGAACTGACTCTGAAATCCAGGCCTAGGTGATTCTTTAAAAACCAAGAGCATTCTTTCTCAACTAGGGAGAGATTCTGTCTCTGAAGTTGTCACCATGACAGTTTCCTTTATAGATGAGCCAAAGGAAATACATCTTAATATCATTCAGAAAATGTCATATTTGTCCAGTTCTTTCTGTTCTTTTGTCTTTTTATGTTCCCTTAGCTACGATTCCAATGAGATATATACCTTTTAGAAAGAAAACCACTAAACAATAAATATAACTCTCAGGCTACAAAATAAAACTGCTGAATAAAACAAAAATGTTAATAAACCAAAAACGTTCTTTAATCAGTGAATACATACTAAATAGTGGAGAGTTTTCTATATTGCTTTGGCATAAATTTATTCAAGACTACCATACATATCAAAATATTGTACCTAGGTTATAATGACTGGATTTGTTATAATTGTTTTGAAGCTACAAAAACATAGGAAAGCATTTTGTATAATCAACACATAGACATTGAAAAGAAGTGAAATGCTAAATTGATTTTCAAAGCAGCTGCTGCTCTTCATATATAATACAGTAATAAGATGAAGACTAAAAATTAAGTAAAAATTTTGCCAATTTAAAATAATTCTTCATTATTTGTGGTGAAACATTTGTAATTCAGATCATTATTTTTAATGAATTTCCTTATAAATGGAAACTTTTCAAATGATTTCTCTAGCTTTGGCCAATACCTGCAGAAACTTGACCATAAGGCCTTCAATGCCTCATAAAATCCAAAAAGAAAGACATATCCAATAAAGGGTTAGTATCCAAAATCTATAAAAAATTAATCAAACTCAATACCTAAAAAACAAATAATCCAATTTAAAAATGGGCAAAAGACATGAATAGACCTTTTTCCAAGAAGACATTCAGATGGCTAACAGACACATGAAAAGATGTTCAACATCACAAATCATCAGGGAAATACACACCAAAACCACAATGAGACATTACCTCACACTTGTCAGAATGGCTAATTTTAACAACACAGGAAACAACAGATGTTGGCGAGGATGTGGAGAAAGGGGAGCCCTCTTACACTGTTCGTGGGAATGCAAACTGGTGCAGCCACTTTGGAAAACAGTATGGAAATGCCTGAAAAGGTTAAAAATAGAACTACCCTATGATGCAGCAATTGCCCTACTAGGTATTTACCCAAAGGATACAAAAATACTGATTTGAAGGGGTACATGCACCCTGATATCTATAGCAGCATATCAATAATAGCCAAATTATGCAAAGAGCCCAAATGACTATCAACTGATGAATGGATAAAGATGTGGTGTATATATATACAATGGAAAATTACTCAGCCTTCACAAAGAATGGAATCTTGCCATTTGCAACTACATGGATGGAGCTAGAGTGTATTATGCTAAGCGAAGTGTGTCAGTCAGAGGAAGTCAAATACTGTATGATGTCACTCATATGAAATTTAAGAAACAAAACAGACGAACATAGGGAAATGGGGAAGAAAGAGAGAGAAGGAGGCAAACCATAACAGACTGCTAACTATAAGAACAAACTGAGGGTTGATGGAGGCAAGGTGGGCAGGGGATGGACTAAATGGGAGATAGGTATTAAGGAGGGGACTTGTTGGGATGAGCATTGAGTGTTATATGTAAGTGATGAATCACTAAATTCTTTTTCTTCATTTTTTAATGTTTTTTATTTATTTTTGAGAGAGAGCAGGAGTGGGAGAGGAGAAGAGAGAGGGAGAAACAGAATTAGAAGAAGGCTCCAGGCTCTGAGCTGTCAGCACATAGCCCAATGCAGGGTTCGAACTCACGAACTGTGAGATCATGACCTGAGCCAAAGTCGGATGCTTAACCGACTGAGCCACTCAGGCACCAGCTCCCCCTTTTTTTTAAAATTTTTTAATGTTTTTGCTAAATCCTAATCCTAAAACCAATATTACACTACATGTTAACTAACTAGAATTTAAATAAAAACTTGAAATAAACAAAAAGATTCAAGAAGAGATGGGCTGTATCAGGTAAATGTTTGGTTAAGGGAAAAGGAAATAATCTGTAGTCGCCAAACACAGCATCTAGGGAGGCACAGAGATCTTGTCTCTATTTGAATAGGCTTTGCTACTCAAAGACTCTGACTCAATGGGTAAAACTAGAAAATAAGTACATCAAGGTCAATGATCCCAAAAGAAGGGAATAAGACAGTGGCATATTAGACTAATCTGGGGATATTGGAATCATTTTACTAAGAACTAAGAATATCTCTCCAGAGATTTTGGTACACCCACTTCCCTGACAGTAGCTATTTATTGTCATAGTGATTCACTATTCTTAACCCTCTGGTATGTTACAGATGAAAAAAATTATAGCTGATAATTACTAGTCTAGTCACTAGGGAAATGTGTAGCCTGATGAGTGGTATGGGTAATAGCATCCAGGTTGCAGAAAATGATGCTGATTTGAAATAGATCTATATCCTTAGTACATTCCTTAAGAAGGAGGACTTGGTTGGGAGCCTGGGTGGCTCAGTCAGTTAAGCATCCAACTTCAGCTCAGGTCATGATCTCATGGTTCATGCTTCAAGCCCCGTGTTGGGCTCTGTGCTGACAGCTGAGAGCCGGGAGCCTGCTTCAGATTGTCTCTGTCTCTCTCTGTCCCTCGCCTATTTGCACTCTGTCTCTCTTTCTCTCTCAAAAATAAACACTAAAAAAAAAGAAGAAGGAGGAGGAGGAATTGGCAAAAATAACAGGACACCAGACCCAGAATGAGAGGGTTCAAGCAAGGATCAATTCCCAGCAGTTTGTGTCTCAAGAAACAAATGGTATTAGAAGAAAGACTGAGGGTCAGAGGCTTTTACCACAGACTCAGGACAATATGGAGTTTCCATTTCACTAAATGTTGAAAAGGGGCCCTATAATACATTTCTGGACTTAGTTGTAGAGAATTACATATAAGCAATTCTGTAAACTGGGATAACTGAGAAGTATTGGGAAAGGCAGAAATTTAGAGGTAAACAATATAAAGTCTTGATTATGAATCATTACTGCAACAACCCAGAATTTCTGGGCAGTAAAGTCTAATTGTAAAAATGTATAATAGGCAAGAAAAAAACGTTTGCTGTCACTGCTTCCATGTAGAACTTCCCCGGAGGTCCCAGGCACTACAAAAAGATAAGGTAAAATGGAAATAATTATCAGATTTCAAAAGAAGAACAAAATTATTGTTTACAGGCATTATAATTTTCTATACAGGAAATCAGAGAGACTCTGGAGATAAATGGTGAGAATTAATAAGAGAATTCAACAATGATACTAGATACAAGATAAACACACAAAGAACAGCTGTGTTCCTGCATGCCCACAACAATCAATAAAGAATATTCCATTAATTAAAGAAACAATAACCATTAGGTATGTAGAGGAAAAACTAACAACAAATGTGGAAAACATGTATGGAAGAAATTGGTTCAAGATGACAGACCTAAATAAATGGAGCTATTTACATACGCTATCATAAACATGCCAAGTCTTCCCGAATTAATCTCAAAATTCAATCAAAAATTCCAAAAAGGGATGCAATAGATTTTGAAGAGCACAGAAAAGCCAAGAAATGTTTAACAAAGAATAATATTAGAGACAGTTGAGGACTCATTTTACCATATGAAAAGACTTACCAAAAGCCACAATAATTTGACAAGGTGGTTTTGGCACAGATGTAGACAAATAAGCCAACAACACAGAAATTGCACCAAATCAAACTGTACAGAGTTGAATAGTGCTCCCCCAAAATCCATGTCCACCCAGAACCTCAGAATAACAGCTAGCAGATGTAAATAGTCAAAATGAGGTCATACTGAACTGGGCTGGGCCCTAAGCCAATGAGTAGTGTCCTTATCAGAACGTCATGTGAGGACAGGAGACAGGAGACAATGCCATGGGATGATGAGGCAGAGATCAGAGTGATGCATCTACAAGGCAAGGGATGCCATGATTGCTAGCAACCACCAGAAGCTAGGAAGAAGAAAGGATGTATCCTCCCTTAGAACCTTCAGAGAGAACATGGCCCCCCCAACCCTTAATTTAAGACTTCTCACCCCCACCATTGAGACAATGTATTTCTGTTGTTTTAAGCCACACAGTTTGTGGTAATTTGTTTTGGCAGTCCGAGGTAACTAATACACAAGCAATCACATATACCAGAGATTTACACAGGGCTGCCACATTCCATAGCTCCAGGTGATATGCCATTTACATTATATAATATATATATATATATATATATATATATATATATATATTCTGTATGCTCCAGGATTGTAACGTTCACGTGGAATATGATGTGAATGGTGCCCCCTGGAGTTGTACAGAGCAACAGCTGTCATTCTCTCTCTCTCTCTCTCTCTCTCTCTCTCTCTCTCTTTAGAAAGAGAGTGAGGGAGAGGGTCAAAGGGAGAGAGAGAGAAATCTTAAGCAGGGTCCATGCTCAGTGCGGAGCCTAAGGCAGCGCTTGATCCGGCAACCCTGGGATCATGACCTGAGATGAAATCAAGGGTCAGATGCCCAACCGACTGAACCACCCAGTGCCCCAACAGCTCGCTATATAGGAGAGAAGAGGTAGTACGAATTAATGTGAAAAAGGTTACCTTTTCAATGATATGTGCCAGAACTGAGGGCTTTTCATGTGGAAAAAGATAAAGGCAGAATCTAGTCTCACTCTATACAAAACAACCAATTCTAGATAAATGGATGGTCTAGATAAGGAAATAAAAAAATTAAATTTTAAAAGAAAATATTACAATAGCTTTATAGCATTGGGGTTGAGAATTATTTCTCAAACAAAACACAGGAAAATCCAAAACATTGTTTTGATAAGTTTGACTATATTGAAATTAAAAATTTTGGTGTGACAAATGACATCATGAACAAAGTGAAAACAGAAGCAACAGAAGACATTTGCATTATATATTCCTTATGAAAGAGTATACCCAAAATATTGAAAGAACTCCTATAAATCAATAAGAAAAGGTAAATAAGATAAATGAATCAAAAGAAAAAAAATCAGCAAAATGTATGAACAGATAAGTGGAGAAAAGACACCCTATTTATGAAAAAATGTTAAACATTTTTGTGTTCAGTAGAACTACCTTATGATCCAGTAATCCCACTACTGAGTATTTACCCATAAAATACAAAAACACTAATTCAAAAGATTACACGTACCTTTATGTTTATTGCAGCACTATTTACAATAGCAAAATTATAGAAGCAGCCCAAGTGTCCATAGACAGATGAATGGATAAAGAAGATGTGGCATATGTATACATATATCTATTTCAGCCATAAAAAAGAATGAAATCTTGCCATTTGCTACAACACAGATGGGGCTAGAAAGTATAATACTAAACGAAATAAATCAGTCAGAGAAAGAAAACAATCACATGATTTCACTCGTATATGGAATTTAAGAACAAAACAAAAGAGCAAAGGGAAAAAAAGAGAGAAAGAGAGACAAACCAAGAAACAAACTCATAACTCTGGAGAACAAATTGAGGGTTACCAGAGTGAAAGTGGGTGGAGAGATGGGTCAAATAGGTGAAGGGAATTAAAGAGTACACTTATCATGATGAACAATGAGTAATGTATAGAATTGTTGAATCGCTATATTGTGCAACTGAAACTAATATAACAGTATATGTTAACCATAGTCATGCTGGAACTATGCTGGAATTAAAAAACTAAAAAAAAATAATAAATTTTTATGTTTAAATATTTAAATACATGAAATTCTGGGGCACCTGGGTGGCTCAGTTGGTTAAGCATGTGGCTCTTGAGGTGCCTGGGTGGCTCAGTCGGTTAAGCATCCGACTTCGGCTCAGGTCATGATCTCACAGCTCATGGGTTGGAGCTCCGCATTGGGTTCTGTGCTGACAGCTCAGAGCCTGGAGCCTGCTTCAGATTCTGTGTCTCCCTCTGTCTCTGCCCCTCCCCCACTCATGCTCTGTCTCTTTCTCAAAAATAAACATTAAAAAAATTTTTTTTTAATTTAAAAAAACAAAAAAAGCATGTGGCTCTTAATTTCGGCTCACGTCGTGATCTCACAGTTTGTGAGTTCGAGCCGGAAGTCGGGCTCTTCACTGACAACATATGGCCTGCTTGGGGTTCTCCCTCTTCCTCTCTTTCTCTCCCTCCCCCACTTGCGAGTGCACATGCTCTCTCCCTCTCTCTGCCTCTTTTTCTCTGTCTCAAAATAAATTTAAGATATAATAGGGGTGCCTGGGTGGCTCAGTCGGTTGAGTGTCCAACTTCACTCAGATCATGATCTTGTAGTTTGTGGGATGGAGCCCGCCTCGGGCTCTGTGCTGACAGCTCAGAGCCTGGAGCCTACTGCACATTCTGTGTCTCCCTCTCTCTCTGCCCCTCTCTTCTTGCACGCTCTCTCTCTTTCTCTCTCTCAAAAATAAATAAACATTAAAAAATTATTTAACATGTAATAAATAAATACATAAACAGTAAGTAAGTAAATAAAATTCTATTTTATACCCTGAAGATTAAGAACAATTAAGAGGTCTGAAAACACTAATAATTTGCTAGAATATGGACACATGCAAATTCTCATATATTGTTAGTGTATGCTGTTTGCACCACTACAACAATTTGTAAGGCCATTGGGCAATACCTGGTAAAGTTAAAGATGTACATTATCTATAATCAGCAAATCCACTTTTAGGGGATCCTAGAGGAATTTGACCAGGGGGATAAGGAATCATGTAGAAGGAATTCATCGCATGCCATTCGTACTGGGAAAATACTGTAAACAATCTAAGTGACCATCCATAGGGGAATGGATAAGTTTATAATAGAATATTTATGTAGTGCATGCTTACGTAATCATTATATATTTATAAGTGAGCTCAAACTACATTTACATGGAAAAAAACTAATGATACTGAGTTTTTAAGGATACTGTAAAAAATACATGCTATATAGCATCACCATATAAAATATTAAATCTTACAAAATAATACTAAACATTGAAAAAATATGTGCTGTTTTTGATAAATACATGTGTTTTAATGATGTAAAAATTGACTGGAAGGATACATACTAACTTCAAGATAATATTCACTCATTAGGAAGAAGAGCAAGGAAGGAAATGGGGTACCGTTAATCAAATATGTGATTCTTTGATTGTATTTTTAAAATCTAAAGAAAATACAAAAAATATTAACATTTAGAAACTCTGGTTTTATGTAGCACATGGATATCTGGTATATCATTTTCACATTTTGTAGTATGGTTGTAATATTTGGTAAACAAAGTAGAGACAAAGAAGGAAAGGAAAAGGAGAAGGAGAGCGGGGGCAAGAGGAAAAGGAGGGTGGAAGATGGATGAGGTCTTTGGACACAGACAGCCCTGCAAACTAACTAGCAGGCAGCGTGGCGTAGTGGAAGGAGCTTGTCTGTGGGCTCAGGTATACTTAATTCTAGCTTCTTTCAACTTGGACACGTTAACTATTCTAAGACTCCATTTACCCACCTATAAAATGGATAGATTAAAATGTAACTGAATGTGTTCTGTGAAGACTAAGTTAGGGGAGGTATGTAAAATGCCCTATGTAGTGCCCACCAGGTATACAAGAGTGCTCCATGAATAATAGTCTCTTCTCTTTTCTTCTAAGCAGTGGGAAACAATAAAGTCTGTGCAGAAAGTATAGTGCCTTAACTCCCTGGATGGAATTGAATTCCTCCTTCTGATGTGGTATTTTTTTTCCATCTCAGTAAAAGTAATTTCGAAAAGAGATTAAATGCCTTTGGCATGAACAAAGATGCAGACTATAGAGAAAATTGTAGGGCTTCAGTTTCCACCGAAGTATCCATTATAAAGGTAGGTGAGGAAGTTCCCATGGCTCTGCATTTAAGCTCAAGTCACTTATTTAAGGAGATCATGGCACAGGTCCTTCACCCTTGGTTGTTAATGACCTTACTTTGAAGTACTGAATGGAACGCGCAGTAGGGTCAATTGCAGACTCAATGACAAGAATTAAAGCGCAAAGCTCCCTAATGAGATCTGTGCTTATTCCTTGTGGTTTAAGGAACACTGTGGTTAATGGTTTACAGCCTACAGGGTCAAACCCCTTGCAGAAGCAGAGTTAACTTAGGCATTCCCTGGGCTGTATAAACACTGTAGTACAAAGCTTGACCCTCCTTTTATCATGCCAGGAAATTCTTGGAAGGTAGTCACGGTCTGATATTTATAGTTCCATAAGTATTTGACTCTGAAAAGTCTCTAATTATGGAAAATGGCCCCTGGTCAGTTGTTAATGCACAAGTGGTAGGGAAAAAGTCACCCCTTAGAAGGAGAGAGAGAGGGCAAAGGGAACAGCTTGTGAGGCTAAACGTGTGGCAAGTATGATGTCTACCTATAGAGGAAGTGCATGTATGCCAAACTCCTATTCGTGTATCTCCACACATAAAAAATAAAATGGTAAAACAAATGCTTAGACATTTAGAATTTTTTTTTAATTTACCTTTGTATAAAAAAAATTTTGTCACATAGTATTTCTCAAAATAGTAGAATAAAAGAGTCTAAATTTACATGGGCTTCTGTTCATAAACTTACTTTCTTGAGCTCTTAGGACTGAAAGGAATCTTGAGAGGTCCTTTCATCCATTTCTCTCTTCTTTGCCCTAACAGGGATCTTGAGGGCAAGCCGGGCAATTGTTTATCTTATTGTTTAAAAAAAAAAGGAAAAAAAAACCTTTCTTTTAAACTTCTTCAGATATACATATATCCATGTCTAAAAAAAAAAATCTCCATTCTGAAATTCATTACCTCCCTTTCTAAAGGATTTTTTAAATTAAGCATAGAGAATCATCTAAGATACCTAATAACTGAATCAGAGGTAGTGGTTTCATACATTTTCCAAACATCTTGTCTCCAAGGTAACCTGTTCCTTCCTGACAGGCTGGAGGGCTAGAGAGAAGTGAGAAGATGGAAACATGATGAAGTCACATCCAAGGATGAGGTGGCCACTGGCTGATGGATCGATTCCGACAAGAATAAAACAATTCATAGAAATCAATGTCACCGGCCCGCAGGTGCATCTCAGAATTGCTGCTGCACTGGAGATGAGTTGCAAATACTGCATTCTTTCGTCAGTAAAACTAGTATCCAATAGTCATATACTACCTTTTAAACCTGAACTCCATAAGAGGTGGGGCAGAGGGGATGGGGGTGGGTGGGAGAAGCCACCCAGAGATCTTCAGCAGGTTATTCTGGCCTACAAAATCCAGGCAGGTGATGAAGAAATCAGAGGCACCTTGATGGAAATAACTGACATCTTGCCAGGAGTCTCTGGTATTACTCAAGAAAATGTGGAATCTCTTTTCCAAATGTATTTTAAAATATCCAACCTTGCAGGGATGCTTTCACCCAGGAAGAGGCCCAAGTTTGAACAGCAGTTGACTGGTTATTATAGGACTGTTCAAGGTGGAAACCGTCCCACACCTGGCCCGGTGTCATACATTCTGCACTTTCGGTGAGTTAAAAGACCCAGGCAGGGTATCTGACTGCCTAGGGTTTGTAATAGAATGAAACTCAATTCTCAACCCAGTGGAACCTAGCAATTAATGAGTTTACACATGTTGGCCCTTTCCTGCTTCAGGTCAGCTTCCACTACAACCTCTGTGTCTCCTTCCTAACCGTATTCCTACCTACACTACCAACAACAACGTGAAGACACAATGCTCCCAGTCTGAGGGAGCTGGGGCATCCTGGAGAGAACTGGCCTACAGAGGCAAATACTCAATAATTCCAGCTCATTTTTCCTGAGTACCCACTACATATCTACATACTGGCCACTAGGCCACATGCCAACATTTGCATAAGATCCTAATGAGGGAGTATCATCATTATTTCCATTTTAAAAAGAAGGACACGGAGACTTAGGGAAGCTAATTTTGTTGAAGGATATGCAGTGGATAAGAAGAGCTGGGAATCCAACCTTGGGATATTACCTTGAAGTTCATGCTCTTAATACCATCCATATTCTACTGCCTAAATTTAATAAGACTTTGCCACTAGCTAGATGTGGAAACTTGGGCCAAAGTTTCTCTGAATCTTGACCTTTTTATGCATAAAATAGAATAATTATCCTTTCTTCCTTTTTCAAAAGAATTTTAAGAAGTCTATGTGGGACACCAGGGCTACTTACTGGAATTTATAAGTGAACAAAAGAAAGATAGAAATACTTTAAAAAGAAAGATGAGAGATAAGAGGTAGAGGGTGATAAAGATGTCTTTGTTATGTTATGAGATGGCTTTGGAAAGCCCTAGATCACCTAGGGGTGGAGGTTGGCTACCAGAGGAACCAACCAAGTGATTAAAGGATTGGAACTTTCAGTCCCATCCTCATGACCTCCAAGGAGAAAGGGGCTGGAGGTTGAATCAATTGCCAATGGCCAACGATTGAATTAATCTTGCCTATGTAATAAAGCTTCCATAAAATCCCAAAAGGACAGGGTGCAGAGAAAGCTTCTGGCTGGTGAACAGGTGGAAGTGCTGGGAGAGTGGTCCACCTGAAAAGGGCATGGAAACTGAGCCCTTTTCCCATAACTTGTCCTGTGCATCTCTCCCGTCTGATTGTTCCTGAGTTACAGCATAAACCTATGTTCTAGTAAGTAAAATCAGAGTTCTGTAATTTGCTCTAGCAAATTAATCAAACACAGGTTGGGGGTGGTTGGAACCTCTGATCTATAGTGATTGGGTGAGAAGCGCAGGTGACAACCTGGGCTTATGACTGGCATCTAACGTGGGGGTGGGGCAGTCTGGTGAGACTGAGCCCTCAAACTGTGTAATCTGATGCCATTTCTGAGTAGATAGTGTCAGACCTGAGTTGAATTGTAGGACACCCAGCAGGTGTCCACAGCATTTATTGGTGTGAAGAAGTGCCCCTCAACCATATACCCACGTAGGAATTGGGTCCAAGTGGTGAGGGAGCATAAGGCAAGCTGACACCCAGCAAACCACCCCACCCCCAAGGTGGGATAGGAGTGATAATCCTCAGGCATTCCTGACTGCCCAAGAACAAAGGAAAGGGGAACACAAATGACTAATCTGATAGAGTCTCCATCAGTTTACAAATATCTCAACAGCCCAATCTCCAGGAACTCCCTAGTGACTTAATGATAATGCTTTGCTAGAGGGAAAAACAACCCTAGCTTGACAACAGCTTGGCCTCCAGTAATCTGTGAATCTTCTTTAGCATATAGGAATCCCTTTAAGAAACTTCCTCTTGATTTTACCTCCCCCAACCTCAGAGTATATAAGTAGTCACTCTTCATAAACACAGTGCAGCTCATTCTGCCCACTGGTCCTGTCCCCATGCCTTAATAAAATCTCCCTTTTGTACAAAGATGTCTTTAAGAATTCTTTCTTGGCCATCAGCTCTGAACCCCCACGAACACCCCAAAACCTCATCACAAGGAGCACAGAAGACCATTCCTAGTAATAGGGATGCCATATGCAAAAGCCCTCAAAACAAGAAGTCAATGTAGGAATCTCAAGTAGGAAAGTGAGGGGCATGAGGCCGGAGGTTTCTGGAGGTTATTCTGGGGAGTTTGGATTCAATTCTATCTTATTTTATTAATTCGAAAGATATTTATCTATTGCCTAAATTTATCAATACAAACAAGATTCCTAGAAACACTAAAGAAAAGTGCCTGATGTAGAAACCTAGAAATATAATAATTGATTGAGGATGAGTGTGAAAATGCTTTGGGAAAGCTGAAGTTTTAAACCAATTTAAGTTTATGACTGTGAGCCTTTTTTGGGAAAGGGAGTGTTTGTTTTGCTTTTGTTTTGTTTCCTTTTTGCCCTTCTCTCTTTCCTTGGATGAAATACACAGACTGAGGTGGCTGGTAGTAAGGCACATTATTCACTGATATTAAGGCACATTATTCGCTGATATTAAGGCACATTATTCCAAGAAGGAGCCCTGAAGGCATTGTAGATCCCTAATGCCAGGTTCCTAAAACCTTCATTAATTCATCCAACAAAGTTTTTTTAAATGTGTGGCAGTCACCCACACCAATTGGCCTTGCATTCCTTGCTAATGGTAGCCTGATATTTTGTGACAGTGTATTCTTTGTCCTTAACAGTGTACCTATTTGCATAATTCCCAGCCTCCTTCCCATATAGGGAAAACCATATGACCCAGTTCTGCACAACAAGATGCAAATGGAAGGTTTTGGTGGGAAAGGGGGCTTACCTAATATAAAAGTGCCTTGCAGACCTCCACTACAGGGGGCATAACTGACTAAAGCCCCATCTGCTACACTCTCAAATTTCTATCAGTGTTTCCCAGGAGTCCATGCTATCCCTGGCTGCTCCCAGAAACCATGACTGAGTGTGGCACGGACATTCCTAGGAGACCAGAGACTCCTGATGGGTGATTCTGGCCAAGGGCTCCCGGACAGTCTTGCCAAACTGAATTATAGTCTAAGACACACCCATCCAACTTTACTTCTCTGTCTCTTTCACTCCCTTCAGACTTGTATAGTTATTGTAATCTGACAACTCTCCTCACACTTTTTCCCACTTTATCTTACAGGCGTTTCATGGAGAATACTTTCTTGGCATCTGCTTCTCACAGGACCCAAACTAACACAGATGATATGTAATGTATGTTATGTGATAAGAAAATCTCCAGGATATATTGGTAAGTGAAAAAAAAACAAGGTTCAGAACCATATGTAAAATGTATTACCTCCTGTGTTAAAATGAAGAGGAAATAAGAATAGGAATGTGTATTTGTTTTTGTATGCAAATATAGTGGTTATTTATGATGGTGGGTTAGAGTGGGACCTGGAAAACAGATGGAAAATGGAGAGGAAAGGGAGAGATTCCCTATCTTATACATTTTTGCTTTTTAACTAAGTGAAGATATTATGTACACATTTTCTTGAAAATAAAAGATTCAATGTCTTAAGAAACTAATACAGATTTTCTGGGTTCTGGTTGCTCTGGAACGTGTGACACATATTCTTAATAAGGCAATTTAAGAGTTGGAATAGCTTTTCATAAGCTATAAGAAGACATCAATTACTCAACGCAGTTGCATGCTAGAGCCCCAAAGCAGTAACACTCCTTGAGAAGCTGAGAAAACTATTTAACACCCTTCTAACAGGATTCTGCCACCACTCACAGTACACACAGCCACATCAACAGAGCCTCTATTCAGAATCCGAAGTTAACATCTTCTGAATCGATCCCTACTTAAGTTTAAATATGTGGCCAGGTAACCTTCCATTCTAATCCACAAATCCTAAAGATGACAGGTCCCACAATGACTTGGATTAATTTCCACTCGAGGAGGTGGTTGCTTAACAAGAAGCAATGCCATTTCCCCTGCTGGGCACATGACCAAGAACTGTAAGATGGGCTTTCTCATCCACCTCAAACTAGTTTGCAAGATTATGATACTTGTCATAATAAGAATGGATGTCATAAGAATGGATGTCAAATTGTTGATAAAAATGCTTTCTTAATAGGTTTGATAAAATTTTTATGAAGGATTGATAAATATTCAGCAGTTGACAGTTTGGGAGGGAAAAAAAGTGTTTATGGTCTTTTGTGCCATTTCATATTAGGATCGACAGGAAAAAGTATTTGATTGGGGGAGAAGGGGTAGATAACTTATATTGTCAAGCTTAAATCTTTCAAAATTTTAGTACTTCATCTAACATATTTGGGAAAAGAGACTGCAGGTGGTTTTAAGAGTAATGGTATAGGCAATTTAGACTATTACAATTATTCTTTTTTCCAACCCTCTAAAAATTATCTGTCATGTCTCCAACATGAATTCTGTATATTATAAAGTAGCTGTGTTCTGTAAAGAAAATTTTACCATCTGGGACCCACTTCCCTATTAACTCTGGTGAGAACTTTAGAAATTTTTTTGAGGATAGTATTGGGAATAAATGCTACTCTTTATTGAGCTCCTACTATGTTCTAGGCCCTGTGTTAAAAACTTCACATATATAATATACAAATTTCATGACTACTCTATGAGCTAGGTATTATTTTTCCTTTTTCTATAGATGAAGTTCTGAAATCAAGTAACTCAGATGGGGAAGAACAAGGAGTCAAACCCAGAGCACTCTGGCTGCAAAGCCCATGCTCTTTCCCCTGTATGAACTTATGCCTGTGCCTTACAGCACAGACAAGGGGCATATATCCCTCAAAGTACCTGCCACAAAACATATGACCGGAAGTTGTTAGCTTCCTTGGTATTTGTGCTTTATTCTCTAGGCACATGATCCACCCATCTGCCCAGAAGTTATCCTAACAATTATATTTTTGTCCATCTCAGTTGGATTTGTAGGGGACCCAGGGAAGCCTAGCAGGTGAATGCGCTCTTCCAAGTCATTCAGGTCATAGTTTCCAGCCCGATTAGAACGAGTACCACTGAGTCTCACTCTTTGAGGTGATGCCTCCACACTTTGAGGTGAAGGAAGACGGCCAGAGTCAGTACTTGCCCTGCAGGAAGACTTTCTCCAACACCAGAAAACAAATGTGCCATGGGCAAGATTGTTCAGCACACCTTGGGGGCACCACCATGGCCCAGCTCTGGTCAACATCCACCAGGGCTTCAAGGAAAACTGAGTTCAGGGGCGCCTGGGTGGCTCAGTCGATTGAGTGACCGACTTCAGCTCAGGTCATGATATGGTTTGTGAGTTTGAGCCCCGCATCGGACTCCGTGCTGGCAGCTTGGATCCTGGAGCCTGCTTCACAGTCTGTGTCTCCCTCTCTCTCTGACCCTCCCCCATTCATGCTCTGTCTCTCTCTGTCTCAGAAATAAATAAACACTAAAAAAAAACTGAGTTCATATGACATTAATAAGAACAGCAGAGAGTTAAAAACATAGGAATAAAAATACCTTGGAATTCTTATGTTGGGACACTGGGTACCAATATATGGTATTTTACTTACAATTTTATTTTACTACATAGCACATTGCTACATGGCAGTAAAAACGAAAACCCAATACATAAGGTGTGTTCAAAATGAAAATCAAATACACTGCTGATTATTTTTTGCATATCCTCTTATCTTACATTTTGTCTTCATGTAGAAAGCCATCTCCTTCATACCGTATCCATTATTTTGCATCTTTTCTCCGAGTGATCTTTGCGATTTTGCTGATGAGTGCATAAAAATTGTGCCGGTCAAGGTTGCCAGTTGTAAGCAACAGAAATCTTTCTGATTGAAACAGATGACATTGATACCAAGTCAAATGGGTATAATAATGAGTATATTTTCAGAATTGAGATGGCCCGAGCACCAGGCATAGAACCGTCACCACAGGGAGTTATTCTGCAAGTTCGGTGTGAAGCTGCATGGCTCAAGTCCCAGTGCTGGGGGCTTGTGGCCATGGCTTCCTAGGTTGACGTCCCTGAGGCTGCCCCCCACCATGCGTCCTCCAGAAACATTGCCTCTGCCGCCCCTGCAGGAAGAATGAGCTGCCACCTCGATCCCCACCCTTGTCAGAATGGACTCCGCAGCCCTGCTCCTTCACAGGCTTCCTCTAGAAAGTCTTCATCAGTTGATTCAGAATGGGAGAGCCTAAGCCCCGTCCCTACATCATACTGAAAGGAAGCTCTCTCGAAACCACAAAAAGCCACAGCCCCTTACTGGTAAGGATCTTTCCTCCAAACTATTATTTTAAGTCAGTGTCACCAGGAACATACTGATTTCAAGTCAGGAACCACCTGTATATGTTAAAGGCCAGAAAGAAGGACAATGATACTTCTTTTGTTGAGTCTAATATTTGGCCCTACAGGGACAGTAATGCTGCACAACAGTGCCCCCCTTGTAAAATCTCTCCAATAATGATCACAATTTTATCTCCTTCCAACTTTCTAAAGTGGGGTGATGAGGAAATGCAAGTCCCCACCAGCTCAACAGCAAAACCTATAATTCAGCATTTCCCATCATGTGCTTTGGCATCAACAAAACAGGCAAAATTGGGCAAATAGAGAGAGGTGACCTTGCTTGTTTAAGGTGGCATTGTGTCTGCAACACACATGAAAGCATCCAGATTGGAGGCAGGCAGGTCATAGACCAGTGTGCTGATCACCTAGCAACTTAATAGAAATGCTAGAAATGCAAATTCCTGAGACCCACCCTGGACCTGAAGAATGGAATCAGAAACTGAGGGGTAGGGGAGTGGGTCCCAACAATCTACAGAGATTTCCAGGTGATTCTAATATAGGTTTAAGTTTCAGGAGCGGGTTGTGTAGAGAAAAGCAGCCACGGTTCAGCTTTTATCCTTTGTGTGGCAGTCTCTGTGCACCCATCGCCCCTCAGAAGAAGACAGAGGAGGACTCCTTGCCCCCCAAAGCAGCCACAGGTAATCACAGCCCCTTGGATAAGCTTGTCCTACCCAGGGCTCGAAGTAACCTGCCAAAGTAATACCTGAGGCCAATTTGGCTTTCCCCCAAGCTCTTGAAAGTTTTGCTGTGACTTTAACTCTGACATACCTATTTAAGAAAGGGGTGTTCGAGGCATGTCTGTTTCCACACCCACATACATAACTGTGTCCATCAGTAAAACCACCTGCAGGGCATAGCTGTCCAAGGGAAGTGAAAGATTTGCCTCCATTAAGTTTGCTCACTGTGTTGCAACTATATTTTTGGACTTCCCTTATCACAGCGTGACGTCCATTTGCACAACCGCATTTTTCCAGTGACTGAAAAGTGATCGCCGCAGCTTGGCAGCCTACAGTGCAGCACGATCGTCTATTTCTCACAGCACTCCATCCTGGACGTTCCCATTGAGCACAGAGCCTTTGAAGTCCATGGTGCATATAATTCAGCTGACAGTGGATTGGATTGGAGTCCATCTAAATAAAGCCCAAGCCTGAGCAGGCATCACAATATCTCCCCCATAATTGGCAAGCACTATTATTCTACTGAACTATTTTTTTTAAGAGAGACATTTTCTTGGCTACATATTTTATCGACTTTTCCTGTAATGAATTTCTCCTTACTTTTGAAGATGTGTTGTTTTTTATGAGTCAAAATCTTCCACTCTAACAAGCTCTCAAACTTTGCCTCAGTTTATGTTTACCTATTTGCCCACTGAAAAAACAAGGGAATATTTTAAAGAATTTCTCAGGCTTTTTGACCTACGAAGATGGCTTTGGTTTCCCTTGAGTATTTCCGTCTAATTTGCTTAAATCCTTTTTAAATTGGGGTTCATTTACTTAATGTTCAACGTCTGCATTGACTTCCTGAAGCTAATTTCAGAAGACAGGGGCGGTTCCAGGAGAGAGCTTCTTCTCTGAATGGTCCTATAAAAATGAGAGAGGATAGGAGGGAAATTTGGAAACACGGAGACCAGGGATGCTAATTTATTGTAGTGGTAATGTGGCAAACACTGAAATAGTCACAATAATAACCCATAGCTTTCTACTTCTTCCCCTCATGGACCCTAACTTAGGATATGAAACATTCTGCCTAATGTTAGTATGTTTAACTCTGTGTTGCAATATAAGTAAACCTAGCCTAAGAAACACCTGGGGTAATTTAATAATAAAGCAGGACACAGAGGATGCTAACAGTTGGCACTAGGGCATAAAAACACAGAGAATATAAAATGTAATAGCAATTTCAAAATGTAATACAATTGCATGAAAATGCAATTAAATCAGGTTGGATAAATAGCTTCCAGGATATAATAGCAAGAAGAGAGAGTTCATTTCAATGAAGTGAAAATGGCAAAAAACTGAATAAATAATTTAAAGCTGGAAATGAAAAAAGTTCCGTGTGGAGTTTAGGAGACAATTGAGCTCATCTGACCTTGTGCAAGTCGGTTAACCTCCTGAGGTTTTAGTTTCCTTATTAGGAGAAGGAGGGGATGGGAGGGAGGGTTAGACTACGTGATCTCAAAGGTCTATTCAAGTTCTAAATTCCCCTCCTGGGCATGGGAGGGAATGGAAATGTAGGGCATCAACACAACTACATTAGTGGGTCTGAGAAAAAAAAATGCACTTACACAAACAGTGAATTTGGGTTTTATATGAAGCATTGATTTTATCTGCTGGGAACTCTTTGTTATTCTTTATAAAAATAAAAGGTAAGAACAAATGCCTGCAATGGTTGAATTTCCATGTTTCCATCTTAGTCGGGCTATAGTTTTCCCTCATTGGGGTTACAAAAAAGGCAGTCTGCATACAAATAAAACAGCTCATGTGGATAATGCTACGCTGAAGTTTCCGGCTGGATCACTCTGCTCCCTTTTTGCCCTTCTGCCACTTTTCATTCACCTGATCCTCCAGGGTAGAAAAGTTAACTGGGTGCTAATCAGCACATAGGGAAAGGGGAAGCATGCATTATCATAACCTGCATGGATCATGGATCATGGGTCAAGCAAACAAGGACTCCAGTGAGAATTGTTAGAGATTTAATTCACTTAACTACAAAGACAGGATGAGGGAAAGCAATGCCCTCGTGCAACGTATAGACACTAGTCACTCAAGAGACCAAGGGAGAATGTTGTGTTTATAATGCTTGTTTATAAGTCCACTGGATCTGAGAAAAAACAGAGGTGTCTTTTTTGCCCACATTATGCTTTAATAGAAATAAAGTAATCAGTACTTTGTTCTTCATTTTCAGTTGAGGATATATTTTCTACCCACTCTACTCGCAAGTAGCTAATCAGGAAACATGAAATTTAAACCCAGTCTTTGTAAATGAAAGGCTGTTGACTACATCCAATGGCTTAACGTTTAAATTTCTGTTTGAAAAAGCATCTATTTGCTAGTTATGTGATGATTCTAACTGTTGAACCTCTTTAATAGCATTGATAATTTCTCCTTTGTAGAAGAAAGACATGGGGTGTACCGGTGATATATGTCACAGCAACACTATAGTGAAAAGATCAGATGATGAACCTTGAAATCAGGATACCTAGGTTTGAATCTGAGTCTGTCACCAGCTAGACCTCAAGAACTGACTTTAGTGCCCACCTGCTTGGACTCACCCACCTTTATCCCACATTTTCCCTTAAGCTCTTCTTTTCCAGCTTATATCTCAATTCAGGCAAATGCAAATTGAAACCAGCCCTTAAGCGATAGTGACTGTCCAGACAAGACCTCCAGCCAGCCCCGACCAACCAGACCAGTTTGAGCTTAACCCCAACTCTCTCCTGCCCAGATGGACCATGGAGTGACCTCTAGAATGACAACTACCTTTGCTTTATTATAACACTAAAATCTCTGCCCAAGAAGGAGCACGAGCCTCATTTACATAATGTACAATGTGTTTATAGGCATGTTTCCTTAAGGCACATGTGTGACCTTACACCTGACTCTACATATGATGACAAGGCATCTCTATCTAAATATTCATCCTAACCCTAAATGGAAGGAACCCACCCACCCTTGCTTCAGGGTTCATAGCTTTGGAAGTTATTCTCCTTTTTTGCTGCAAATAAAGTTTTTGTTTGTTTGTTTTTGTGGGGTGCCTGGGTGACTGGGTTGAGCATCCTCCTCTTGATTTCAGCTCAGGTCATGATCACAGGGTTGTGGGATCAAGCCCCACATTAGGCTCCATGCTGAGGGTGGACTCTGCCTAAGATTTTCTGCCTCCCTCTACCCTGCTCATGCTGTCTCTCTCTCTCTCTAAATTAAAAAAAAAAAAAAAAAGTTTTCTTGTGTGACAACTCACCCTGGTGCGGTTTCTGATTCACCAAGGAGAGAACTCACACTGGTTTAGATACAGGTCCGCTACTTCCTTTGTACTACGTGACCCAGGCAACACAGCTGGGTATTAGGATCCCTAAATGTAAAGATAGCAATGACAACAATAGCACTTTTTTCATGAACTTATTTTGGTGATTAAATGAACTACTAGAGGTCAAGTGTTTGGAGTAGTGCCTGGAACATAGTTAAGTACCTGTGTGAGCAAGCATCACAGGAAGGAGGCTTCAGGAGTAGCCACTGATAGCAATTAAGAATAGTCCCATATCTTAATTCCAAGACTCATATAGTTCTGACTTATGTGCAAAAGTCATAATTACAAAATATCTGTCTGGTATATTGTCCTTCTAGGTAATTACTCCCCATCCCCAGTTGTATTTTGGATTAGTTGAAAAGGAGTTTGAAAAGGAATCCTGTGAGCATATATTATGAGCTATTGTTGGTGTTTTTTGTTTGTTTGTTTGTTTTTTTATGGTAGCCAGACTGGGGAAATTATAATACATTCCCAACAGAGGACACTTGAGCTTGCCTGCTTCCTTTCAGGATGCAATAACATACACAGGTTACCAAAGATAATAGGAGTTAAGCTTACAGGAATACAAGGAAGGAATGCAGCTCAGGAAGATGTCTAGCTTTAGAAAGCAGAGCTTATGAAGACCTGAATCATCATTCGGAATAGAACAACACCATACGAGTCTCCTTTCCTCATGACTCAGCTTCTCTAGGTCCAATTTCTCTCCTTCCACTTGTTTCCACTACTAGTTGAAAATCTTCACAAAATATGATTAGTTAGATTTTGTTTTTTTATTTGTGTGCTTTTTTTTTGTGGGAGAAAATGCATTCATTGGATGGAGTTTCTTTTTTTTATGTTTTTATTTGTTTTTGAGAGAGAAAGAGGGAGAGAGAGAGAGAAAGACAGAGCACAGAGTGGGAAGGGGGCAAAGAGAGACAGAGACGCAGAATCCAAAGTAAGCTCCAGACTGAGTTGTCAGCACAGAGCCCAACGCGGGGCTTGAGCTCACAAGCTGAGAGATCATGATCTGAGCCAAAGTCAGATGCTTAACCGACTGAGCCACCCAGGAGTCCCAAGACTTTATCTTTTGAGGGTTTTACTTGTGCTCATCTCAGGATCAAGTTTCACAGGGATTCAAAATAGGCATAACTCATGGGATTTGTCTCACTTGGAAAGCCAGAAATTTACACACATGAAGACATCCACTATTATAACACTGAATTTGTAATTTATAATTATGTTATGAATAAGTATCAGCATGAATGACATGGTTTGAGAATTCTCTAGGACAGTGGTTTTCAGTCTTGACTCTAGCTTAGGACCACCCGAAAAGCTTTTTAACCATGATGGCAGCAGGAACATATGATTTAATTGATGTGAGGCAGTTCCAGCATTAGTGTGTTTATTAAATGTGAACATTGACCAGAGTTCCCCAGGATTCTAATATGCAACCAGCACTCAGTGAAGTAGAGGGGAGTCATGTGAGCTGGGAGAGTCTGAGAAGACTGAGGAAAGGTTTTAGGAAAGGCCCTGAACATAAAAAAGGGCAGTTTATTCTAAGACAAGGGAAGTTTCAGCAAAATTGAGCATCATGTTGTGACAAGTGATTTGTTTTGTGACGACGTGAGGTAGTTATGGTGCAGCAGGGGTATGGAGAAACATAAACAACAAAACGAGGATTCGGAGTTTAACAAACAAACCAGGGAGACTAAAGGGGAGATAGCAGAGGAAAAGCCAACAGTACTCTGGAACTGATTAGGTATAGTTCCAGAAGGAACTGAAGGACTAGGACATCATCAATTCACTTTTGCTTTGAAGATTATGAAACATTTTTTCATGTCGAGGGATTCTCTGATTCCACCCAAAGCTCAGAAAAATATAGCAATTTAATGTTTGCCTCTATGCCTAGGGTATCTAGTTAATGCTTGGCCACAGTGTCACCTTTTGTGGGTGGGTTCTACTCTGTAACAGTGTATATATCCAGTCTATGAACCCTTTAATATTGGAGATTCAGGAAATAAAAAATAAATTATAGTTATTTCTTATCTTTCAAGTTCATCCAGAATGAGCAATATCTGTACTATACATCATGTGCAAGGACATAGTCTTTCTTGAAGCTTTCTGTGTCATTTATAATTGAACTTCTGTTTGGGTGGCTTTTGGTCTAGGTGCAATATCAGAAGACAGCAATCTCATCTTTATGAAAACCTTGAAATTGTACGATAGAGGGGAAGTAGCGATGGATTTAAATCAAGTTCTCTCATCAAATAACTGTCTGGACTTCAAGCCAGTCAGTTAACCTTTTGGGACTTCAATTTCCTCATCTGTAAAATCGGGAAAGTGACCCGGATGATGTCTAACATTCCTTCTAACTCTAAAATTCTATGATCCATTTGCTCCCCTAAATTCTCTTTCACTGGGTGGTTAAAGGTTTTGAAAATAAATATTCTTTGGCTTATCTACTTGTCTTAACATTTTTTTAATATCCAAGAATTTCTTTTTTCTTTATAGTTAACATATGTAAAAGCAAATATTGTATGAGTTTACTCAAACTACCCAATGGACAGGGTGAGATCAGAGTTGATCTTAAAACTTTCCAAGTAAATAACCAATTGTGTTGCTGCTGCCATTGTTCAAATCTCATCAATATCTCTTTTTCTGATACAGTCAGGAGCTAAGAGTAGATGTTCCAGAAATGCCATCCCCTCTAATTTTCCATTTAGGTTTTCCCTGTGTCTTTTCCCTGCCAAGTATTTTCAGGGTTCCATGAAAACAAAAATATTGCCTTCATTCAAATAGAAGGAATTCTTGATACTCATTGCCTGGATCGTGATAATGAAAAGGATAAAAGGCAGAGACTGGAGTTGACAGGACAGAGTGCAGAGATCATTCAGAAATGTTTACAATAACTATAATATAGTGTGGTTATGGCATTCTTCCTGTATAACTGACAAAATGACTTTGGGCCCTTGAAAGTTTAATAGTGTGACATTGTAATTTTCAATACGAAATATATGTTTGACAGAGCTCCCAAATCCCTTGGAATTTCCTAAGTGATGAGAATGATAAAGATTCCTTTTGTTATGTTAATGACATGTCTTTTGGCCTGCTAAAGATGCCGGCTTGTTGCCAGGAGAACCACCAGGTGATTAGAAGGTTGGAAGTTTTCAGTCCTACCTCCCACTCCGACCTCCCCCGAACTCTGAGAAGGGAAGGGAGTAGGATTAGAGATTGAGTTCAACCACCAATCGCCAATGATTTAATCAATCGTACCAATGTACTGAAGCCTTCATAAAAAACCAAAAGGACAGGGTTTGATGATCTTCCAGGTTGGTAAACATGTGGACATTTGGGTAAAGTGGTAGAGGACATGGGAGCTCCAAGCCCTTTCTATGAAGCTCACTCTACATTTTCATCTGTCTGTTGATTCATATCCTTTAATATCCTTTGTAATAAACCTATAATCTATTAAATAAAATGTTTACTTGAATTCTGTGAGCCACTCTAGCTCATTAATTGAACCCAAATGGGGGGGGGGGGGTCATGGGAAACTCCAATCCGTAGCTATTTGGTCAGAAGCACAGAGGATAACCTGGGCTTGCATTTGGCATCTGAGTTGGGAGGGCAGTCCTATGGAATTGAGATCTTAACCCATGGAATCTGATACTATCTTCTCAGAAAATGTCAGAATTGGGTTGAATTGTGGGACACAATGCTGTCTGGAGAATTGTTGGATGTGTGGATAACCTTACACATATACACACACGTGTGTACACACGCACACACACACACTGAAATAGGTAATCAGAACCACTGTACGTAGTAATGACAAGTTAGGTCATGCTGAGTTAAGCAAGCCCATAACCAACAACAAAGGTTTATTTCTTGCTCAATCTACATTGACTCTGCACACCCAGGCTAACAAAGTAGCTCCTATACCAAATATTACTGAGTACAGTGCTGGAGCAGAGCAAATAAATGCTCAGCTCCAAAGTGACACACAGCATTTCCCTTTACAATGCATTGTCCAGAAATAGTCATGTGGATACTACATCCACAAGGGCTCAGGAAGGACAATCCTATAACCTTAGAGATAACATTTACATACTAATCTTCTAGAGGAATCTAAAGTTTTGAATCACTGGAAGTCCTATCCTGGTGCCCAGAATAGTTCTGATATGTTAAATAAATGAATGTTAACACACCAAGATCTTAGATTCTATCTCTTTGAGAATCGTTTGTGTTTATCACTATGTTATCATGCCCATGGATAAGAAGTGCTGAATAAAACAGAGAGAGGCCAGATGGTGACAGATTGGCTTTAACCAATATTCCAAAAAAAAAAAAAATCCAAGTTCTTAACCCACCTTGCAAACGTATTATCCAGTTAGCACTGCTGCATGCAATGAACAGCACATTTGAGGTGCCATACTTTTAGAATAAATCCATGCAAAAACTTACTAGGAAAAAATAGGTACTATCTTAGTAGGCATCATTATTTGTTATTTCACACATCCTATGATCCAGACTTTATATTTTGTAGAATGGAAAAAAAGTAAGACGTGAAACCTCCCTTTCTGAGGTGGTCTCCAATATAGAAAATACAGACAACTGTTTGTCTTTTGCATTTAACCCACAACTCACAAGGACCCAGATAAATTTTGTTTCATGTAGTGTTGAAAGAGTAAAAGTTGAAGGGTAACCATGCAAATGATCTAATCAATGTGATTAATATAGAGATTTGTGCTATTTCAAACTTACAAAATCCATATTGCAATCGCAATTTAGCTGGACTAATTTTCTTCATTGATGAACTGTGGATTAATTGCCCCTTCTCTTTTTCATTTTGCATGGTCTTCCTTTTTCCTGTAAGGAAATGGCCCAGGCTAGAAGAAACTATATGTATGGCTGGCTCCAGTGCTTTCTCTTTAAAGCTCCCTATGTTCTATCTGGTCTGTTGCTCTTCCTGTCCTCTTTTTCCTTCAGTTCTAATGAGGCCCCAGGGATTCTAAGTGGCTTCAGACAAAGGTGGTTTCTGACAAGGAGTACTGAGCTCTAGATACTCTCTGTTCATCTTCAATCCAACATGCAATCAAAGACAGAAACCCAAGTTAACATTGGAATAGTTCACAATTCCAATTCCTGCACACATTTCTAGCTTTAAACTATACTGGTTTTAAATCATGACACCTCAGGGGCTGAGATCCTTAGTCCCTTCTAGAACCTATCTTATTTCCTTCTCTTCCTACCTCCTTCCTTTCCACCGTTCACTTTAACCTTTCTCTTTGTAAAAATATTTGGTTACAATTGATACATGCACATAATATATGCAACGTAAATATATAATTAAGCAAAGTAATGAAATAAATATTCATGAACTCAACACAATAGTTTAAAGTAGAATATTATCAACCTCACTATACTACCTGTGGGCTCCTCTCACCACAACCCCATTTTCTGCCATTCACCACTATCATGTATTCTGTGTATTGTTCTATTGTTTTTATTTGTAGCTTTACTACATACATAACTAACCCTAAGTCAATGGTTTTCCAACTGCAGGTTATGACTATGAAATCAAAATAATGGGTCACTACCAGAATTTGGTTTTAATGATATATAATACAATGGAATGGATATCACCAGAGTACACTGGACAAGGTAGGGGTTAAGTAATATGTGTACTTGTGTGTGCATGTTGGTGTGTGAAGTCATTTCTTACAGTGGTCCATGGATCACAGTGTTAAATAGATTCCTTCCTTTGGCCAGTTGTCAAATAGTTTTAAAAACACTCCCGTAAACACTCTATTATCAGTTCTGTTTGTTTTGAGCTTTATAAACATTGAAAAATATTGTATGTACATGTTCTTTACTGACTTGTTCTTTATGGTCTAGGATTCATTTATGTTGATTCATTTTTACTGCCAAATAATATTCTATTGTAGGACTGTGATGTAATTTATTTATACAGCCTCCTGTCACTTGACGTTTGGGTTGTTGCCAATATTCCATTATAACATAAAGTGCTGTTGTGAATATTCTTGTGATATCCTGATGCATTTGTAGAATTGTTTCTGTCAAGAATATATCTGGAAGCGGAAGTGTTAGATCTTGGGTATGTGCATGATGTTACATATGATGATGCAGAAATATTTTCTAAAGTGATTTTTTTTCCTCTGTGCACCTTCTCCGCTTCTACTCCCGTAGGCACCCAGAAAATACCATCATGTTCTAGAATTCACAGCGCTGTACTTATACTCTGAACCTACTCTGACCCTAAAAGTTTTTTTTTTCCTAATGCCTTATCTGCTGCACATGAACGGCATTTTCCTACCTGAGTCACGAATCACTCTCTTGGAGATCAATTTTTTTGTATGCCGATGGAGGCCTCAGCAGCTCTGAGCTGGAGAAGTCTCTTCCTTATCTATGATACATTTGATTCTCAGGAAGAGTATTATACAACTAGCTGCCATTAAGTCAAGCCTTGTCCCTAAATTCAACTTGATTTCCCTAGTATTTGTCAAGAAATGAGAAGGGTGTGAGATTTTACCTGACTTACAAAATAATGAGATACTCTGCCATAGTTTCATGGATGCTGGCAGAAGACATGAGAATCCTGGCTCATAAACAAAGGTGTCTATTACTCACAAACTTGTAGTAGCCAGAATATCAGCATTTTCCTGCACCAGTTCCCAAGCCCCAATTCCCAAAGGGCAACATGAAGAGGGCCAGGCAGCCCTGTACAGGCAGTGTGTGCCTCAATCTCTTATACTGGGTGTAGATAGCATAAGCATGGCTGTCCATTGTTCCAGAGTGATATAATATCTCCTATCTTCCAGGGCTGAAAGTAACCCTACCCTTTGCTGCATAGAGGGACACTATGTCTATTGTCCATGGAGGTTCACTATACAAACATTCTTGAAAAGATAGTACAGAAAAAGACAGTAGAGATAGACAGTTCCTCTGATCATAAGACATGCAAACGTAAGGGAGATCCGTGGAGAATCGTCCCTCAACAGTATACTATAGAGAAATTCAGGTCCACACGTCTTTGGAGAAAGACATCAACTTGTCTGCATCAAATTACTATCATCCAATTTTAAGAGGGACATTTCTATTTCATTTATTTTCTTCCAAATCCTTTCTGTATTAGGATACTATAGGTTATGCTGCAATAACAAACACCTCCCCAAATCTCAGGGGTTTAGTATAATACATTTTATCTCTCATGTTACTCTGCACAAGGCTCTGTCCCATAACGTTACCCAAAGTGATAGAACACTACCTTCTTGTGGATCCAACATGTACAGACTCATCTCTTCAATTGCCCTGGCATCAGAAGAGAGAAAGACTCATGCGTAGGCCTTTTACTGCCTATTCTTATACGTGTCACATTTTGTTAGCCCAGACTGTTTCCATGGTCGTATCTAATAGCAAGGGTGTTAGGAAATGTAGGAAAACTGATGGAATACTGGGTGAACATTCCTTTCTCAGCCACACTTTATTTGGGTTTCCAAACATTTTCCTGTTTTCTGTTTTAGGGGCAATTCTAATCCATGTCTTAGCTTAAATTACCAGATCTGCTTTGTGCAGATTCTATAAGAATCTTTTTGATGATATACTCACTTGGTACTCCAGGACACGAAACCACAATCCTACCCCTATGCATTTTTATTAAATGGATTTTATACTTGTCATTCTTTACAACTGGCCAAATATACCTTCCATCAGAGGAAAAGGAAGTTTACCTCCTCAAAATCTGAGTTTCTTCTCGGTTTGATCCCTTACTGTGTGCCCGATATTAAGCTAGGCTTTAGGAATAAAGAGATTAAAAAATAAAAGTGAAAACCAGGACTCTGAGAGTCCATGGGAGCAGTGGAGAGAGACACGTATAAGCCAATACTGTAAAACAATAGTGTGTGATAGTTGCTCTGGCTGAGGTGTGCACAGGGTACTTTGGTGCTCAAAGCAGGAGGTACGTAGCCCGGATCAGGGAGTTTTGAGAAGATCCTCTGATTCTCCAGGAAACAACTGAAGTGAATCTTGAAGGACAGGTAATAGACAGTTATACTTAATGGAAAAAAAGGTGGCTGGGAAGTCAGTCTGGAAATAGAGAATTGGCTCAAGGGCAGAGGCATGAGAGAACACACCTGTTTTTAAAATGCAAATACTTCGGTATGACTGGGAGCAGGTGAGTATTAGGAGAGTATTAGGAGCTTATAAGAGATGCAAATGGACAAAAGAGTCAGAACAGATTCTGCATGAACACAATGGGGGAACTACTGAAGGATTTTAAGCATGATGGGAATTTTGTATTAGAAAGATCACTCTGACAGTAAACTGAGGGATTAGCGGTAAGTGAGACTGAGTCAGTAGAAGTGATAGGAGGATTTTATAATATTCCAGACATTAGTGGCAGTGTGGATCGAGAGGACAAAGTGGATATCTATGCTGTTAAGTAGATACAATATCAGAACTTGGTAATGAAATGGGTGTTGGGGATGTGAAAGTAAGAGACTTAAGTGTGACTCCGAATTTCCAAGATTAGGTAGAAGAAATGCAAATTTTAGTTTGAAAATAGTTTCGTCTTTGATTGGCGGCTATAGAACATCCTGCCATATAGTTTGGTGTGGAGTTCAGCTGAGGCCGTGGATGTGGACATCATCCCAGGGTCAGGCAGATGAGGAAATGAGAGAGAAAGTATATCGGAATGCAACAACATCCTAACTGAGGAAAACCACAGTAAAGCTGTGTCTACCAATAGTGTATGCAAATTCCTTGTGCACTTATGAGATAAACAATATAAAATTTTCAAAAAAGAATTACCAAAATACTTTCAAGATGTTTCACCTCACCAACTTTCACCTCCTAAGTACATTCAGCATGAATACCATGATGAAGAAACTCACAAACTTAGAGTAAATGGCAAACTGAAAGCCCTGTTAGTCACCGGCAAACACTAAATATGTTTTATACTTCCAAATCTCTTGAATTCTCTGGTGCACGGCTGGAATAATCATGACAAACCTCACAGAAGTCCCAGGAGGTAGGAAATGAGCGTGGCAGTACTCTGTAGCATTCTTGTAAATAAGAACACATCCTCATCCATCCACAAAACCATTCTGCGCCAGACTGCCGCAGGTTATAGGGTGGTTGAACAAAGGATATCCCAGTTTTCTACCTGTCCCGGCACAAAGAGATTGGCATTGGATGTAACTGCTGTTGAACCAACTGGAGTCAGGAAATCTTGCACAGAGTAACAGCCTTGGGATATTTGAACTTTGCCAAGGAGCTCAAAGCACATCTGAGTCATTGACTCACTAACACCAGGAAGTCCTTGTGGGATAGGAAATGGTTTGTATACAATTTCGAAAGATCTGAAGCCTCCAAGTCAGCAAGTTAGTGGCCAAGCCTAAATCCCAGTAAAGTCCGCTCTTACTAAACTCAAATACTTGGCAATATCAGAGAAGTACCTAGAGGGATCTTGGAAGGTGCGTGCTTTAGAAACTGCCCCCCCCCCCCACAATGAGCTCAGTTGCACCCCCCATTTGTGTGGTACAAACCCAATTGACTCACCATCCAAAAGCTCTCAGAGAGGTGACCCCATAAGCATTCCTTTCCCCTTTCTTTTATACTCTCTTGAACTGCTGCTGCTCCTTTTAACCCGGTTCCAAGCCAGAGACCTTGCTGTTTTTGCTGGAGGTGGAAAATGAGTAAGGAAGAGTGATAATTCCCATCAACAAGTACCCTGGGACATTCACTTGTTGATTTGGCGTGGCACCTCTTGACACTGAGCTTCCACTTTACTACAGTGGGGATTATGATCACACTGCCCCGCCCCCCAAGCCATATTCTATGGTTATGTAAAGACTAATCAAGCATTTAAGCTCAATTGCCTCATGGAGTTCACAGCTTTTGATAGAATAGAACATTATCTTTCAAAGAAAGAAAGAAAGGAAAGAAAGAAAGAAAGAAAGAAAGAAAGAAAGAAAGAAAGAAAGAAAGAAACATCACTTCTTGAAAAACAGGAGAGTGGAAATTCTATCACTTCTTACCCGTTTCTACTCAGGGCTGAGCTGTTCTTGCAAGAATCTTTTCCATTGTGCTTTTACATATTGTATTATGTGCCATCAAATCCTGTTTTAATGCAACATATTGATTCTCTTATAGGCTAGGGTATTATCGTCTTAAAGAGATTCAAAGTAAATGATTAAACGTAGTTTATGCATTGCAGTCACCAGCAATCTAGCATTTCTCTTCTGATTGGTATTTTAATGTCTGGCTGCTCAAGCGATGGGGGATAGAACACCTTGCACTCATGACTATGAAATGAAAGTAATAGACGCCCTAAAGGCTCTCACTGTTCCCACCCCAAACCTTTCCACAAAAAGCTAACTTACATTAATTTTGGAAATACCATAGGCTTGGCTCACCTGGGTGCCTTAGTTGGTTGACCATCTGACTCTTTTTTATTTTTTTTTTCCAACTAGGAATTGAGCATTAACAAATACCAGCATCCTTTGCATTTGATAATACATGATCATTTTTTTTTACCTTGCTAGTCGATGCGCACATGCATGCACACGCATGCGCACACACACACACACACACACACAACATCTTCATCTATAAAGTTTTCTGTTGTTGTACAGTGTCTGACTCTTGATTTCGGCTCAGATCATGATCCCAGGGTCATGGGATGGAGCCCTCTGTAGGGCTCTGTGCTGAGTGTGGAGGCGGCCTAAGATTCTCTCCCTCTCTCTCCCGCTTGCGCTCTCTCTCTTTCTAAAAAAGAAACAAATACTGTAGGCTTAGTTCTTTCAGGATAGGTTTATTTCACCTCTGTTCAACTGAGAAAGCAAAGAGGAGAAAGCGAAACACCCTTTATTTACTCGATTAACTTTAGCGGCAATGACCAGGGTCATGCTGATGTTCAGCAACCTTCAACATATTTTCAGTCAGAGCACACCTTGTCTGTGGTTGTAGGAGGCACAGCGCTGAGGGAAACCATTGTGATAAGAATAGGATTTCCTTACTGGCATCAATGTATAAAACCAGTGTTCGTACTGCAGAAAAATACTGACTGGAGAAGATCTAAGAAGGCAGAAGATATCAGAAGCGCTGCTGACTGACTTATTTGGAAAGAATGTGGTCTGAACCAGCCCTTACACGGAAGGCACTGTTGCCTGTTCTTTGAAAGATACAAAACCCTAAAGGAGCAGCTCTCTGTGGAAATGGTTGGACACTGCTTGCCTGACATGGGTCCTTGAGACCAGCTATGTAATTCAGCTGGATCTGAGGTTTCTTCATGTCAGTCACTCCCGGGCCACCAGCATCTATCAGATTTGCCAGAAAGCGCAGTAATGGAGAAAGAAATAGAATCGATGGCATATAGATTATAAAGGTTGAATATCAGAAGACAACACCACAAAGAAAACAAGAAGGATGTGGAAAGAGGTGTTTATTGACTGCAGGAGTGTGTGTCTTTTCGACTCATTTGGAACTCTCCCAAAGGAATCCCATGAGGGGACACTTGTGAAGAGTACACTGTGTCCCTTCCAAGGATGTTTCTTGAGAATCATACAACTCAGTGTCTTAGTTCACATTGAGAAACATAAGATTTGGCCAAAATCACTCAGTTTGTCCTTTGCAGAGCTGGGGGGCCAACCTCCAAGCTGACCATCCACTGAGCCTCCCCTTTCACAATGATGGTTCCATTTCAGCACTGTGCTGTTTGGCTGGAGGCCAAACTCTGTTTTTCAAAATATGTGGCCCTTTTTAGATATTTTAAGGCAAATACAAGCACAAAATCAGAATGGTGAAGTGAAGGAGATAAAGAATAGTTTGAAAAGGATTGTTGCTGAATGAGCAGGGGATTTAAGAGTATGAGGCAGGAAGGGTCAACCATTTCGAAGAAAAAGATACGCTCTTTGGTGGGCAGGGTGGGGACTGTGACAGAGTGAGGAGAACAGTGAAGACTAAGTTGGCATGTGGCAGCCCAACACAAGAAATGAGGCTTTCCTCCTACAAGATGAGTATGTTGCTCAGTGGGAATTTGGGAAGAGAACTCTGAGGAAGAAGGAGATAGTGATAATTTCTTGGACTAAACATTCTGAAGTAGCATGGATCAGTATAGACACAGGCCATCTGCTCTTATTTATTTTGTAAATGTTTATTTATTTTGAAAGAGGGAGAGAGTGGGGGAGGGGCAGGGAGAGAGGGAAAGAGACAGAGAATCTCCAGCAGGCTCCATGCTGTCAGCGCAGAGCCCCACATGGGGCTTGATCTCATGAACCATGAGATCATGATCAGAGCTGAAATCAAGAGTCAGATGCTCAACTGACTGAGCTGCCCAGGTGCCCCGGGCTCTCTGCTTTTAAATGTAGGTTTTGCTATTATTCAGGTATGGTAAAGGCTACAGATTGGGAGGTGGCTGCCTTTGAAACAACAGTTCGTTACTTACAGTTCCCATGAGGAAGGGCACGCCATACTGTGCAGGGTTACATCAGGATGCTCCAAGGTCAGTCAGCAGAGGGAAGCAAGAGGAAAGCGTGGGCATGAGCCTTTATTCTGGTTTCTGAGGGAAGAAATGGGCAAGGGTAGTTTGAATAATTTTAGTGGGCTCTGGGCTATAGTGATTGTCTCTAGTTATCTGGTACATGGCCCTGGGCGCCTGGAGTAGACAGTAGTGGCCTGGAGTGTAAAAGCCTGATTGGTAGAACAGAAAGGACCCTTAGCAGATGAGTTGTTTCCCATCTCTAGGAATTGGCTACAAGGTTAGCTAAGCTCCAGATGTCAAAGTATCAGAAATATAGAAAACAAAACAATTACCTAAGGGTGATATCCCTAATTTGGAGAAGGAAAGAGACTTCTGATGACATACCAATAAGTGATGTCCCTGTGGAAAGAAAGTGTTTGACCTTTGGGGCTCCAGGGTGGCTTAGTCGGTTGAACATCCAGCTCTTCACCTCGGCCCAGGTCATGATCTCATGATTCGTGAGTTTGAGCCTCACATCAGGCTCTGTGCTGATGGTGTGGACCCTGCTTGGGATTCTGTCTCTCCTTCTCTCTTCTCCTCTCCCTCTTGTTCTCTCTCTCTCTCTGTCTCTCTCTCTCAAAATAAGTATATAAACTTTTTTAAAAAAGTACATAGAAAGTGCTTGATCTAATTGGACATACTTTGAGGGGTGATAGTATCCAAGAGTGTGAAGGCAATCCTGAGAATGAAAAACATTGCCCCAGGTGGGGTAGGAGTAGTCATCTGTAGAATGTCCCCAAAAAGAAGTGGCATGGATATTCTGAAGAGCGTCATGAGCACAGAAGGAAATGGACCCACAATAG
This sequence comes from Lynx canadensis, assembly GCF_007474595.2. Classification (NCBI taxonomy): domain Eukaryota; kingdom Metazoa; phylum Chordata; class Mammalia; order Carnivora; family Felidae; genus Lynx; species Lynx canadensis. Next base: position 76,346,110 of record NC_044308.2, read on the forward strand.
GAAATGACAAACGATGTACGAAATTGTAGCTTTCTCTAAACAGTAAGTGGTCACCCTCTACAAGTGGCACCCTTGAGTGCTGGCTTGGGACAGTTAGGATCACCACCATTCCATTTTTTCCAGGGTTATGGCCAGAGAAGCAGAGCCTCCAAAGACAACTTTGCTGGTTGGTGAAGGTGGCATCTGCATAAGCCACATGCAACAGGCTGATTACATCTCAGCTTGTGCTGGTGGGTTTATAGCAATATTCTCTGGGCCCTGTTCAAGGAATTCTACTCGTACAGCTTTGAGCTGTTAAGGAAAATTGACTCTTCTATTTATTTTTTGACCAAATCATGAGAAGAAGCTCAGGGGAAGGAGTGTGTGAAAATAAGTAAGTCTGGACCGCAAGAAACTTATTCTCTCTGCTCCTCCCCTCCAATGCACGTTTCAAACAGACACTCTTCCTGAAGAGAGTTTGTGGCAACAGGATCCCTCCAGATTCAAATCTAGATATGAACGCTGGAGCACAGTAGTTGAGAAAGTGGCTTTCAACTGCCTGGTGAATGAGAAGTGGTGACCAAGGAAACACAACAATGAGTCTACTCCCAAATCAGAAGAACTATTGACTTTACATTCATTATTTTAGTGGCTTGGAGAAAGTACAAACTACAAAGTGATTTGCAGTCAGATTTCCACAGTACCTCTAGAAGTTACAGTGGTGTAAGATAAGGCAGCATTTGAGACTGGAACGATCTGGGTAGGCAGGTTTTAAGGCTGAATGGGGAGAGGCAGGCAGGGTAAGGAAAGTCCTAGGGACGGACTGATGGACTTTGAGTTCTGGTCCATTCAACTCAATCCTTACCTGGAATACCCCCCTCCTCCATTAGAAAAATCTCCCCCCCCCCCCCCCCGAACTGGAGTCTGGCTACACTGAACAGATAAAGCAGCCGCTGGATACCAAGAACCACTAGGTGGCATTTGTGATTTATTACTTTCGAAGCTGAGATTTTAAAATGTCTCTGCCGATCCTGTGCTTAGACTGCACAAGACGTTTAACATTCCAAAGCATTTCATTCAAGAAATGCATAGTTCATTCTCTTTATCCTGCTCAGAAGGGATGGGGGCGGGGTGACTGATTTGAGAAGCTGAATTTCAGATTATCTACATTCTTCTGCAGGTCCTCTCTGACCCCACACCATCAGCTTACATAAGTAATTACTTGTCTACAATTAAGCTGTAAATAATGCAATCACTCCATTCTTGTCCCGTCACTCCAGTCCCAACCACAACAAATAGTGCTAATCACATACTTATTCAAGTGTGTAATTATTCACAGTTAAACTTCTGTCACTTTCACCCTGTTTGGAAACAGCAGAACACAACCTGTAATTAGCAAATGTGGCTCCAGGCACTTTTGCTTGGGAGTACGCCAGGGATTCAGCACCTAGGCGCTCCTTTGATCTGGAAGCTGGCAAGGCACCTCACCCTGAGGCCAGAGTGCTATCAGCACTCTGCAAGTCACTGAGATCAATGAATATGTCAAAGGCATCTATCCCAAATCACAGATTACTTCCCTTTCTCACTGTGGTTTCTGCCTTTAGTATATATTTCATAGGCTCTCCTTTTCTTTTTGAACCCTTTGACTTCAGTTTAAAGGGTTACCAATAAGGTCTGCCATTCCCCGTGTTTTCAACTCAGGTTAAAAATGAAAGCAGGACCCGGAAGTCCTGCTTGATGGTCCCTGTTCTTTCTTAACTTTGCAGTTTCCTTGAACACAAGCACAAGGGAGGAAGGATGACCTTTGCTGCCTTGCCTGGACCACAAGGAAGAAGAAACCAAAGACTTTTGTCCCCGTGTGTACCACTTTTCTCCAAACCCAGCTAAACCATCCAGCATACAGGTATCCTGGTTACAAGGAAGACCAAGTAAACCTCAGATGTTTCATAGCAAATCCATTGTATTTTGTCAGAGGAACAACTTGGTTGCACAGACCCTTCCCTGGGGAGGCGGGAGGGGCCTAATAGTGTCCCGCTGGCTAGAAAACAGAACGTGGTAGCCAACTTCTTTCTCCATAAGAAATTGAGATATGGCGTATGCCTTTGCAAAAAAGTATATTGGGCCCATAGAAAGGAATGGTGAGGCATGAAGGTTCAGACTGTACATCTATGAATTACACTTGTGTTCGCATGTTATATTAAGAGTGTGACCCTTTGCTTGTTTGAGGAAAGGTTATTTTACCTTCATTAAGACTCCAGTGCCAATTACCTAAGGAAAATAAGTTTGCATATCTAGCCTGGGAATATCTTTGTTGCCTGACATACCCCATTAAGACAGAGGTTTTTCACTTCAACCTACCAGAAGTATTCTTCCTAGCAGACAGGTAAAAGGAATTGCAGTTCCGGTTCTTTGTATGTAAATGCCAGCCATCCTTCAATTCTAACCATAACAAAGCCAGTTTTAAAAGTACTATTCAGAGATCTCAAAGGGAAGAACACCTATGTGAGCTTCTCAATCAGAGAAGACTGTTCCCACAGAATGGAAGATAAAGTGTGAACAACGTAGGGGTGCTGCCTAGCCAGCTAACTTAACCAAATGAGCCAAATTAGCCCTGGCAAACAGTGTGGTGACAGATGTGTGAGCCAGATTGCCATGATGTTTTTATTTTATAATTTTTAAAAGATGAAATACTATGACTGCTTCTATGTGAGCGAAGTGGAACACTACTGAGTAGTTATCTGATGATTTTGATTAATCCAGACTGACAAGCAATCTGGAGGATTAGTTTAAAAAAAAACAAACAAACAAGCCAAAAAGACTCCTGTTTTCTCCAGTGGCGGTGCTCTTTAACAGAGCTTCGCTGATAATAGTATTGGGGATTTTGAAAGCCCCACTTGATTTAGCCCAGGTAGACACAAACAAGACTCTCGACAAACTGATCTTTAAAAGATCTTAATACACAGTCCACTAACATAGTGAGAGTATGACAGAAACACCAGCACCCTGGATTTGGACAAGGAGTGAGTGTAAAGATGCCTCACCTGCACTGCTCTGTTCTGCTTCCTGGGCGGGCTGAAACACTTTTTGCAAACTCAGTTCCATGCTGACTCCAGGGTACAATTATGGCATTTAGTTAAGAAACTGCTCTCTGCTTTCAGGTACGTATGTATAGCTCAGCGGAGAACTAGAACCCAAATAGGCATTGCTAGGCAGAACACATTGCCGGTCCGTCTACTTTCTTCCATTCCCCATGGCCACCATCTTAGTCCAGGCCATTCAGGCTCTCCAACTGGTCTCTGTATTTGGACTCTAGCATTCTGTGTATTGCTTGCTTGCCATAACAGGGACACTGATTTTATTTTATTATTTTTTTAATTTTTACTTTTTTTAAGTTTATTTATTTATTTTTGACAGACGGAGAGCAGGAGAGGGGCAGATTGAGAGGGAGAGAGAGAATCCCAAGCAGGTTCCATGCTGTTAGCACAGAGCCCGACGCAGGGATTGAGCTCACGAGCTATAAAGTCACGACCTGAGCCAAAATCAAGAGCCGGGAGCTTAACCCACGGAGCCTGGTGCCCACAGTGTCCCCTGGTGCCCCAGGGACACTGATTTTAAAACATAAATCTGATCACATCATACTCTGATTCAAATTCTCCGGTGTCTTCCCATTGCACTAGAATAATATTCCTTGTAAAGAGTTTTAAGGCTCCACTGACGCTGTTCCTGTCTGATTCTCCACCTTCCTTTTGTATTCCACTCCCTTGCCAGCCTCACCAGTCTTTCAGCTGTTTGAGGACTCCTGGAGTGTTGCACACCTCATACCTTCCACTGGGTTGGTCTTCCCGTGGCTTTCCAAATAGCCTCAGCTTACAGGACTGGCCCTTTGTGACCATCCTCTATAAGACCGGTTGTCCCCTTGGCCTCCTCAGTCTCAGCCCTGTGGTTGATTCTTTTCACAACAGATCACCATTTGTAATTAGTCTATGCATCTGCTTATTAAATATTGGCACCCATAGAATGTAAGCTGAAGGGCAGAGTCCATGACTATCTCATTCACTACTTGATCGCCAATGCCTAGCCTAGTGCCCACTGCATAGCAGATCCTCCCGGAATTGTTTGTCAAGCAAATGAACAGATAGAATTTAATCACTGCAAAGACCAAAGCATGTAACGTGGAAACTGCCTTTTGAGAGTTCTTTGAGTAATTGCAAGTAAACAGAAGCAGTGAGTAACACTTTTTTCCCTACATTTTATTTTGAAAATTGTCAAATATACACATGAAAGAGAACATCCTCCAGATTCTACCATTCACATTTCATTATGCTTACTTTATAGCATATCTATTTGTTTTATCCGTTGCTCTATCCATACTTAGAACCATCTCATTTTTTGTCACCTTTCAAAGCAAATTGCAGACACCAATACACTTCCTCCTAACACTTCAGCATACATATTATTAACTAAAATTCAATATTTGTTTAAGGTTTTTCTTTTGGCATACAGTTCATAGATCATGAAATGTGTAACTCTTAGAGACTTTCACAAATTTTTAATAAATGCACACATTGCCCAAATTGCTATCCAGATGAAAATAGTATCCATGCCTCTTTTTTTTCTTTTTAAGTTTTATTTATATATTTTGAGAGAGAGAGAGAGAGAGAGAGAGAGAGAGCGAGCATGAGCAGGAAGGGTTAGAGAGAGAGAGGGAGAGAGGATCCCAAGCAGGCTCTGTGCTATCAGCGTGGAACCCTATGTGGGGCTCTAACCCACAAACCACAAAATCATGACCTGAGCCTATATCAAGATCAGTCGCCTGGGTGGCTCAGTGAGTTAACATCCGACTTCTGCTCATATCTTGATCTTGTGGTCTGTGAGTTCAAGCCCTGCAGCAGGCTCTGTGCTGACAGCTCAGAGCCTGGAGCTTGCTTCAGATTCTGTGTCTCCCTCTCTCTCTCTCTCTCTCTGCCCCTCCCCTCCTCTCAAAAATAAATAAACATTAAATAAACCAACAAACAAACATAAGAAAAAAATTAAGAGTCAGTTGCTTAACTGGCTGAGCCACCCAGGTGCCTCATGTATCTTCTTATGCCAAGTTCTCAAATATTTTGTTTATATTCTATAGAGTTGTTGGTGTTTTTATTACGGAAGTGCATGATTTTTTTATATGCCCTGGATATGGAGTCCTTTGTCAGATATGCTTTGCAAACATTTTCTCCCTGTCTGTGGCTTGCCTATTTATTGTCTTAAGTGAGTTTTTAAATAAGCAGATGAGAAGTTGTTAACTTGATGTAGTCAAAGTTACTCACTTTTGATGATGATTGTTTTCTGTGACCTAAGAAACCTTTTTCTACCCCCAACTCATGAAGATGTTCTCCTATGTGTTTCTCTAGACTTAACCTTTAGTTATGCTCCATCTTGAATTAATTTTTGTGTATGCTGTAATGTAGGGATGGGGGTTCCTGGGTTTTTTTGTTTGTTTTTTCCATAGGGATACCCATTTGTTCCAGTGACATTTGTTAAAAAGATTTTCCTTTTCTAATTGGTTTGCTTTGGCATCTTCATCAAAAATCAAATTACTCTCTAGGAATGGGTTAATTTCTGGGTACTCTATTCTGTTCCATTGATCTACATGTTGATGCCAGTACTATTCTTGATTACTGTAGCCTTATAGTAAATCTTGAAATCAGACAATTTAGGTCTTACTTTGCTCTTTTTTTTTTAATGACTGTTTTGATTGTTCTAGGTCATTTGCATTTCCATATCAATTTTAGAGTCAGTTTGTCAATTTCTACAAAACTGCAGGGATGTCGATTAAAATTATATTGAATTGTGGCTAACACTTCTTTGATGCAATTTTAAGATCCCTGAAAGCCAGCCCCTTGACCAGTCCTCTCTTGCACATTGGGGGGTGGGTCCAGTCAATTCTCCATTAGAATTTATTTGTTTGAGTAAAGATGTTGTGTCATTGGTTTTCCTCTGCTCCAAATAATAATCAGTATTTTTAAGTGCATTTAAGAGCATTATATTCATAATCTTATTAAATCCACAGAAACTGAAGAAGTCTTTAAGTGAGAAGTTATTTTCTCCAAATTACATGTGAGATGCCTGAGGCTCAATGAATTTAAATAATGTGTCCAAGATCAGGGAGCTAGTAAGAGAGGCTTTGAATTCAGATGCCTCTTACTCTGAAGTTTAAATGTTCCGGGAAACTGAATTTTATTATCCTTTCTTACCCATTTTCATATGAGTGAGGGGTTTTGTATCAGCTGGGATCCAGATACTAAATGATAGTAAGATGAGACAAGGTTATTTGGTGATAGTGAAAAAAGCAGAGATCTTCAGGACAGAGCCTGTGTGGCTTTGTCTTGGGATATCCAGGGTCAGAAGATGCCATTAGGGACCGGGAACCTGGAGCGGGAAGGACCTTGAGGAGACGGAAGGCAGACAGCCTTTCTCCCAAATTGGCCAAAGGAGGCCCAGACTAGAGGTGACCATCTAAAAACAGCCTGTTCTAATGCCTTTAGCTGCCTGGGAATATTTATATCTTGAGAAACTCACATGTGATACACTTGGCAATAGCTGCAGGGCACTGGTTCCTCCTCCTCCCCTCAGATGCTCTCAGGGCAGCAGAGAGAACACAGAGATTCACAAATGAGCTTTCTTTGTAGGGCACCGGCTGCTTTGAAATTCTTCATTAAATCTTTTTCACAAATAAATTGCCCAATGTCCATGGGGAATATTTCCATCTTTTAATCATATGCAGTTTGAATTGACTCTAGAGTTACAGTGTTCAGGGGCTGGTATGGAGGGCCTTGGCAAGGAGGAGGGGGGCAGACCTTCAGAAGCCCAGCCCTTGTGATTTCTCTTGAATGTAAGTAACAAAAGAAGGGCTCAAAGGGAGCGATTGGGGTAAGCTTCTATTTTGTGATGTGTTTAGCACCTGTCACAACTACGGATTTTTGCAACCGTGAAAGTTAATTATGCATCTTACCTATTGGTTTGGTACTGGTTCCAAAAGTGAAATCGTGAGCTTTGATTTTCCTCTCATAGGCTGGTGAGCCATTCTAGATTAATAGTTTAAATAAAATGTCAAGTATCTGATTGCCATGGAAACATTAATGCAAAGTGGACCCTGTAGCACTCCGTGCTGTAGAATTACAACGATATGAATTACCTTAGTCTCAAGACACCTTCTGAAACGGCCAGAGCTGCATCCCTGAAAAATGAGTCATTCGTGCACAAAGCAAGAAATAGTGTGAAAAGCTCCCACTCAGTCATGTCACCATTCACATACTTACGAGTTGGACAAACATCAGTTTCTTTCAAAGGGCAGACACAGGTAATACAGGCAGAACTCACTGCGGTGTGCTCATTGCTTACTGTGGAGGAACCTGTGAGTATCGATAGGGTGCCAGCTCTAGTGATCTTCAAGCCTGGTGAGAGGGAGTGTCTCAAGGGGTGCCAGTCACCTGGGGTCAAGCTCAGGAACACGCAGCAGGCACTTTGGGGCCAGCTCCAGGACCTCTCCATGGAACACATGTTCCAACTCCCTCCCCCAGCCTGATTATCAGAGCACTGCTGATTATGTTATGCAAATCATGGGAGATGGATTTCACATTTCCCCCAGCCAGGCTTCACACAGCTTTGCATTTATTATCCCCCTTTAAAAATACAGAGTCCTCGGAGAAGGGGAATGGCTCATTTTATTTGTTCACCAGCAGAGTTGGCACAGACCTGTCAAGCAATCATCCTGGGCTGTGATCTGCAAAGCTGCCCTTTGTTGTTCGATTCCCCCACCCCCTAGATTGTTTACAAGACACACACAGACATCTGCACGCCTCAAAACAAGTTATTTCCTGATTCGGCAAAACTTGTCAGCCTGGGTGATGAAAATGTTACAGCATTTGCTGACAAGCCATCAGATAAACCTGGAGTTACGTCCCCAGCACCTTGTCCTCATTCACATCTCAGGATGGTAAACACTTAGCAGGTCCTGGTTCTAGATGATTGTGAAATCAACCATCTGCCCCTAAGCATTTCTGATACTGCTTCCCAATCATAGGTGCTGGTCCATCACCAGAAAAACAATGACTACATTTCCCTCCTTTTGGAAACAGAGGATTAAGCTTGCTTGTTTTTGCTATATTACTAATAAGACCTAAAAATCAAGTCTGGGCCTCTTGATTTTAGATGAAAGCCTAGCCTCCATGATGGAAATATATCTGAACCACATATCCATGGTAAGATGTTTCCCTCAGTTCCTACTGTGGCTGCACAAACCAAAAAAACAGTGTGGCTTTCCATTAACCTCTCCTCCCTCCTACACTCTCCCTCATTCTACCTTCAGTTCCCACCCCAGGGAGGAACGAATATAATCTCTGCAAAATGAGCAACTGGAAATTAATGGGGCAGAGATCAGCTGACATATCCAATTCCTCCAGAAGAATTTGTATGATGATTTCCCCTGATTTACAAGATACAACCCAGCAATAGTATGAGCTCATCAAAGTGGGGAGAAATAGCCTCTTGTCACAACTTGGTAAGAGCTCCACAGATCTTCGTCGAGTGGGAATAAAACTCTGTGGCTCTAGAAGGTTTATTAAATCAGAGATTTATAATTCAGCTTTGCAAATAGCTACTCGCCACCCACCTCTGGTGAATCATGACTCATTCGAGACAGGTGGCGCAGAATACCGATATATGTGTGCATACGTGTACACACATCATAGATGTACATGGACATATATATGTGTGTGTATGTTTTAACAATCATTGTCGACAACTGAATTGCCAATAAATGTGTAAAGCACTAGGACTTGTAGATTAATCTAAACCGATAGCCGATGATAACAGCAGCTAATGTAGGTTGAACCCCTTCATGAACCAGGAGATTTGTAGATGTCATATTGTTACACAAACTCTGAAACATTGATGTTATCTCCCTTTTTCAGATGAGAAAACCAGGACAGAGGCTCTGATTTTACCTGACTAGTCTGGTTATAATGGGATGCAGTTGGGATTCAAATACAGGTCTGTGCTGACTCACAGTCCATGCTGTTACACATAAATAAGGAACCTTATCGCTTTCAGGGGCAGCAAACTTAATGCAAAATGGCTCACACAGTAAAGAGAATTTATTGTCTCATATACCAAAAAAGCCAGAGGTTGGCTCTAGTGGAGGCTTGCTCCTGCAGTTCAAATAATATCACCATGAGTATAATTTCTTGCACTCTATCCACCCTTATTTTTCATAAAAGGGGGTTCCATTGGGCACAGCAGCTCCATCACTTCCACGGAATACCAAAATGCCTCCCCATTGGTTCTAGATGACACATCTTCAACATGCCAGCCAGAAAAGAAAGACAGATTCTTAACTCTCAGAGAAGAGAGAAGCTTCTTTAAAAAAAAAAAAAAAATTTTGTTTTAGTTTATTGTTTTGAGAGAGACAGAGCACGAGTAGGGGAGGGGCAGAGAGAGAGGGAGACACAGAATCCAAAGCAGGCTCCAGGCTCTGAGCTGTCAGCACAGCGCCCTAGGTGAAGCTCCAACTTACCAGCCGTGAGTTCATGACCTGAGCCGAAGTCCAATGCTTAACTGGCTGAGCCACCCAGGCGCCCCCAGAGAAGCTTCTTTTCCTGAATATCAATAAACATCTTCTAGTAAGTCATTGAGTATGATAAGATTACATTTCCATCCTTGAACCAATCCCTTGGCCAAGGGAAGTGGACCAATCAGGGCACACATCTGGAGTTGGGGGTGGGTCAATCCCACTCAAACCACCAGGACAAGAATGAGGAGGAGAGATGTTTTGCCCTCTAAACTAGTTCAAAACAACAACAGTAACGACAACAAATTTTTTGCTTATATGTCAATTAAGGAATATGTAATGGAGATAAGAAACAAAAGATATGCCTATACAAGAGATTTAAGAGTATATACAAGGCACTATTCAGACAGGGTTAGTAAGCAAAAATTATTTGGCAGATAAGAAATAAACAAGGGTAGGGTCCCAGAACAGAAAGTTTGAGTGGTTTTCTTATCCTTGTGGTTGGTTTGTTATGTTTTGTTCTTCAGGAGGAAATAGCACAGAGTTGGAAGAGAAAAACAGAGAAATCAGCCATCTGAGGGTGCGGGTTGGGGGAGAAGGAACCATGTGTATACTCTTTTGGGTATAGCAGTGAGAAATTATTTTGGTGAGATTACTAGATAGATAGTAAAAGGCTGAGCAACAGAGGCTTTCTGATAATATAAAATATCAAACTGCTGCGCACTTTTAGACTGAAAATTAACACGGGAAAATGCTATTTGAGGAAAGATGGTCAATGTAAGGAGCAGACAAGCAGAAGGAAGTTGAACCAGTGCCCAGGATGTGAGGACATCATCTCAAAAAACATGTTTTGCACATACTAGACCATGTGTCAGGTTGTGTACAAGGCACAAAACTAAGAGAGAGGACACAATAATGAATTAACTGTAGAATCTGTCCTCAGGTTGCTCACGGTCTTAAAGTGTAGGGAAATATGTAGATATTAATTACAACCCAACCTGGTAGATAGTGTGTGGAGATAAGAGAAAAATACCATGAGTGCACAACAAGAACAACTGACTTAACCTAGAGAAATTGAGTAGTCCATCCTTGGGCTGGTTCTTAGAGAAGCAACAATAGCCTAAATTAAGATGGCGGCCTCAGGATGTGAGTGATGTGTCCTAGTGAAATTATATTGCAAACTATGTTGGGAGAAAGACAACTTGGTTTTTACAAGAAGAAGAAGGAAAGGGAGAGGGAGGAGGGAGAGGGGGAAGGAGAGGGAGAAAGGGAGGAGGAGGAGGAGGGGGGAGAAGGAGAAAGGGAGGGAGGGAGAAGGGAAGGAAGAGAAGAAAACAGAATTTTTTTCTTGCTTGATTGCACTCCTTTGTCCTGGGGTTTAACAGTCCAAACCTTTCTTTTTCCTGTTTTGAAACTTTTCAATAGGTTTGGCCTTAAAATGTCACCAACAGTAGTAGGAAATGGTAAGGAATAAAATAACATTTACAGTTAAAGTTAGCAAGGGAATGTGGTTGATTCAGGATATTGTAATAGAAGGTAGTTTGTGCCCATTTCATATTTTTCAGCCCTCAGTCTGTGCCATGTGGTAATTCTTGATATCATGTGTGATATTACCTAGAAAAAGGAACACCTTTTAAAAACTGAAACGTTGATTTGGGACTAGGGAGGGAATGCATTAATATCAATTAATGATATTATTTTGCCACTAATTGACACTCTGCCAAGACACTAACGTATGCATATTAGACAGAGAAGGGGGGGAGGACAAACAGTTGTTTTGACCTTGTACAAAAAAACATTATAAAGAAACAATTTCAGACATCAATAGTTTCAACGGAGAATTTTTCTCTGTTATGATTGAAAAATGTTACTCTGTCTGGAAAGTGGATCAGAGGTGAGGAGTAGAGGGCCAGCAACAATTTTGCCTGAGATGTGTCATTCCCTAGCTCTGGAGTTTCTTGTGTGCCTATAACAATTCTTTCACTATAAGGTATTATTAAGAGACACATATACTGTGTTTATATCCTACTGAAGCCATCACTTATTAATATAGCATTAAAGCAGTACCAATTATACTGTTTCATCTTGCATGTTGCGGTTGGCATTGCAAACTTTCTGTTCCCTTCCTTCCGCAACTCACTTTTGTTCAATTATTCATTGAAATAGGCTCCCCAGAAATTTGGGAGAAATTAAATGTTATATCCACATTCATACCAAATTAATTAATCATGATTAATGTTCCTACGATGAATACAAAAGGAATTAATCATGATTAGCAACATATTGAAATGTGCAACTCAGAACTTGAAGTTTCCCTTGATCAGAATGTACCACAGAAGCCTTGAAAGGGCATCCGTAGGTTTCTGCTTCTTTGTCTTTTCTTCTATTCTTATAGCTATTCTAAATCATTGACTAAGACCTGAGGAAGAGTGTGTCAACAAATAAAAGTGGATGGTGAGTTTTTTGCTCTTGGGATTCAGGAGTAACTAACTCTTTTATAAAAATGACAATCATAAGCCTTTAGACTAGGAATTGGCACACGATGGCCTGTGAGCCAAATCTGGTCCTCTGTTTTTCTTTGCCTGTCGTTTATGTATTGTCTGTGGCTGCTTAGGTACTACTATGGCAGAGTAGAACAGTTGTAACAAAGAGACACCATAGGGCCCAAAAAGCTGAAACATTTACTCTGGTTTTTTACAGAAAAAACACAATTTGCCAAACCCTGCCTTCGATGGGCATCAGGGAAAAGATTTCTCACTTACGGGTTTTGATGATCCCAACTATTTGAGGGTAAGGACATGTAAGTGATTCTAAATGAAACTCCCTTGAATTTAGTGACTCTGAATTTGCCTTCCAGGCCAAGTGGGTAGCATAGTGCTTGGCATAAAACAGGTCTTCACAGTGTTGTGATTGAGTGAATGAATGAAGGAATGAATGAGTGAATGCTTTACCCCATAGATCTTGACCAAGGAGTTCATTCTATTTTAATACCTGACTTTCATACCTACAACAAAGGGAGAGATTTTTGCTGATGCTATAATTTACAACATGTTTTGAGATTAGATACAATTATGTAAGATGCTGTACAGTTTTACAGCATCTACTTTTGCATTAGTTATTTAGTAAACACATGTAGTGACAACCATGTGCTGAGCATATGTGCTTTTGTAAATATTAAGTCATTTAATCCTCATACACCCCTGGCTATAGAGTTTCAGATGAGAAAAGGGAAGCACAGAGATGAGCAGTAATTCCATCCAAGTGACACAGGTATTAAGCAGCAGAAACAAAATTTGGACCCTAGCTTCAGAATCTGGCTTTTCTCCACCATGCAAAGCTGCATTGCATTTCATGTAAGAAGATGCATTACTTTTTAATGACTGAGTCCTTTTCTTTGAGTAATGAAACAAATGCTTTGATCTCTTCTGGTTTCCTTTGTCTCTTCTCCATTGAAAGGGACCTACTGAGGATGATATGTTAGTGCTTGGTGCCTCCAAATCTCCAAAAGTACATATGGATGCAATAGCTCCTTTTCATAACCTGGCCAATTCAGGTCAAAAGAAATCCTCCAGAAAATACTTAACTCTTCAGGAAACTCATTATATTCTAGTCAGTCCTGATGTATAGAATTCAAAATTAGATAGGTAGAATTTCAGATGTTCATTCACTTATCCATTTGATTCACTTTAAAATCAGTTGGAAGGATTGAGTTAAATGGAGAAAACATAGAAATATGTGACTCCCTGTATTAGCCAATTCTCATAGCATCAGAGAGTGACAAAATCAAGTAGGAAAGAAAATTTCTAAGAGGATAGTAGGTGATTTATGGATGTGACTCCTGAGAAACTAGGCTCTGATAACCAGTGGGAGTTTGAGAATCAGGGACAGGCTAATTTCCTGATACCACAGCTGTCTGGGTAGGAACACCATCTCAGGCTCTACTGTTCCTGGCCACTTCCGATTGCCCTGATTGACTCGTAGGAATGTTACTGCATTTGTTGTAAATATTTTCTCAATTATCCGTGTGTGTGTGTGTGTGTGTGTGTGTGTGTGTGTGTGTAACATTTGATCCTTAATTGGATCCTGAATTATTTTATTTTATTTTATTTATTCATTTTTAATATGAAATTTATTGTCAAATTGGTTTCCATACAACACCCAGTGCTCATCCCAACAGGTGCCCTCCTCAATGCCCATCACCCATTTTCCCCTCCCCCCCATCAACCCTCAGTTTATTCACAGTTTTTAGAGTCTCTTATGGTTTACCTCCCTCCCTCTCCTTTTTTTTCCCCTTCCCCTCCCCCCATGGTCTTCTGTTAAGTTTCTCAGGATCCACATAAGAGTGAAAACATATGGTATCTGTCTTTCTCTGTATGACTTACTTCACTTAGCACAACACTCTCCAGTTCCATCCACGTTGCTACAAAAGGCCATATTTCATTCTTTCTCATTGCAAAGTAGTATTCCATTGTATATATAAACCACAATTTCTTTATCCATTCATCAGTTGATGGACATTTAGGCTCTTTCCATAATTTGGCTATTGTTGAAAGTGCTGCTATAAACATTGGGGTACAAGTGCCCCTATCCATGTGTTTTATATCATTCTCTCAAGATTTAAAGGCTTAGAGGGGTTAGAGGTACATATTTTAGCTGCCAGAGGTGAAGATAGAGACTATCCGACTTCCTGTTATCAGATTTCACTGGGAGGTCTTAAAAATCAGAAAAGAGCTCAGATGCTGGGTAGCCAACACATATAGACACATATATACATCCATTTAGATATCTCCAGTAGCAATCCCATCCTGACCATTTAGTGCTCTATATTTTTCCTATTAATAAGGTAACCCTCAAGAGACTGTTCCTAAATTTCTTGAAAGTAGCTAAACAATTATTATTATTTTTTTAATGGTGATTGCAGTTTCAAAAAGCATTTTCTTAGTTGATGTGTCAGTTTTGGAGTTTGAGATATTTTAAGCCTTTTTTTAAATTTATTTTTTCTTTTTTTTGTTTTGTTTTTAACATTTATTTATTTTTGAGATAGGGAGAGACAGAGCATGAACAGGGGAGGGTCAGAGAGAGGGAGACACAGAATCTGAAACAGGCTCCAGGCTCCGAGCTGTCAGCACAGAGTCCGACGCGGGGCTCGAACTCAGGGACCGCGAGATCATGACCTGAGCTGAAGTAGGCCGCTTAACTGACTAAGCCACCCAGGCGCCCCAACCTTTTTTTTTTTTTTTTTAAAGAAAGAGAGTGTGTTAACCTCACATGGATTAATCATCATAAATCAATGGGAATCAAAGATCTTGTCTTAAAATGGTTCTTTACATTCAGAGAAAAGTCTTGAATCCATTGCTTTATTTTATGGAGAACAAACATTCATTCAGTATCAAGTATCAAAGGGCAAGGAACTCAAGAAGGGAACTCAGAAGTCTCATAGAAGTCTAACTCAAACTCTTCATGAATGTTTTAAAAACTGCTTTTCAAGTGTGTATCTGACTCCACTTTTTGTATTTATAATAGTATTATATATTGCTATTTCTTTCATGTATTCAAAGAAAATTCCTCGAGCTTCTGCTAAGTGCCAAGTAATGTGCAGACAGAATAACTACTGGTGGCCATACTATGGAATCAGAAAGCAGCACTCTTACAAAAAACATGTTTTATAATATGCATTTTATTTTGATCAAATAAAGAATTCAGAAATTTGATGGGTTGTTAGAATAATGACCCTTAATGAATCGTACTCTTTGTAGGCTTTTTGTTGCCCCTTCTATCAAGATGGGAGGGAGGGAGGTGGAAAGAAAGATGAAATAGGATAGGGGGCTAAGACATTAAAAAAGAGGTGGAATCGATTTACCAACACTGAACCAAATCTGTTATTTTCGTTGATGAGAAAGTGTCAGAAATGATGAAATGCAAATTCTCGAGCCCAGATCTTGATAGGCCCTACTGCTTCCTCTCTTACTATCTTAGAGTCCAAAACCTATACCAGACTGTGAAGAAGACCAGTTTTGCCCACTGGAGAATGAGAGGCCACTTGGAGGCCAAATGACATGTCCCAGCCAACAGTCAGCACCAACTGCCAGGCTTGTGAAAGAGGCCATCTTGGACCCTCTAGCCCCAGTCAAGCTGCCAAATGACCACAGCCATATGAGTGACAGCAGCAGAAAAAATGCCCATCCTTCCCTCAGAATTGTGAGAAACGATAAAATATTGTTTTCTTAAGTTGCTAAGTATATGGATGGTTTGTTAAGCAGCAATAGGTAACCAGAAGGGGAAATATTTATTAAATACCCATTAGCACAAAATTTATTGCTCTTAGATTTAGACTGTCTGACCAGATCTAATTTCTTCATATTCACCTATTGGCCATTTCCCAAAATTGAGTAGAATTCACTTACTTGATAAAATGAACTATTTCTGATTAAAATGATACTGGAAATTCCTGTTTTCTCTTTCTGTATTTACCCCTTTTTCTTGGAAAATAAGGTAGACTTTTACATAGTCTCTTATAGATACTTAGATAAAAAAATATATGTTCATTTTTCCTAATTTTCTATCATTATAATTCCAGGGAAGAAAAAATATAGATAGAAATGGAATTGGACAAAACCTTAAGAATGACATTATTATAATTTCGAATATTAGTAGAAAGAATACTTGTGACTCCTTGTGCCAGGTCCTGCTTGTATATTCCATGTTTATACCTTGCCCAATTCAAGTCACAAATACCTATAAAGAACTGGGATTTTAATAAAAGCCAAAAGGTTCGTTTACCAAAGAAGGGTTTTTATGATCTGCTAAGTGATTTGCACGACAACCACACACAAATGCAAAAGAAAAAAAATAAAAATACAAAAACAAACAAACAAAACACTTTTCTACATAGCTCCCTCAAAATATCTATACCCAATAACTGTGTCCCCGTCTCCAAAGCAGGCAAACAAAACTGGCTTCTAGGGTAGCATCTCCAATCCTTTCTCCCTGAGTTTGTGCTGGAAATGAATTCTATATATTCTGGAGCACTTGGCAGAGTGGGAATGAGCATGACAAAGCATCAGAATTATCCCCTTCCATGTGGAAGCAAAAATGATTTTGTTTCCTGTAGGTAAAACATGGGAGACTTCTTTTCTGTTTATGCCTTTCTTCTTTTTGAGGCTGAACCGTTGCTGCCTTCTGCTCTGCTTCGGAAAGAAGATTAGGACGTCTACACAAACAAGCTCTTGTGGTCAGCAAGGTACATGTAAAGAGTGTTCCCTACTGTCACTGCATGGGATCAACCCAAAATAGCAATTTGCCCCCTGCACTTACGTCTGACAGGTAAAAGCTTATTAAACAGTGCCTCAAATTGTCTCTGGGAAGTTAGGCTCATTTTTCTAAAATTGAAAAGATCCACCCAATCTTGCCTTATCACATAGCAAATTGATAGGCATATTGAGATCACACTTTTTTCCTTTTCGGCTGTGAACACCTAAAGTTCATCACATTTTCAGCTGGTGGTTATTAGAAATTGGCAAGACAATCAAAAATAATTTGAAAAAACTACATTATGAAAAGAGAACCTCATTTTTAAGCATGATCTTTGAGAATTTGAGTTGTTGACTTGAATTGCATCTCAGAATTTAATACATCCAGCCCCAAGGTAAATACTGTTAAGCAAGCTTGAACTAAGCTTAACAGAGTTTAACATGCTCAGTTATAATGTTTGCTTAAGAAGAATTATTTCTAGCTCTTCTTACAGATATGTATTTGCTACAACTCTTTAGAGCTTTGCTTTTCAGATGCAATCCCTATGCTTGGATGAAGTGTTCATTATTTTATCTAGGAGGGAGTGTGTGTGCTTTTGCCTTTACTATCAGGATAACTGCGCAAATATTTTGCCTCAATCTATGTGAATCATATTTAATAGAATGAGTTCATCTTTTAAAGTATAAGTATTTATGATAAGTCACAGCTCATTGGATCCATCCAAGCAACAGTAACTTATGGTCACCATATGTATCAAAATGACCAGAAGGAAACTTTGAGTTATCTTCAAGTACATAATATGTCATTCTACATGTAATATGGACCAGATGCTCTCTATCTTCTCAGAGGATAGAGTAGTATGCAATGAGCTTACACACTTTTATTTTTTTTAATGTGTTTTTTTTTTTTTTTTTGAGAGAGAGAGAGAGAGAACATAAGCAGGGTGGAGGCAGAGAGAGAGAGAGAGAGAGAGAGAAAGACACAGAATCCGAAGCAGTCTCCAGGCTCCGAACTGTCAGCATAGAGCCTGACACGGGGCTTGAACTCACAGACTGCAAGATCATGACCTGACTTGAAATCGGACGCTTAACTGATTGAACCACCCAGGCACTCCAAGCTCACTCTCTTTTAAAGGAATTCAAATTAGACTTTCCTCCTGATGAGTTGTTGATTATTAGAATTAATTGATGAGGGAAACTAACTATATGATGTCTTTCATAATAGAATGTAATCTACTGCTTTGCTCTGTCTTTCACTATCTCTCTGCCTATTTAGTCTTACTGTTCAACAGTAATCAAAAGTTCGTTGAGAGAGACACTACTTAGGAAGGATTGCTTGAAGAATGTGAAGTTTATTATGAAGAAGTTTTTCCAGATTATCCAGTTTCCTTGGGATCAAGTAGGTTGAAATGAGGTAGGTACTTGAAGCATGGACAGTTTCCAACACCCTCTGCCCCTATAGAATTATTTTGCTAAATTATACTTTGCTGTGGTGATATCACAATGCATAAGAAATTGGTCTCACAGTAATGTCCATGGCGAGAATGCTGTCAAGGTAATTGTTTTCTGCTCTATATAGTCTACTCTTTATGAGGGTCCATGAGAGATATGACTCCCAAGTCTTAGTAACTAGGGAGGTTCCACCTTATGTAGTGATTACTATTTGTTGAATAAACAACCATGATTGTGTAAATCCCGTTTTATGGTGACAACTAAAAAACCTACATCTAATTGCATGGTATACCCATGTGCAGACACTAAATACATTTCAGCAAATTTCCCAGCTTATTTTCATATCTCTATCCATATCATTCTCTATTTCTTACCCTTGCTTTTAAATTGTACATTTTATAATATTAATGACAATAATAATATTTATAGTAATAACAACTTTCATTTATTGTGTACTTACTATATGCAAGGATATAGGCTAAAATCTCTCACTAGTTTACTTCTTACAAAATTCTAGCATTAATCATTATTCCCTTTTTTATACATAAGAGAGCAAACAGTCTGCACATTTTAGCATTTCTTCTCACCATTAGAGGAAGAATTGACATTTCTTTAAAGATAGGCTCTCAGGGAACTCCTGGGTGACTCAGTAGGTTAAGCATCCATCTCTTGATTTCACCTCAGGTCATGATCTCATGGTTCATGAGACTGAGCCCCGTGTTGGGCTCTGTGCTGAGTATGGAGCCTGCTTAAGATTCTCTCTCCCTCTCTCTGACACTTCCCTGCTTGCGTTCTCCTTCTCTCTTTCTCTTTCTCTCTCTCTGTCTCTCTCAAAATAAGTAAATAAACTTTTTTTTTAAATGATAGGCTATCAGTAGTAAAAACAACAACAAAAAACGTGTGGAGGGCAAGGGCAGAGTCTAGGTACCAACCACTGTCATAAATGCCTTATATGGGTTATCTTAATTAAAATCAGGAAAACTCTACATCACAGCTACCATAATAAGTACTAGTACAAGCACTACTTATTAATAATAAAAACTATTATTATTTTCA
Source organism: Lynx canadensis (assembly GCF_007474595.2). NCBI lineage: Eukaryota > Metazoa > Chordata > Mammalia > Carnivora > Felidae > Lynx > Lynx canadensis. Next base: position 76,365,394 of record NC_044308.2, read on the forward strand.
TTATACTGATGAGGAAACTGATGGAGAGAGAGAGTAAGTCACTTTCTAAGATCCAAGGTCAGTGTAGAGCTGGGATATGAAGCCAGGTCGTTTAACTCCAGACTCTTAAGAGGATAAATATGACATCATCATGCTTATATTTTACATATCCTTGTGAGCCACTTAAATGCATTCTGGAAGAAGTGAGGGGTATTCATATTTAAATACCTATATGTACATTTACACATACACACGTATGTGCCATTTTCAACTTTCCTCTGTGGAAGTGATCTTAATCAGTGCTAAGATAAAAAGGGTTTCTCTACAGAATGGAATAAGTAGCTCTGTCTGCAGTCTGGGGGGAAGGGCTAGATAACTCTTAAAAATTCCTTTCTGCCCCAATTCAACTGGGTTAAATGCTCCTCGAGGGCAGAGACTGTGCAAATGTGCTTCGAGCTGTAATAAACCTAAACCACTCTTTCCCTACTTGTTAGTGCCCCTTGGCTTTTCACAAGTCCCAAAGCTGGACAACTTTCATGTTCCTGATGTGTCTCTTCATTAACCAAGAATGACTTCATTTCCTTTGTAATGAACTCTGCTCTGCTCTTAGGACACACCCATCAGTAACTTCACTGTGTGAGGGCTGACTCTTAACTGCTCTGTTTTCAGGTTCTGAACTTTTGCCCTATAGATGAAGCTTTTGGCCCAAGGATGCTCTGGGGCTCCTGGTTCTTGTTGACCTGAATGATGTGAGTAGGATTATCTGCTTACAAATCTGGGCCAGGTGAAGACAGAGATGTAAGTTAGTAAAGTCTGAATTAATTAGTACTCTGGGTTGCAAGTAAATCCCAACCAGGTTAAGACAAAAATGGGATATATTTTGAACCCACCAATATCATGGAACATCCAAAGTGAACGAATTTGGGTTTTTGGTGATTTCATTCCCAAGTTCTTCGGCCCTTCTTGCAAGCTTAAGCGGATACTCGGCAAACAGCAACGGACCAGAATTGTTTATCAAAAGAGAGAAGGGATTGGGGCACCTGGATGGCTCACTTGATTAAGTGTCCAACTTTTAGCTCAGGTCACAATTTCACGCTGCATGCGTTTGAGCCCCACATCGAGCTCTGTGCTGACAACTCAGAGCCTGGAACCTGCTTTGGATTCTGTGTCTCCTTCTCTCTCTCTGCCCCCTCCCCTGCTTGTGCTCTGTCTCTCTCTCAAAAATAAATAAACATTTTTTAAAAAGAGGGGATTTTGTTTTATGTTTCTTTATTTTTTTTGTATGAAAAACATAGTGAAAGTTAATAAATCAAGTTCATAGCAGTACTTTTAGGATTCAGGTATTGGGCAAGAATAGAAATGGATTCCTTAGGGTAAACTATTATGATTTGATCCTGGTTCTATGGAATCTGCCACATCACAAGTAAATAAAATGTTTAACTCGCCTTTGTGGATATTTCCTCTCTATCACCTGCAGGGGTGCAGTCAAGAAAAGTGTCTTTGAAGTGGTATTTCTCAACTCCGGAGAAGGAGCTAGCTCTTCTGGAAAATCAGCAATTCTCCTCAAGCATTGGCGTCTCCATTAAATGAGGAAGTCAAGAAGTGTGTGCTCTGCCAGCACCTGGGCTGAATTTCCCCAAGGGGACTGATACGCTAACGGGGAGTCATGTGCTTTATGATTGTAAGGATAAAGATAAAGATTGTTCTTCTCCACTCTGTTCTCTGTGAAAGACTAGATAATGCCTATTCATGCCACCACATAAAGCTTACAAGATCACATGGGGATGACTGTTTACCACGAAGGGCAGTATAGTATATATGTACTACAGTGGTTAAGAGCAGGGACTGTGGACTCTGATTGCCTGAGTTCACCTCTTAGCTCTATTGCTAACTCCCTGTGTGATGGTAGCAGGTTTCTTAGGTCCTTTGTACCTCTCTTTCCTCTTAGCAGTATTCACCTCATAGAGACAAAAGAATTAAATCTGTGTAGCAGGCATAAAATCCTTAGAAGTGTAGCAAGTGCCACATTTGTGTTAGCTGCTACTATCATCAGTAAGCCTTCACACAAACATCCTTTGAATTCTGACCTCATTTTCCATTCTTACTGCTTTTACCTCCTGTGGATGTTCATCACCTCACCTATCCATCTAGGATAATTGCTTCAAAACTGGTCTCTCTCTATCCCTCCTCCTTTTGAATCAGTCTTTCATGCAGATTCCTTGGTAATCTTTCTAAAATGCCACTTTCAACTTCTTGCAGTCCAAAATCACTTTCTCTAGGGTAGAGTTTACATGTATTTGTCTGATACTGAAGACCCTCTACAGTTTTTCCCTTGCCTCCTTGTCAGCTTATGTTTGCGATGATTTCTTCTTTTCACTGCACCAGAGAAGTGGCTGTGTCTTTTGAGGTGGATGTAGGGAGAAGGGGGAACCAGCTGAAAGGAAGAGGCACAAAATGAATATTCTTAATTTCTGTTAATAAATCAGTGTTTGGGGGGCTGGGTCTAAACAAGGACTGGCTACATTAATATTGAAGCCTGAGGCCGGGCTACTCCTGTGCAATTGAAGAAGTCTCTGTGCACGGTGGGGCCGCAGTCACCTTGAGACGTGTACTGTGCTCCTAAACTACCCTGGGTCATGAAAAGCTGGGCTCAGTGGCGTGTGATGGGTCAGCAGTTTTACCGAATGCTTTCTTGCAGAGTGAGAGGTAACCACATTAGCTGCAGTTATAACTTGGCCCATGTATTTCATTAATATAATACAATTTTATAGCTTTAAGAAATATTAAACAAGAATGAAGGCAAGCACTACATTCCTAATAGGTTTACAACATCTCTTTTTCTTACTCCTCCTTCACCCTGCCTACTGGAAGTCAAAATTATTTTCTCTTCTTTTGGTGAAGCACAATGGATTCATTTCCAACCTGTATTCTGCTGTAGTTTCTGATGGAGCCTGTGCATCGGGAGAGGCAAAGATACTGATATTATATTGATCTCATTTCTCATCTGCAAAACGTGTGAGTGCTCTGTATTGCATCTGTGTGTGTTTCAGTTACATTTTAGAAATTTTCATAGTTGGCAGGGGCTCCTCTCTATGCTTCTTGCTTGTCTTATTCTGCTCCCCATGAAACTGATCAGGTTGCCAAGTTCTTACTGACATCAAAGCAGGCTCTGGGCTCAGATCATCTCTGTGGGATGCAGAGGAAGAGGAGAAATAGCTCTTGCCCAGAGATCACCTCTCTGACCAAATTCTGAGTAAATTCTGGAGCTTATCTGACAGTTTTTTCACTGGCCAGCCTCCTAGTGAGGTCAAATATTACAGCTGACGTCAACCGGCTTGTGGCCAGGTGCTGGACAGTGCTGGGCAAAATCTCAGGGCAACAGATCCACCCCCTTGGATCTTGATTTTTATAGTTCCGTTTTGCATGGTGTTCTTTGAAATAGCAGTAAAAACAGTAAACAGATTACAAAGCACAAGCCACCCATGCGTACATTCCTTTCTCCTGAACCCAAATGAGTACAGCGCCAACCCTAACAAAGGTTAATTAATAGCACAACAGAGATTCTGATTTAAAAAAAAAATTCTTCTTCCTACAGGCTGCAGAACTAGATGCTTGCCAGTCCTGTGTTCCTTAGCTGCATATTTCTTTGTGCTTATTCTTCACATCTGTGCAAAAACTCTTGATTATTTTCATACCTTCCATTCAGGGATAGATGAAAATCTGAGGCTGGCAAAATGGAAGTGAATGACTTTAATTTCGGCATCCAGGACTTCCCCACACTTGGATACATCCCTATGAATTTTGGATTTCTCCCTTAGAAAATCTTCTGGTTTTCTAGGCCCACCAGTGAGAAACAAAAAAGCCTTGTGCTGCTAAACATATCTTTTAAAATCCCACCTAAATATGTACGACTTCTCATCCGCACAGATCCTTACCAACTGATGGGTCATCATTGGTGATGATGAGCTTGTGTTTAAGGAGAGCTACTTGGGAAAGCTTGCTCTATGTGAGGTATGTTGTGAGAGATATTTCTGGTTACTAGTTTTATGCAGGGGATACACTCAAACACACATAGACAGGAAGGTCATATTTAGACCTAATGTAAACCTGTGTATATACAACCAAGCACAGTGAGCAAGATGACCAAGAACCTTGTAGGATTTGGATTTCCTATGAGAGCAATCAGGCATTTATCCAAAGTCTACTCATGACCTGATGTATTTTCTCCTTTCAAGTGGAAGCAGAGAGCTCACCATGTCCGGAAACTCTGCTTGCAATCTTTTCATCATGGATATTCTCCTTGGCTACATTGTAGAGATGAAAAAATAGAAATTTTACCTTGCTTACTCAGCAGACCCTCTGGTGTATGTTTCTAGTATGATCAACCCATCAATAATGCTTTAAAATATTAGAAAACACCATTAAGTGACATCATCTCATGGTTTTAGATTTTTATTATATCTCAGGGATCACCTATTCAGTTTGTTTACCTTATAGCTTAGAGAAATATGAGTCTGTGAGTGGAACAGCAAGCTTAGAACGAAGATCTGCCCACTCCCTATACCACACTCACTTACTTTAGGAAAGTTATGAATGCAAACTATTCTCGTGAAAATTTTCGTAAATCCCCCTTCAAGTTATTTTTAACTCTTTGAGTGGAAAGTTCTGGGCAATTTAATGTTGCATGACTAATTTACTTCTCTTACATGTTTGTGAAACATTTTAGAAAATAGTGTGAGTAAAATAAAGCAAAGCAATGGAGCCAGTTACCGCACTTAACAACAGAAATGTAACCACCCCTTCATGATTTCATTGTTAATGCTTTATCCTTGGTCTTTCAAATGTGCCATGGCTATCACATGCATAAAATTGCAAAACTGCCTTATTCTTTTCCACATGAACTGATCTGTTAAAAACTAACTAGATACTGTGCAGTGTGGCTCAACTTTTTATGTGAGAAATAATGTTCATAATTACAGTTAGTCCTAAACACTTCAGTTTTTCTTATTGGCTATCTTCCTCTTCTACACTATCCCCAAACTAACTGTAATTAGGTTACTCTCCACACTCTCTCAGATCACTTCTGGTGCTAAGATCTAGGTTATGTGGTATTCTTTGAAAGGTCTTTCTTTTCCTGACCCTAAGTTCTATGTATCCTCAAGTTGAAGATCAAATTCTACCTCTCCCCCATTAATTCTTCTGTCTAGAAGTTATGCTTTTCTTTCCTTTAATTTAAACCCCTAAGAACATACAATTTATACCACAAAATTCTTTGCTTAATTATCTCCAATCTGATATAAATTGCTGATTTATGTTCATGTAGCTAAAATTTGCACTTAGACTGTAACGATTTTCATGCAAAGATTATATGTCTTCTCTACTCCTATAGCACCCAGCACTATAAAGCAGAAATAGATGCCCAGTAAGTGTTTGCTTTTGATGAGCCTATGACTGATTAAGGGTTTATGTAATACACTTTGCTACTCAAAGTGTAGTCCACAGACCAACAGCATCAGTATTCCCTGGGAGCTTGTTAGAAATTCAGAATCTTAGACGCCATTTTGGATCTGCTGATTGTAAAAATTCTGCAATTTGTGAAGTCAGAGGAGCAACAGTTTAGGGAGAAGGACTTCCTACTGAGTTCTGGCCAACAGGATGCAGATGTGCAGCTCTTCTGGCCCACTACTGGTGCATGTTCACAGACGGAAGTGATTCTTCAACATCTGTGGTCATCAGCCCCTTGGAGAATCTGGTGAAAGCTTCAGACCCTCTTTCAAGAAAAATGAATATAAATACACACACATAATATTTGACATGTAATTTGTGAGTTTCAGAATGCATTAAGCTTATAAAGAGATTCCTTAGGGAACAAGGAATTGATACTGTGTTAAAAGTCCCTTTTAGGAGTGTAGTATATGAAAGACAAGGATCATTTATCTGCTGAAGTGCCTGGTTTTGTGTTGTATATTTACTCTTGGAAAGCAAGGCAGGTCTAATTGGCCTTCCCCTAAGGGGGAACAGTCTGTGGTATTTGCACTAAGAGTTGGGATAGATAATAATAATTACATGCAATGTTTCTGCAGGTGGCATGATCAATATTAGTGTGTAAAAGCTAATTTAACCATGAAAGAGCCTTCATGTAATAGATTTCATTCATCTCAGTAACACAGTAAGCTTTGATTTAAGTAATCAAGATTGTCTTTCTACCTAATTGTGTACTTAAGTTTTTTTAAAAATTTTTCTCTTTTTGCCTTTCTTTTAATCCAAGCAAAGAGCCATATGCTTTTCATGTATTTTTTAAGTCCTTTGGGGTGATGATCTGAATTGCTCTTAATTATCAATTAAATTTCCTCCAAGTAGATTGTTAAAAGTTTAGGTGAGCCCAATTAGTGAGAACCTCACTCTATCAGCAAGAGTGAGGGTGGTTATTTTAAGTCTTCTTTATTATATGAAAAAAAAAGGATCAGATATCTCAGATCAATGTTAAGTGGGGATTATGGAAATGGATGCTAAAAATAAAAGACATAAATTAAAAAGGTATGACTGGGAAAGTCAAAGAAGTGGGCTCTCCTTTTGATATTGAGTCTTGCCAGATTCCAGTAATATTACCTTGAAAATATGCCCCCCTTTTTGCTAAAGGGAGTGACAAATTTATGGCTATATATATATATATATATATATACACATATATATATATATATTTAAAAACTATACTGTTTGATATTCTTTACTAGTGCTTTTCTCTTGAGAGAAATAATATCTAAACCTGTGTCAAAGGAAATTTATATTTGCCAGCCAGTAACATGTGAAATTGGGGATATGCTATTTTATTTCTACAGGGCATCTGTGAAGATATACAGTCTGACTGATACTATTCTATTAGTGAAATCCTAAAAGCAGTGACCAAGAAAACTTGGTGGTAAAGTACTCAAAATTTCTCAGAATAGATTATGCCATAGGGAAAACTAATAATTGAGTAAAGAAGAGAATTCTCACTAGCCACAGAAGAAATTTTAGAGTTAGTACCTGGGTTGGCCAGCAATAACAAGGTATATCAGATTACTTCTTTAATTATTAATCTTCAAAGCAAGTCTTAGACTATTTCACATTCTTTCTTATTGAGGTAGTAAGTGAAAATCAGGGCTGAAAAGAAACAAAAACTGAATTCCACTTAATTTGATTCAATTGTATACATTTGTAGAGTACCTAATATATGTCAGGCACACTTCTTGGTTAGTGGAGGAAAGGAGAATTAGAAGGAGAAAGGGTTAGGGGTTGGTACAATTAATGAGACATGCTATCTATTCTTAAGAATTTTGCCATCCAGTTGGGCAACATATACACTAGGGATTAAATAACTGATATCTTCTGGAATTGTTCACCATTGGGAGGCTAAAAAAACTAAAAAAGGAGGATGCATTACTGTCCGCTTTCAATTTGTTAAGCCTTTTATTACATTTTCTCTCCGTATTTCACTGTATTTTTATAAGGATAAAAATCTTGTTAAAGAAGTGAAACTGTATACAATACCACTCATACATCAGCAGGAGCTAAGAGATCATTTGAACAGCTGGTTTCCATGGAGCCCCTTCGATCATGTCACCCAGGCAGTCACATCTCCAAGAATGGAGGCCTTGGTGAAATTAGCGAGACTGGGAGTTAGATCAGCAGCTTCTGGTGTGCATTCCAAAGACGGTTTTTGAGATGGTTTTGTAAAAACTCAACCAAAAAAGGTTCGCCTTGGTGAATTTCTGAATCAGGTGAAGTTTACATTTGGTGTGTTCCCAACGGTAGTCCTGTTCTAAAATACAGTTAGTACAGTTAAAACAGAGAGGAGGAGAATGATGTGTCAATAACCTTCTTTCCATTCTTTTTCTTAATTTGACTAACACTTTATTTTATTTTTTATTTTAGAGAGAGAGAGAGAGGGGCAGAGGGAGAACGAGAGAGATTAACTTAAGCAGGCTCCATGCCCAAAGCGGAGCCCAACATGGGGCACGATCTCATGACCTTAAAAGATCATGACCTGAGCTGAAATCAAGAGTCGGCCACTCAACCGATGGAGCCATCCAGGCACCCCTGCCTAACACTTTAAAATTAGGAAGCACTTATATGAAACTTAACATAGATCAATCCCATTTCTTGTTGCTCTTTCCTTAATGGAAAGAGAACTGTTGTATACTGTCATAGTCAGATACTTAAGAAAACATCTGGGTTAAGACTTACGAGTGAGATAATGTGACCTGACTTGTTTGAGATGAGGTCATTTCTTTTAAAGTTTATTTATTTATTTTGTGGAGGGGGTGGGGAAGGGCAGAGAAAGAGGAAGAGAGAGATAGAACCCCAACCAGGCTCCTCACTGTCAGCACAGAGCCTGTCACAAGGCTCTTAACTCACAAACCACAAGGTCATGACCTAAGCCAAAATCAAGAGTCGGACACTTAACTGATTGAGGCACCCAGGTGCCCAGAGATGAGGACATTTTTTTACATTTGTATCATAGCAGCTTAAGAGTTGTCACATGCCAAAACCAAAGGCAAATGATCAATTTCCCACTTGTTTTCAGAGGGCAGTTGGTTCCCAAGAAAGGAATGATGTTACAAAAGATCCCTGGCTTTTGCCTAAACTGCACAATATCTTCTTAGACATCATTGAGATAAAGTGCGATTTGAAGAGAGTAATGATCACAGTGATGGCAGTGATGATGGTATCTATGACGATGATAATGCTCACCACTTTGAAGTCAATATCATGAAGCAGAATTATAACAGGTATAGCCTCTCTCATAGAAATTCTTCAATTGTTTATATCTCTGGGACATGCTATTACTAAAAGCAACAATGGCCCTATAGGCAGAAGCCCTGATAAATATTAGGACAAAGTTAATAAAAGTTTGCTAGTAGGAATTCAGTATATTCCAACTCTTTTTACTTCCCCTGGGGAAACTAGGCTTGGAATCGAGGAAGGAGGGGGAAATTTAAGGGTAAAATAGACAAATGATAGTCTACTTCATCTAAGCCTGGAAAGCCAGAAAGAGATGTGAATGGCTCAATGGTAAATGTGGACTACAGATGAATTAATGACAAATGTACATGGTAAAATCTAAAATGAAGAGAAAAGGCTGGTCATTTTTGGTAACTCTATATAAATCTGTAGGTAAGCATTACGGCCTTTAGTTAATTTCTATGATTAAAACATAAAATACTGTCTAGAGCTGGAAGGCATCTTAGAAATCATTTAGACTCTCATTGTATAAAGGCCAGCATTTAAAGCCCAGAGAAGTTAAATAACTTGATGACTGTCATGTGGTCAGTGGCTGAGTTGGAGCAAGAATATATGCCCAATTTCCCTGTGACAGCTTTGAGAGGGTTTTTTGATTGGGTTTTCACAGAGGCTTCCATTCTGTGAATAGATTAAGCAGAATGTGACAGATGGACTGTGTTTACTGCTGTTCCCATCAAAATGTACAATTATTGAGATGTTACATGGTGTAAGATTTAACATTTACTTGTCAACATCTATTTTTTTTTTTTTACTCATTGTTTATTATGTTGCTTGGAGAATGCTAAACATTTTGCAAACAATACAATTTACTTTCCTGAAAGGTTATATAATCAAGTACAACCACTAACTGGAGTTTAGAACTGCAGTTAAACTTTATTTTCAAACAAATTACTTTCTCATTTTGGGTGACTTGCTTTTTACAAGCCACATAGAGGGCTGGGGGAAAAAGCCTGTTGTCCCATTGTAGTTTGTGTTCGGGTTCTGTTACCCCAGCATGAATTCTGAAACCTGGATCTGTTTCCTCCCCCACCCTGGAAGATTCTCATGAAGTTAGTGTGAGTCTGAATGTATAATTTCCCTTTTGAGATGATATAGTTGGCTTAAATGCCTTTAAACTTGTGTTTTCAGGTTTCCATCTCTTTTATTTCTAAACATACTTGTTCTTTTTGTTTTATCCTCCATGCTCTTGGCTGTAGAACAAAATTACTGCTGCTGCTGTCAGACCAATTAGCCATCTGGCTAGATTCTGTGAAATTCTTTTATTCTTTTTTAAAACCTCAGTAAGTTTTATTCATTCATTCATTCATTCACTCATTCATTCATTCATTCATTTATTCATTCATTCATTTGATTGTTCAATTTAGTAATTTAAGCACTGGCTTTATGTCAGGACCAGTGTTATTTCTGGGATTGTGAAATACGAATGAGAAAATGTATCCTACCTGAGGGGGCTCAAAAGTTGGTGACGTAAAAGGTCATTTCAAAGGGACGTGTAATTGCTTTTTATATGATTTACCTCATAAGGTATCATACATACTGTAACTATCGTTAGGGTCCCTTAATCATTAGGATTTATCAGTCATGTTTTTCTATCAGATTCTTAAACTATTTTTTTTCTAGATTGTAATTATCAGAATATATACTCTTCCATGAGTTTCTACTTAGCCCTAGAAAAATATATCTATATTTCCTCATAAAAAGATCCCAAGGTCCACAGAGCATTGGTCCCAGGTCTTTAATGCATGAGAAGAAAGTATATGATATTAATTTGATTACACTATCAAAGTCTTATTTTGTGAAGCATCTTTTAGCTTCTTTTGGGATGGTGTTAATATATTCATGATGTATTGTGAATAAGAAATCCATTGTGCTGAGAAAGGGGATTAAAAAAATACATTTTCTTATACATTTCATTTTTTGTAATAGATCTCAACCAGACAAAACTGAGAGGCTCAAGGTTGGGAGAGGATTAACTCATAATAAGTGCTGCTTCTCTGTAAGCTTCATCTTCTTCTTCTTTTTTTTTTTAATGTTTATTTATTTTTGAGAGAGAGACAGACAGAGCATGAGCAGGGGAGGGGCAGAGAGAAAGGGAGACACAGAACCTGACGCAGGTCCAGGCTCTGAGCTGTCAGCACAGAGCCTGACATGGGGATGGAACTCACGAACTGTGAGATCATGACCTGAGCTGAAGTCAGACCCTTAAACCATTGAGACACCCAGGCATTCCATTCTCTTTGAGCTTCTACTTCTTGTCTGAGATGTGAAATCCTGATAATGTGTATATAGTGAGAAGAGGGAGTTTCCTATTGATTGAAATACTGTGGCAACCAAAGATTTCCAAACAAACAACCAGATAAGTTAGTTGTTATCCACATTGAGGTTTGCGTTTCTTTTCTTTATTTATGAGATGACAAAAAAAAAAAAATAGTTCCTACAACACATGGTCAGTTACTCATGTTTGTAAGAATAAAATTACTTAATGATTAAATTCAGGATCTAAGGGATTCAACTGATGAAGAAAAAGAAAAAAATCATTCAGGGCATTCTAGTAGGTTTAATTATAATTTAATTCTAAATAAGATTGAGGAGATTCAGGAATTAAGATTTTGAGGGAAGAAACTTGTTATCAAGGGACTTGTAATTTTAAGGAGGCAGGGAGTGAAGATTTATGTAAAATCTAGACTTTGGTTTGAAATTCAATTACTGTAAAAGGAGTTTGAACACATAATTTTTATGTATGATTCCCTGGCAAACAATTTTTATGTATGATTCCATACACATACATATATATGTATATGGAATAGATATGTGTGTGTGTGTATGTGTCTGTGTGTGTGTATTTATATACACACATATATATGAAATCTGCACCAAGACTTGGATCCTGCAATGTGTACCATGAATTTTAGACAAGACAGTATGATTGAGGAGGTAATGTACTATAATACCAAGAAGTGGAATCTCTCTTGGGAAGCAAAAAAGCATCAGGAGACCTCTTAGTTTCATGTGTTAGCAAAGTAAAGCCTATAAGTGGTCCTTGGCAGGAGTTTACATAAGCTAATGAATAAGGAAAATGAAAGCTTATACTTCATTAGGCTGACAAGAAATCAATCACATTTGCTCAACCAGTAAGTTAGATTTAAATGCTAAGGAGTTCCCTACAAATACCCGAATCTGATCTTTTTTTTGTGCATAGGTCAAACAGGTACCTGTAGTTATTACTCACAATGTCAGTGCCTTGGAGTTCACGGAAAAGCACATTCAAAAGCAGCCTATTCACTGTTTTGAAAATCTGTATTGTGCACATCTTGGCCATTCTTTGAATGTTTATAGCAACAGCTCAATTGCTGCTTGGCTTCTTCGGCTCTATTACTATCAGTTTCAAGGAAATGTTATCTTCCTAAACACAATGTAAAGAGAAATATAGTATGTTAAAAATATAATATAGTATATTACACAACATTGGGTTGGCTGTTGTTTTGTCTCCCTGGCCTCATTACAACTAGCACGGATTAAATGTTTCTAATCCTTCCTCCCTTATTTTAGTAATATCTCTGAAAGGCAGTTAATTGTATATATTATCTCTCATTTTAAGATAAATCAAAACGTAGATGACTTCCAGTAACATTTAAGATGGGGCTGTTCTGAAGTTTTTTCTTAGTTCTGTGAGCCAAGCCACATAATGGATATTGAAAGTCAAGTGTGGACAAAGTAGTATTGTAGGAAGAACCCCCAGAATATGTATCAGCCCCCATTCTAAAGGACATCTGCCATTTGTCTACTTCTAGAACAAGCCATGTAACCTTGGGTAAATTATTTTATCTCAACCTGTTATCAGTTTCCTCATCTGCAAAGTCATTGGCTCCTTTGACATATGTTCTTTAAATAATATGTTTTAAAAGGTCCTTTTCTAACTCTAAAATTTTATGGATCCATATCATTACATTACTTTCCTAACTAAAAAGAATTCCTTAATAAAAGAATGATAATTTAAGGACCAGGAAAACCTTGATGGGACAGAGAAAGAGTATACTGAACTTATTAGCAATACTAGAATAATGAGCCTGAATTTTTCCACGGTGTTTGCCAAGAATTTTTAAGATGATATAATTAGAAAACTAAAAAACCTCTTTTAACTCTGATTTCTGTAGGAAACCACAATCATAAACAAATAAACCTGATTCCAGGATTATTTGTGCTTTAAGTAGAGGATTTGTTGTGAATACAAATGAATTATTATAAGAGGTGTAAGCTGGCAAGAAATGTCAACTGTAAAATATCCTCATGTGTATAAACTTAGTCCAAGATGATAAAATGCACAGTGGATTCTAATCTCTCCTATGATGAATATTCTGTTTTCTCCCTTCTAGATACATCTTTGCACTTCTCAACACTTTATTCATTAAATGTTAATAGAATACTAATTACGTGCAAGACTCAGCAGAGACATGAATGCTGTCTTTAAGGAGATATATTGCTACAGGTATTTGCTCACTAGATTTTGTTGACTTATAGACCGATGGTTGGAAATAATCCTCTAGAAGAAAACTTGTTTGAAGTGACTTCTTGTAGATACTTTAATTTGTTAATTTTGTGTTAAATTCAGTATGAGGAGACTTCGAAAACTTATTAGGGTGCCAGAATATCTACTTGAGAATAAAATTTAGAAAGCCACTACACTATTTTTCTGCCATGGAAAATGTGTCCTTAGAATAACTCAGAAGAAAATATGACTGCTATTTTCTTAAAATATTCCACAAGAAGTCATTTATGATAAAATATAGTACTGTGTATTTCTGACAGTGAATCTATTTCCTTGACCAGGTAGCTTCTTTTTAAAATTTAATACTATTCCAATCTGTTCCATTCTAAGAGAAATATAACACAATTGCTTAGTAACTCACCTGCCTTGGCCTTCTAAAGTTACCAAGTTATTGCCAACCATCTCTTCTGCAAGCTCAGTCTGTTTACCTTTCCTAACTAGGACTTTTAATCCTGAATTATTAGCCAATTTTGATGAAGAATCTCTTAGGAAATTTCTATGCTGATGAGTTTTTTTTTTTTTAATTGAAAGACAAAATAAATAAGTGTGGGTGAGGGCAGTAGGACAAAACAAGAAAGGCTGTTTACTCACAAGATGTTCCACAGGTAAGTGCTAGAAGAGAGACTGGGTGCACCACTGCTGGACATGAGGTAGTTCAAGAAGGCAACTGGAGCCATTGGTCCCACATGTGCTGAAAAGGTAGTCTAGATTCTAGAAGCTGTGTGCAGGCTTCTCACTGTGATTAAATTCCTTAGGCATGTCTCACCATCACACTCACTCAATGGGGTAGGAATATATTTTTGATTGGGTTTTCCCTCATCAATTGTTCCAAAGACAATAGGAATGCAGGAAAATGGAAAATGGTAGAATTTTGATGTAAATTCCTTCTATTCCCAAATATGAATATTCACTGTCACTTAAGCCAAATGTATGCTGGAAGGGTGTTCCTTCATTTAGGACTTATTTATCAAAACAATAAACACCATCTAAAAAACCCAGAATGCGACAGCTTCCACATTTGGAGATGTTCTGATGAAGTAGATCTAGTTCATACTGGTGTTCTTAAGATTTACTTGTTCAAATCTTTATTCTGTTATGAAACACTGTTTCAGAAAGGCAAACTCTTGTTACCACAATAAAGAGAAGGTGAACATTTTGTCTGAGTGTTCTGTTTTATATTTCAGGCCTTCGCTTTGGTGACGAGAGTGGTTGTCTCTTTTGTCACCCATAAGTGTGACTCAAAGCTGATTCTTGGTGGCCACTGGCCAGTGTGACCATGTAATGGGTGTTCCAGTTTGCAGGGAAACCCAGGTTATGTGCTTTATAACACTGCTAATTATTCATAGCTCACCGTTTGACTTGTGGCCCGGCATGGACAATAAATTATATAGTCATTGATTAACAGTTTCTTTCTCCCTCCCAACTGTGAAGGCCTCTTTTATGAGGCCAGATATATTACTGAGAAATGAGGAGAACATTCATCACAGGTGATTTCATTTTTACCTAGGTTCTGACCACCAGCATTATCCTCCTCTTTGCCAGGCATCAGGTTAAGCTGAGTTCTGATACAGAGCACACACTTGGGGTTGGATCTTTTCACTGGCAACATTCTTGATTGGAGAGAATGAAAAGAGATAGAACAGAAATATGGTAAACAGAAAGTAGAGAGAGTGGGAGAAGAGCAGATGAGGGAAGGATTTGAAAGAAGGAAATGAAGTTAAGAATAGAGCACTCAAGAAGTACATGAATAGGCATCCTATGAAGAAGGTGAACGGTACTGCTACTTCTCCAATGTTTCTTTCACTGCTATTTCTCTGGTGGCATTCATCCTCACACATCCCCAATCAGATATGGCCTGCCCCAACATTGTGTAAACTTCCGCACGACCTTTGTTTTGGCAGTAGTGTGCTTATTTACTTCTTGGTCCCTTCTCTTGTTTAAATTCTTCTTCAGATTCTATTTATTCATTTCTCTGCCTTCGTGAGGGTCAATAGAATAAATTAATTCCCATAATGATTAAATGACTTAAAACACCTTTTCCAGTAAACTTACTTTGTTAACAGAGACCTTTGATGGCATTTTAACCTACTCAAGAATGTGTTATATGGAGGGCTATGGCAGAGAATAAGGAGAAAAAGGTATTTTGGATCAGTGGACCATTGATTCTTTAATTCATACCCAAAGGCCTCTGCCTACTGCACATACTCACAAGATGTGAGCCCTGCCTCTGTGTTTCTTTACAGTCTTGTGACTGATACTTGCTGGTATTGTTGGCTTTTGAAAGTAGGATATTTCTTTTTGAAAACATAGATGATTTAAATTGTTACTATCTGCATCCATGTGTAAAAGCCACTCCTAATCCTCACTCTGTCTAGCTTTGGAAAATGCAATTACTCTTCCCAATGTGTACCTAGATAATAATATTCATTAATATCTAAAGAATATCAGAACAGAGTACAGCTCAGTTTGTATCACTGTAAGTTTTATTGTGGAAATATCTTAATGCAGTAGCTTATATATTAATGTACAGGAAAATTTTCTTTTTCAATTATGTTCTCTGAACATAGGAACATTAAATTTTTCTTTTCAGATTCTTTTTCAGTCATTTCTGGATTATAATATGCCTTAATGAGTGCTAAAAACAGCTCCTTTTTATAGAAGCTTTATATCAACATGAACTTTTCCCCAATTAGATTTGTGGATGTGGAATGGATTACTAAGAAGCAAGCTTAGCTGAGGAACTTGGCTGAGGAACAGAAAACCTGATTTCCAGTCACAATTCTGTCATGTGTTTTCCTATGTGATCACTAACTAATCTGCAACAAATAAAATAATAAAATAAAATAAAATAATAAAATAAAATAAAACAAAATAAAACAAAATAAAATAAAATAAAGCCTACTTTGCCTGGTCACTTCTCCACCTACTGGTGTCATTTCCTTTTGTGTCTTCCTATGTGTTTTGTAATGAACCTATCAGAAACTTTTATTATATCAAGTGTTATAATGTACTCTAATCTTTGGTCTCCTTTTATGTTTCCTCCAAAGTCAGGACAATATTTATTTCTTTTTCATTTTAATAAACCAAGACTTATCCCAATTCCAAGCATATGGCAGGCACATAAAGTTTATTGAATTAAAGAATGAAAATCATAGATAATATAACCAGTCTCTGCTATGAATTTCTGTGTTCATTTAAAGATAGGGAATGATTTAACTTCCTCTGGCCCTTTCTAACTCATAAGACAGACCTCATAAAAGAGGTCTTGCCTTCTTTAACTGGGCTTCTCTAACTCCTTTGTCTAAAGTTACCCCTTTCTACCATTCTCCCATGTGATTTTCTCTTCCTTTACTGTTTTATTAACTTCATGGTTTACTTTTTTCCTTCCCCACTGGAATGTTAGCTCTATTAGGCAGGTACCTTATCTGTCTTGTTCCACCTAGAATCTGTTGTGCCTTATAAAGAGGCACATAGACACTCAATAAATTCTTGAGTGAATAATGGACTTCCATATGTGGCAATGGGGAGACTCTTACTCAACAAATGTAAATGCCCTATATTTTTGTGTGACAAAATTACTGCTGCTTTTATTATCATTAACCTACTCTAAACTTCTCCTTGTTTTTAACAAGAGAGTATATGCTAAAGGAAAAAAAATAATCTTATTTGGTGCCAATTTTTATCTTATTTAGTTTTGTATCTATCTTTCTTTTTTTTTTTTTTGAAAGGATTGTAAATATATGAGACTTTTAAAATGTAACTTCTTATCTTCTTGAAATTTCTCAGGTTCCTTTTCGGGGAACTAAGGGATATTTCTTGAACCCCAAGTTTTTTTCAAAGTTGGAAGATAGTATTTAATATAAAAAATATGTAGGTCCTTGTTTCATGAACTAAATATATGTTCATTTTTATTTGGTATGAGGATTTCAACTTGATACTTAATTGTTATGTTGGATTGTGGCTTGAAGGTAGCTTAGGGAATAATACATGGGTGTAGGTGATTTTATGTTTCCTTAGGGTTGATTTTTTGTGAATCTGAATGTGGCTGCCTACATAATTTATAGAATCATAATTGTGTGGTCTGGTCGGAGATTTTCAGTGTTGGGCTTTGATGACCCATGTGTTTTAATAACATTAGTGTAAAAACTTACCATCATAGATGTGTGTTGGCTTGATGCTGCCATCAAGTAGTGTTTGACTCAGTCATTTCTCATGTTTATTTTCACATCTAAAGAATGATGATGTTGTTGAGAAATATATGAACATGAATATCACAATTATATTCACATAGTTTTATAAGAGATTTGATCATCTGCATGCTTAGGAAGAGAGCCTCCATGTGTGTTTGGGCATAATGTGGACTTTGAACCATGTCTACACAGGGCAGTTTTGTATTTTGTGGCATTATTTAATTTTATATAGTCATTTTACAAGCTACTAGCAATAAGCCAACTCCAGTGTCTCCTCCCCCAAATAAGAGCTTGTAGAAAGCTTTTAAGTATAAATTTGATTAGCAGTCAGTTGCTTTAAATTTAACCAGGAAACTTTATCCTACCATGCTTTACCATATCATTCAGCAAGAAAAACATTTAAGACCAAAGTAGGAAAAAAAGGGTAGAGCCGGGTTTCAACCAATCATATGTCTCTGAGTCAGCTGCAATGCCCCCAAATGTGAGCTTGTTTAATGCAAAAAGGAAAAAGTCTTAAAGAGATATACTAAAAGATTGTACAGTGGGTGCTACACAGCCCGTTTCCCACTTTCTACGTCTTAATTTCTCAGTTGAGCTATGTGGAACATATAACATCAATTGGCCTTTTAAAATTTTATTATGTCAATGGTGGATATTGCTTGAAAGTCAGGCCTCTGTAATGAACAGTGGTTTAGGACATAAAGAGTGTAATCCAAGCACACTTTAACTTACCTTCTCAGATTCGGGATTATTTTTGAGAGCTGCTAATCTAAGTAGGTACCAAACAGGTTAAAATATTAACACATTGCACATTTAAATATTATTATTGCCAATGTTTCTGAATAATGTGTCATATTCTTCATGCACACTAAAAGTTAATGGACACTCATAGATTTGGCCTTAATTGTCAGGTATTCAGCATACATGTTGTCAGAACTTTAGGTAAATATATTTATATTTAAAATTAGGTTTTTTTGTCTTTAAGAGAAATACAAAGAAAATTATTCTTGAGTGATACTGTACACTACAATGTAAGGGTATTTATAGGAATCAGTGTTTTTTAAATTCGTTGATATTCACATTAAGAATGTATACAAAGTAATTTTTGTTTTTCCTTTTTATTTCAAAGTCGAACAACATAAAATTTATGACATTTTATAAAAGATAAAAGTGGTAAAATCAGTTTTCTCTTAGCTTTTATTATTATCTTTCTTGGTTATGCTGAAAGTCAGGACACAAAAATTCCAAATATGTAGAACCTGAAATAACTTTATCAATTTAGAAATGAAATTTGTGAAGAGGTCAAGAAAAATATTCTTTGTTCAAAATTTTGGAATGATAAAAGTAAAACAAGCTTACCTATTACCCCTTGAATTTCATCAGTATACAACCCATTCTAGGCTTAAATGTCGGGGGGAAGGGTGTGCAATATGGGATTATTTATGTTTATTTTTCAGATACTTCTTTGATCTTTATACTAAGACAAGAGGCAAAGCATCCCTAAATGTTAATTTTGTCCCTCTGATATTTTAAGTTCAATATTACTCAAGTCAAGCCATATTATAAACAAAAGAAAATTTCATTCGTTTCTTGTTTGAAGGTTTTCCTGTAAAGGTTTTTCTAAAACCAGTGTAAAATTAATAGCAGTACGTACGTTTGAAGGAATCCAACTTAGGGGATAGATTTTGAAGGTAGAATTTTTTTGTTTGATACTTTAGAAAATCTACAATGTGGGATATATGTTTTAAATTTTCGTATTGTTGAATTTAAATGAATTCTGCTACTTTAACGAAGTATAATGAGATAGTGGCACTCTGTGGGGTAAAATGCAAATGCAAAGTAGCATTGTTATCTTCAGCTTTGTTGCATGTATCCAGAAGATCATCTTCAGGTCTTCTTGCCCTTGGTGTGGAGTGGCTGTTTCTCTCAATATGCCAGGCCCATACTTCATATTGTTCATGTATATGCAATTTTCCCTAGTGAATGTTCACATCATTTTTCACACAGAGAAGTCAGAGAAAACTGACAGCAAGAAAAATAAAGTTGGATCATTCTTTTCATGTACATTTCTGTGGTATGGCTTTTCTGTTTTTTTAACATAATAAAAGATGTTTTCTTATATTATGTAGTAACCAACTTGACATATAATTTTAATATATTTAATAAATGAAAATTTAAAAAATTCCTAATTAGTTCAGTAAACATAGGTCTTTGGATTGAAATGCTGTTATTCTCTTAAGCCTCAGAAGTAAAAAATGTATTTTTCATGAATCAAAGAGTGTTTCTAAACTTTACATTGAGAATTTCCAGCTTGAATACCCAAAGACTGAGACGGAAAAGCGTTCTGAATCACAAATAAAGCAATTCCTTCAAAATCACCTCCTCCTTTTAAAAGCATGGTTGAAATCTCACTGAGTTAAAAAATATGTTTTCCCTTTAGAGTTAGCTCTTAAAAATATTTGGTATATGATAATCCTTTACTCAGGGTCACTATCTGTAATTCGTTTTTACTGCACTTATTGTAGACTGTTTAGAATTCCATATTGTTATATAAATTACTTTTGAAACTACATTATGTTTCAGAACTATCTTTGTTGGCAATGATAATAAGAGATGGTCACTATATTACATTCACGCCATTAGGAAATAATTTTAAAGTGATTTTTATATATCTAGGTTATAGAATATTCATTTTCTTTTTCTATCTTCTTAATGAATATAATCACCCACCAAAAATGATTAAGATGATTACTGTTGCTTATTACACACCAGAAATAGTAATAAGCTTAAATAAACTAGGCTTCATAGTTTAATTTGAGAATAATTCATTTCCTTTTTTCCCCATTAACTGTATACCCATAGACTTATTTTTATTCAGAGACCTTTTCTTACTGTTTGAAAAACAGTGCATTTTGAATATTTATCATAATATTCAATTTAATGCTTTAAAGATCATAGCAAGTAAAATTCTCTGAGATTACTTGCCAATATTTCAATTTAATGAGAATAAAAAACTATTTGCTTATAAAAATCTTGTTGTTTTCAAATGTCAAGAGATATTAACAATGCCTTGTTTATGTTTGTAGATATGTTTTCTCCCTTCCTCATGTTCCTAATGTTTGTTTCTTTTCCAATTACAATTGGGTCTTAGGAAACATTTTAATGACAGCAAATAGACTTTCCTTCTACCCTGGAGAGCTAGGCTCTTATGTACTATGTTATGCTGAATATCATTTTGGCTAACCTCTATATAGTGTTTGATACATGCTTTACAGTGAATAACTCTTGCCCAGAGTGGAAAAGCAATTTTGTGTCCTTGAGTTTCCATTTTGGATGCTTTTCAAAAACATCTTTAGATCATATAAATTTTGTAATCAGATTTCTACCAAACTAGTAACATATTATGTCTGTAATAAACTAAACACATTTTAGCAGAAACAAACAAACAAACATTGAACCATGTTTTAAGTCTTTGCCTGTATACCAAATCATATGCATAATGATGATTACTTCTTACCCAAATTTGGAAACTAAACTTAAGAGCCAATTTCAGCAAAGGTATTGATTGTTCAAATTAGATGGGGTAATGAGTGTTTTAAAAATATTTTTTTCATTAGAGTTTTAAATATCCCACAACCAGTAGCTATGACTGAAATGACGGGTATTTTGAGGATTTATAAGCTCACTTAATACTAATTGAAGTGCCATTTTTTCCTGTGGGATTGTTCAAATTACCCTTCACTTTCTGTTTTTACACTGGTGAGGAAACCTGACCAGAACTTTTAAATTCTAATAGGGATTTTTAACTGCCCAAGAGCTACTTTGAATACGTAGTGTATGTTAAAATACTCACAAAGAATAAACAGTTATGTCTGCTGTGCCTTTCTCCCCATTATTGAAATTGGGTAAATCATTTTCATAGCTTAAGGAAAGAATATTAAATTTGATACTGGTTCTGCCATTTTCAAGGAGTTATTTTAAAGAAAAAAAATAAAATTGATGCAATGTCAAAGCACTTTGTTAACTTTAGGGTAAGTTATAATCTTGTAAAAGTGTGGGAATCTGCTAACTTATTAAGACCTTAAATTGTCTATGTAAAGAGTAAATACACTCTGTGGAATGCAGTATGGATAAAATTATTCCACAAAATATACCCCACAAAGACTGACAAAAATTCCTCTCATTTTCCTTATTGTATAACTTACCTTTGACATTTACAATCTTTTAATACCATGATTTTTATCTGCTTTCTTACAATTCTTCAACTAAGGAAGAGAGGCATACCTCAGAATTCTTTGATCAGCTTTTAAGAATTCTTTCTTAGAAGTAGATACTTATTACCTTAACAATTTTCCAAATGAAATTTCTTTTTACTTTAAATAATGCATTTGCACTAAATCTTTTAAATATAAAGGTCTGTGGTGATTTTTTTTGTTTTATTATGTGTTAACTTTTATAAATATAAAATAATAATAAATTTAAAAATAATTTACAGGAAAATTATTTATTTGAAATGTAAAACACTAAGCACTAAACACACAAAAACTTGCTGAGATGTTAGTCAGATTTTGTTAATGTTCAACATAGTATAATTATTGATGAGCTTCTAATTCTTCATTACTTATTCTTTTATTTATGGGATAAAGCAGCAGTATTTTAGAGAAGTTTATGAAAGATTTAAATGAGATAAGACTTAAACAATCTGATAAAGTTGTCAGTTCAATGAACTACTATCTCAAATAAAGTCATTAATTGCCAGTGTTCATTTAATTTCATCAGGTCTTTTTATCCATTGTAAGTGTTTCTGTAATAAACTTTTAGAATATTATAAGAGTTCATTTTCTCTCATTTACTCATTGAAGTTTATGGGCAAAGAAAAATAATTTAAAAAGTATTTTCCTTACGTGTTCATAAACATTCTCCTGTACCTGTAATTAGAATTCTAATTTTATTTCATTAATAAGCCAAGATTAAAAATTCACATCTTTATATAATCATTTTTTCTATTCTCTGATTAACTTAGGAAATTGTAGCTGTTTGTCAATATAAGTATTTCTTTTAATAATTTAATAAAAATCTGTTGTAATACCTTTATAGGATCACCCAGATGGAAGGGTAACAAATAAATGGGTATGAGAAAGTATTTAATGTCTCTTTTTGTTTGTATTGTATGTAGGCATTTGATCTAAGTTTTCAAATTTAGGTCTTTATCTTAGGTTCCTTCATGTTCATGTATTTTATAAAGTGTAGTCACAAAATTTACTAGCCTTTGATTTCCCTTTATTTTTAGAGGCAATTGATATTTATTGAAAATCTCGTCTCCTTGAGGTTTAATTTACATACTGAGAATTAGGTATTTAAAACAAACATCTCATTTAATTTTTATATCCTGAGGTAATTGTGATCTCCATGTTGTACACATGATATCGACATCTACAAAATGTTCAGTAAGAGTAGAAGTGCAACTAAGATTTAAATCTCTATTTGTCTACTCTAAGGCCCTTTTCCTCTGTATCATGCATTGTTTGGATTTATATTGTCTAGTTGATGTTCTTTAGTTAAAACTTCTGATAATAAAACTTAACTTCTTAAGAAGAGTCACAAACATTTTTCCTAATAATGAAAATAAGCACACTGACATCTACTGCTTTTTGTCTTTTTCCCAAAGGTTTATTTATTTATTTTTGAGAGAGAGAGAGAGAGAGAGAGAGAGAGAGAGAGAGAGAACACACAAGTGGGGAAGAGGCAGAGAGAGAGAGAGAGGGAGACACAGAATCTGAACAGGCTTTAGGCTCTGAGCTGTCAGCACAGAACCAGACAGGGGTTCTAACCCACGAACCATGAGGTCATGACCTGGGCTGAAGTCAGAAGCTTAAGTGAGCCACCCAGGCACCCCTGACATTTATTGCTTTTATTTTGAGATTATAGAATCATATCTATAATTCTTAAATTCTTAACCATGTTTCATTTTAGATATCATTTATTCTGGAGAATGGATTTCAATCCATATTAGGATACACAAACTATACTTTTTGCCTACAGCCTACATTCTGCTTTAGGGAAGAATAAAAATTGGAGGATCTAATAAAATGATTTATGTGTCTTTTCATTTGGAGAGCAAGGTGCAGGCAGTAATTGTTTTGAGATTTAAATAGTTGTAATTTTCCTAGTAGGACATGCTATTGATTGATAATTATTATTTTGAGAGAACAGAATAATTATCCTATGACTGAATGGCCACACTAATCCTAAAATTTTGGTTATCACTTTAAAGTGTAAGGCAAACAGAATGTTTATAAGAAGCATTTTCAGTGATTATATACTTTTGCTTTTCCTGAAGACCTAAGAAAATAAATATATTATTAATAGTGAATATACAAAGGTTACTTCCTAACAGGAAAACAGCACCATTTGATGAAAAAGTTAGGAAACATTAATTCTAATTTTTAGAAATTAAAAAAAAAAACCACTTGGTGTAAGGAATGTGATATCAAAATAATCCTTTTCAAATAGTTCAGCATTTCTAGGACTTAGAATTTTAAGTGTTGCAATTATCCTACAAAGAAATAAGTATCTCTGGATTTGTTAAATGTGATGATCAAGTTGGCTATGACAGAGTTAATTGGATTCTCACAACTGTTTTGATAAATAAATAAGGAAAGATGAAGTATATAAAGAATGATTTGACTGTTGAGGAGACTGGAAAAAAATGATAAACTATTAATGATAAGTTATACCAGATATGGATATTGCCATATATTTTTAACTTTCCTGCATCTCAGAAAGATAAAGGAAAACAAATGACAGACTGAGAATTATTATTGCAGAATTTTTAAAAATTTCCTTTAGATCTTACTCATAAATGTCATTTCTAAATTTTTTATAACACATAACTTTTTATTTATAAGAACATATTAATAATTATTTTTAAACAATAATCTTTATAATTTAGTACAATAAATAAATGTAGTATAATAAATTTTAAAAATATGACAAAATGCTTCTTATAAATAAATACTTGAAAATTTAGATCACCAACAGAACTGTCAAGAAACAAAGTATTAGTACTCTCATGAATCTTGAAAGAAATTGAGATATAAATTCCATATGAGGCCATTTATTTTTCCAGATAGGTACTATTTATTCAAGTTAATATTAATGTGAATTAATTTTCTTTTGGTTTTAAAATGTACACTTTCTAAATAAATTTTAAACACATTCTGAATATACACTATTAATTTACTTTCTTCCCCACAGGTTTACAAGATAAACTACCCATGTCAATATTATTTAACTTTCCATCATTTGCATTTGCATGTGCATATCATGTGCATTCTTCAATAGTTTGAAAAAACTTGTATCTTTCAATTGAAAAATACACCAAGTGAGAAAACTTTTTTAACTTCTAAGAACAAAGCTGACCAGCAATAGCACTTAGAAATAACTTTGAACCTTTAGTAAATCTCATCTTGTGAGCACTCAAAATGAAATAATATGAATTTTCTCTAGGCCCACAAAAGTAATCATGCATTGGACAGATAAAGAGATACACATTTATCCCAAGTAATTCCATATATCTCTGCCATGTCATTCCAACTGCTTAAGTGTGTTATTCCCATAAAAATGCTTTAGTTCTCAAAAAGCTTATGGCTTTATTTCTCCACTTTTCAAAGTATCCCAAAGAGACAACATGTGCTGTGACAGCCCTAAAAATACAATGTAAATGGAAACATGCTTACTAGTGTGTTTTGCTTTATATTAAAGTTATGGTTCTGAGTTTCAAACTATTTAAACATTTTGGAAACAAAAACACAACTTGTGTTAAAGTTACTTACTATTTAATATATTCTAATAAACTTTCTTTATAATTTTAATTTATAAATTTGAAATCTTTATGTTCTCAGTATAATGGGATAAATCCTCAATTTACTAATTTTATCTTAGTGGAGCGAGACTCAACAGTTTATATACTTCAATTTTCCAGGATACAGGGATAAAATTAATACCTACACCTTCCAATATTGTGAGAATTAAAGAATAAAAGTATATTATGTATATTACAGAAGATAATATAAACATCAGTTATTATAATCTCACCACATATTGGGAAATCATTTATTAAAATACTTCTAATAATATTTGAGAGAAAAAATGTAGATACCTTTGGTATTTAATTTTAGAAGCTCAACCTTTTAAATATACTTAATCATTAATGGCAATAGAGCTTGTGTTAATAAGGAAAATACCATAATGAATGTTTTAACTGTAACTTTCTTTTTCTTAAACATTTGAAATGATATAGAGGCATGATAAGCTAATTAATTACACCAGTCTTACTATTTTACGACAGACAAGTGATGGCATTCATATTGTTAGTGAAAATAATGTACTCTCAATTCAAAATCACAATCAGTATATATACAGTATATGCAGAGAATATATAATCACAATTGAGAATTATAACTTAGTATTCAGAAAAATGGGGATTTTGTATCTGTATTTTTTATTATCAACTTTGTGCTCTTGAATATAATACTGTGCTTAAAGTTTAAAAATTGGTGTAGGTACTTCTTCTCCATGATTTCTTCATGTCAGTATAAAACATGATGCAAGTATGAATGAAAAAATAAAGAAAATAATCAAAAAGTGGGTGTGAATCTGTAAATATTTGATATAATAAAGATATAGGGGCAGTACTACCAATATAATAACATGTTTTTTCAATATCATTACATTTCACATGCCACTTCATTGGTAATTTAATTAGTGTTTATCTTTGCTTTTCACTTATAGGAGACCTATCAATATAGTATTAATTTGAAAATAATACCAAAGATATAACAAGCCCACAAAATGTGAAAATGCACAACAGAGATGATCTTATATTGTCACCAACCTCTGTATGCCTCAGCAATGTCAAGGCTTCAGAATGAGGTGTCCTTGGTTGGCTCAGGTCTCTGATTTGATTATTCTGACACTCTTCAAAAGACTGGTTCTCCAGTGCTTTGCCTTCTTTCACTATTTCCCCCTATTTTTGTCTGAGCTATGTATTTAGAATACCTGACTTCGTTCACAATGAAAAAATCCACAAGAAAACTAATACCTAACAGATTCAATGGCTGTGCAGAAGATATTTATTTTAGCATGCTGATGATGACTGGATCCATCGGTACCCATTATTCTTTCCAGAAAGTTAAAAAAAGGGCATCATTATAATCACCTATCCAACTTTTAATTATCTTTAATATCTAGAGAAAACTATTCTAACCAGTAAAAGTTAATGCATAAAATTAAATCGAGATGCGAAATAAATGATAAGTATAGTTTTTAAAGCTATTCAATTAACTAATCTTAAATGAAGCAGTTCCTAAATAGGACAAACTACAAGAAAACTTTTTTAAAAAGTCCTAAGAAAAGGTATTAAATTTTCACTGAATTCTTATGTTCAGAAATAACTACAGTGATTATTTAAAGCTTTGAAATTATAAGCGTGTTCTTAAGACAATGAACAATAGTTGTATTTTGCTATCTGCTAGAATGTGTAAAATGTTTCATGAGTCTGAATATAAAAATGAATTTTATAAAGTTCTCTAATTTAGATTAAGCCTTTGTAGTGTATATAGAAGTAACATTTTCTAGAATTTATGAAGTCAAACTTCAGAGGAAGTTCAACCTCAAAGGTTTTTTCTCTACTGGCAAAGCAATGGGAAAATCTCATTGAAACTAGTTGAGAATTTAGCCTTCCAAATAGTTTTTTATAGAACAAGTAACTTGAATGCAAATAGTCCTGATAATTGCCTCTATCCTCTATTTGATTGTTCATAAACATTCCCCCGCCACCCCGCAAGAAAACCACTACATACAATTTTGATGTTAAGATACAAATGTTAAATACTTCTAAGGGTTGTGTTACCTAAGTGGTGAATTTATTAATACTTTTTACTAAGGACTTGAACCCCACAAAAATTCTGTACAGAATTGACTGGGGAAAGTTATTACTTTTTATCCTAAGATATTTTTAGAAAATATGATTAGGCTTCAATTTATTAGATTCAAATTGTTTTCTTTCCTGTTTTAAAATGAGATGTTAATTTGTACCCTGCTAAGATTTTTTAAAATTATAATTAGATTCTTGCCTATGCTTTAAATCCAAAAGTAATGGTTTATTTTACAATACAATTTCAGCATGGATTGGTCTCACTACAAGTATATGGTCTTCCCATAAACTGAGCCATTTTCAGCATTTATATCCTAATATAGGCAATGTAAAATATGTAAATAACCTAAAATAATAAAATCTATCCAAGATGTTTTGGTAAATATATCGAAATATTATTAATACATTACTTTTTATCTACTAAAGACTTGATATATAGTAATATTTTTTAAAAATGATATTACACTAAAAGTGTGGAAATTTTGAGAAGTCATTCGTTTGAAATTTAGGTTACAATAATTCCTTTCAAGAAAAAAATAAGATAATTACTCACCATCTTAATATTGGCAGAAACACTATTTTTGTTATTGATCAAAAGCTATAAAATTGTTTAAGCCAATGAATATCTTAGAAAATGCTTTAAGTTTTTGTAAGCCAGATCTCCCAAAACATTTTCCTAATAAAATCAGATTGGTAAAGTCAAAGACTTCATTATAATTTGAATGCTCTTTGTAGTTCAATAGGATTGGAATACTCAGTTGAGTCCTTAATCAAAAGCTTAGCATTTCTGCTCTAGCAGAAGGACAATTAAAATATATACATATATGTGTGTGTGTGTGTGTGTGTGTGTGTGTGTGTACTTAGTATATTTTTCATCTACAAGGCAGTTTCTATAAAATGGGGACTGTACATTATTTAGTAACAGAAATAGAGACTATTTTACCCTAAAACATTTTCAACATAAATTATTATAAGGTCACAATTCAAGGGAAATATGTATATTTTATACAGCAATTTCAATCATAATGTGTAAATCACATTAAAGAAGATTGAGGCACTGTGGTTCAGAAGAGTCCAAATTTCTTCATTGCTATATATAAAGAAGTCAGTTATCTATATCAAATAATCTTTTTATTATCAACCATTTGAAAGTGTGATTTCACTTATTTTTTTGCTCTTTTCTTTGATACTGAATTAAAGCTGATACAAATTGGCCTTTAATTGTTTGGGGCAGTGGCCAAACTGATGTGATTGGGGAGGGGTAGAGAAGTGTAGTTTTTTTGTAAAAATTCTTTAATTATTTCATGGAGGTAAACATACTTGAATGCTAAATACCTGGCCTTTTCAAATAAATGCAGACCTACCTTGATTTTCACAGTAAGCCTCTACTAATTTCCATGAAACAATGTTTTCACAAATGTAAGGCAAAACAGATGTTAAATTACTTAAAAGAACTCATAATTTAAATAATTAAAACTAATTTGTGTTTAAAGCTATTTGCAGATTTATTAGAGAAACAAATACAAATATGCATTTCTACAGAACTGGTTTTTTTTCCAAAATGAGCTTAAAACTTGTTCCACAGTTTTTACTTGTTTATATATCTATGGTAACCCAAGTATTGGCTTCTGTACCACTTGTAATGAGACAATTGCCCTTCCATTGCAATTATAAAAAACTATTTAAAAAAAAATTCGGCACATACACGTTAAATATTTTTCCTTAAAAAAATAATCTAATCAAAATATTGAATACTTTAGATTTAAACAATATTTTATTTACAAATCTGATTTGATTACTTTATTAATTACACAAGGTAATGCTTCAATTTTCAAGAACAGTTTTTTTTTAATATATAGACCAGTGGAATGATATCTAGTAATATGTACTACACTTCATTTTTTTCAAAATTAACATGACAAGTTTTCTAATACTTTCATTTTTTTTTGGAAAAAATGTTATTTTATTGGGGCACATATCTGATGAAACAAAAAATAACATGCAGAATTCCAAAAATAATCTGTTAAAGTAATATGATACTTACCCTTTATGTAATAAGACATCTATGAACAACAGTGCATAACAATATTATGTATTCATGTTTATGAGAAACCAAGCAGGAGGCAAAATGAGTTCATTCTGCTTTCTAATCATGTGCAATTTCATATGGCTGTTTGCATCATTTAAATAAAGTGTGTACATTAAATTTCTAAGACTGCATTGCACCCAAAATTATTATGGATAGCCATGCTTGCCCTGTATTTAATGAGTGATGAATTTCTCCTACTAACAGAGTAACTGGTCTCAAATCGTGTCTGTGATGTAAATAGTATTAAATTATATTTTCATTTCTTTCAATTGCTGCCTTGGAAAGCAAAAATTCCCTTCTTGGAGAAGACTTACAGTAAGTAAAATTTACTTAAGGACTCAGTGAGGAATCAGCATGTGAATTAAGAATGCAATATAAGAATGGATTAAAAAAATGTGATTATCAGTACCTTTGTTGAAACCTATTACCACCATTAAAATTTCCAAGGAAAGATAGGGCCTGTAACATAGGGATTCCATTCATTGTTAAATTACTAAAATCTACCAATTTAATGCTTTCATACTGTTTATTTTTTTCCAATAGAAAAATAAATCTCATACATTAGAAGTGGTACACAAAAAACTGGGATAAAATTTATCAGATTCTTGATAGCACCATTTACACATTCTTAAAGTAAACATTAATATGCACTTTCTTAGAAAGCGATATAAATATATAATACAGGACTTGCTAACCTCTGTTAACCATCTGAATACGATGGAATAATCTATCTCTACTGTGCAGGTAGGCTGTGCATGGTGGTGTGGCAATATAATTTTAAAAGTTTGTTACAGATGTGATGGGAAGCTGGAAGGAGTCGAATAAGCAGAAAAAAGAGCTTAGATCTATTGTAAGCAATGAGTCGAAATGAGCCGTTACAGGTTAGAATTTATCTTTGTTTCTGATCATTCAATGAGAAAATGACTTCCACAGAAATAGATACATTTAACTGTTTCAGGAGTGGGGTGGGTGAGGTGAAGTAGGATTGAAAGTCCTACAGGTAATAGCAATAACTGGAAGTGCAGACGAAATTGGTCTTCAGTGCAAAGAGGAAGGCAGCCGTTTAAAAAGTCTAGGTGCAATGTTGTGGTGCTGAAAGAAAAGCTCCCAGTGATAAAGGAAAAAAAATAAAAACTGCAATGCAACTTCAAGCAGTAATTTTGTGGTGCTGAAAGGACAGCTCCCAGTGTTGAGGAAAAGATCTTGGATCTAGAATGAGGTGTCCAATCTGTATGATAAACAGCACACTGTGTCTCAGAGCGCCCATTCAATCTCAGTAAGTAAATGAAATATTGATTGAAAGTGACCCTGAAACAGAATGCATTAAAAAGACATAGAAAGCTGCAGAACTGAGGTAATTCGTATTCAGCATGTTCACCAGCCTCCCTATAGCAAAACAAGTCTATAAATAGTTGCATTTCATAAGATGTTTGGCCCTTGTATCATCAGTTTTCTCCATTTTGGATCAGTATAGCTGAACAGCCATTGTTACATGCCTACCTGTGGCAGTTTGAAGCCATACTAATTTTCTTGCAGTAAATTAAAGCATCACATCACAAATCAATTCTACATGGTCTATAAATTTCAGAGAATAACTTTTTAGACAGCATGAAGCTGATTTACACATAATGCACACAAACCCTTATCTGTTACCAAAAATTAAAATGTAAATATCTTCAATTTAGCTTTCAGTTTTAACTAACATATAACCATGCCAACTAGCAAAAGTTTATAATTCCCATTTACAATTGAAATTGAACTGAGTGCATTTTCAGCAATACTAGCTAATAAAATACACATAATTGTTTAAATGGTTTGGCTTCAAAGTAACATTAATTCCAGATGAAATGCATGGGCTCCACAGTGGACTACTGGAATTTTGAAATAAAAGGTTGAAGATTTGCTAAGACTGAACAAAACATTTTAAAGACCCAACATTTGAAATGCTTCTAATACACATCCTAGATCACTTCCTTTCTTTTTCAACTAAGTGGGGCCCCAATCTTCGCCTTTGTTCACTGCTGACTCTGAGACAGCATGGTGAAAGAAATTTACATAGATATTATTTACTGTTAATGTATTATAAATGATCTGAGACTTGTGACATGCAAGGAAAAAATGAGACGGGAGACAAGTGATGCTACATGATGAACTAAGCACATTTATAATGATAAAATGAGTAAATATAATAGCGGCAATGCTAACCACTGATTCCACGAGATACACTATTTGTCAAAACTTACACAGCTACAGAGTATCGACGATAAATAGTCATTACCAATTAACACAGTTTACTACAGCTTTTCTCTTTCATTTAAACAAGCATATCATTCCCTTTTAAAATCATTCTCTAAATAAATATTTAGAGATAGAGAACTCTAAAATGAAATAACAGTCCAATGTTAAAAACTAAAAAAAAAATGAATCTACTCTTACAGTTTGACAGAAATGAATTATTAATAGTGGAAGGGGAAGGGATCAGGAAATAATTTCAAGTTCTCAATGTCCAAAAGTAAATTGCACAGTAAATCAATATGAAATGAAGAGTCCATATAGTTCAATGAACAAAAGGGAAAGTTCATGAGGACAAAGATCACAGTTCAGAGAGAGGCTGGACGAAATTCAGACATGGAGCATCACACTCATTGTTCTTTAATTGGTTGCACAGAAAGGAGCAGCTGGGATGCCATTTAGCTTGCTAGGATGGACGTAATCAATGGGTTGAAGTTGAGATGGAAGTAATTCTCTTTTGTAATTCAGTTGCTCAGCCAGATGATCCAGAGGTAGCCAGCATTTTATTTTTGTCCATTGAATTTAAGACTGCATGCACAGCATGAGGAGGTGCTTGGGGATGGATGCCCCTATGAGTGGCCTTGAGTGGGCAAACTCAGAGGTTAACAGATGGTGTGTCAAATGGCCTGGACAGTTGGCACTCAGGAGAGGTACAGAAGAGGGTGACAGTTGTTGGGTCTTGGGAACAAAGGCTTACTTTGAAATGACCTGTCAAAAAGCCTGACAAAGGTAGATCACACTACCTCTCAAGATAAACTGCCTCTTCTAAATAAGCATGCAGGAAATACTGTCTGGTTGGTGACATAAAAATGCTCCACAAAACATGCAAATTACCGAGTATTAGAAACTGCATTGGCTGCTAGCGCCATGCTGCAAAGACTCCATCATGGGAGCAAACAGCTAAATCACAGATAGCTTCACAGTAAAATCTACATTCACAATACTAATAGGTTTCTAGTGTTAACAAATTATACACAATTATAAGCTCTTAAAATGCAACATACTTATCAAGCAGTTGCAGATAATGAAACATTATCAGCTATCAATAATTTGTTGGCACTTTCACTTTTGTTTATAAAATTTCCAATACACTGTACCACAGTTATGTGTCTAAACAGTGAGGATGTTAATGGAGTAATGACTGTTCTACTGGCCAGGCGATGGGATCAGTAGTGAATTCAGTGCTTAAAAACAAATGTACAAACCTCTGAAGAGGTGGGACTCCATGTGAGAACTTTTGTTGAACTTACAAATGATGAAGAATGGGCCATGGCCAGCATGCAGCATTATTTCCATTGTCTAGTTCAGATGGAGAACAGGTGCTTTTATTGATCTGTAAACTTACCAATATAATTTTCCACAGTTTTAACCTTTTAAATATTTTACAGTGCTTTTATGCAACTATATTGCTTTTTGATCATTTTAAATTTAAAACTTATTTTCAAAATATTGTTTCCTACTTCACTGTGCCCTAAGCAGGAAGTAAGACTTACATGACAGTGCTTTGGCCTCACTCCATTTTAGGTCACTGACCCCACCATACTCAACCTAACAGTAGTTAATTTAGTGTTATCTAGAACTAATACTGAAAACTATACGCATATCCCTGTCTACATTCAATCATTAAACTACAATAATGCTGGTAAAATGGCAGGCTTAAATCTTACACTAGAAACACCTCTGACAAATATACACAAGCAAAGTATAGAGAACAAAACAGATCAAGAAAAAATTCTTTCTATGAAACATCTGGTAAAACACATATTATTTACATATACACATTGTCAACATAGTCGCATTCATTTGCATAATTATATATTAATAACAGAAAAACTTCACTTCTGCAAAGTACAGTACATCCTTCTTGAAAATGGGGTAAAGGAGGGGTTAAAACAATCTGATGTACAATCGGGGCACTCAACCCACTTTCTGAGGATTGGCAGCCCGAACTCCTTGCTCATATGTGATCCTTTGTGTAATTAAATACTGAGCAGCCTGTGTTGCAGCTGGTGTTCCAGTAATGGTTACCTTCCGATTCCTTGTGCCAGGTACGAATTCTCCTTTTTTGGAGATCTGTATCCTTGCACCAGTCAACTCCTGGTATTCCACTAATGTTTTCCCTCCTTTGCCAAGTATTGCACCAACTAAGTTTTCTGGCACTGCTATTTCAACTACATCCTTTGATCCATCTGTGGATTTTTCTGTTCCTAGAATGGCACTGGCAGCTAGGGGAGAAGCAGCTCCAAAATATCCATTGGTTGCAGCAGTAGCAGCAGCCAGGCTACCTAATGCAAATGTCCCCGCCGTACCACCAGCTGTGCTGCCACTGGCTGAGGCTTCACTGGCATAGGTGGCCAACAAATTGGCTGCTGCTGCTGCTGGGTTGGCACTGGCAGCTGCTGCAGCCAAGGCCCCTGTTGCTGCCGCTTGACTGAGACCTAAACCTAATGTGTTGAGATTATATCCGTAGCTGGCTAAAGTATTAAGTGCAGAGGTGATGGCCACCAGGTCATTGCCTGTGAAGCCAGATAAAACTGCTGGAAAGGCTGCAACGCCAGCAAGGTTAGCATGTCCTAATAGCCCTGCGGCTGCTGCAGCGGTTGGTAACACTTCAGCAGTGTTTGCATAAGGAGATCCGGTTGGATTGGAATTTGCCACTGGACCTGTAACATTGGCATAACTGATATTGAGACAGCTGCCACTCTGTGGATCCTCTTGTATCTTCTGGATGATAAGTTCAACAGCTTTTCGGTTTTGTTCAGGTTCTCCACTCACAGTGACAACCCTCTCTTGCAAGTTGATCCCATCAGGTTTCTGGGAAAGCTGCACCCAAGCCCCTGACTGCTCCATTATAGCCTTCACAGTAGCACCTCCCTTCCCTATTATCAGACCTGCTGTGCTGTTGGGAACTATAATCTTTACCTGTAATTAAAAAAAATACGTATAAATAATACTTCTGTTTTGCGCATATACATTATATTACTTTGCTATCCTAGCAAAAGTAAAATAAGTGAAAATTAATTTAAACATAATTTATGAAAGACAGAAATAGCACAACTTCTAAAGTGACTTTTATCACATTTTAATACACTTATCTTGTAAAATCAGAATTTTTAAAAGAAAATGCAATGTTCAGTTTAAAATTATTAAACAGAATTTTCCTTGAGATTTGTTGCATTTTGCAGTACAACTTATAAGAAATTAGTATGCTTTAAAAAGAGGGTATCATAACTATACATCAATGGCAACATTTTTATATAGCTTCAAAATAAAAATAATGTGGATATTCTTCACCTATTGTAGCTTTAAGAATACCTTTGGTCTAAAACATATAAAAACAAAGAGTGCAGGATTATGATGCAAAGTTAGTAAAGATAAAAGTAGTAAAGTTCTAGCTTGAGTCCATTCAAAAAATTAATTTCATGTTCCTTATCACCTAGTAATTTTTGTGTTATTCAAAATTTACTTGTTTCGTGACTAATATTTTCTGAAATCAATAATTACTAGTAGTATTTTGATTTTTCATCTAAACTGACACACAACATATAACTACAAAAATAACAAATATTTCTAAATAATTAATATGAAAAATTTCAGTCACTTTGAGGTAGGTCTTGAAGGCTATTTGAGAATATTCCCTGGCTGTTCTACTTAAATTTGTAAAATGACTATTTTAGTTAGATACTTTTCTTTCTGGCAGTAATAGCTACATTTTAAAAAATAGGGCTTACAACCATATTATCAAAGGTGACTGAAAAATTACTGGAGTCACATGAATACTTACAATGATCCAATGTGACCATATGAAGTACAGGCATTTTAGCTAATTTGTATTGAAACATCCACCCACGAAACCCAGCCTAGTTTGATTTATTTAAGTACAATCAAATACTATTATAGAAAGTATAAAATCAGTAGGGTAGTTATCATAACACCTGAAATTAAAATATAAATATTAAAATTTTTATTTTGGTGGCACAAAGATCCCCATGGTGTTGTTTTATGACTCCTTGGGTAGGTCAGAGACTGTGAGTGCTGTGTCGCTGACAAAGCGCTAAAAGAACCACCTTCCCCGTTCTAGATATTAAAATGGGCAGGTTGAAATAATTTATTGAAAAATGAACAGGAATTAGTTGAGATATTCTATGAAATATTTCACCAGCTAGTTTTTAGCAAGTATTGCCATGCTCTCTTTAAGACAAATATTTTAAAGAAATAACAGCCATGCAATTTTGCTCTTGAAGGTAGCAGGCAGTGAAAGTATAAATTCGAATTCCAGACTGGGTCATCTCATAAATATGTTTACATGTATTAACACGCATGTACATTCACGCACAACTTTTCTTTTCCACACCTATAATTGATAGGAACAGGATGTTGTTTCATTCCACTTTGTGTATAAAATAATTTCATTTTAAATGGAAACAACCTAAACTGTCTAGAAACATTTTTTAGAAATATCAAATATATCCTTCATATCCCCGATTAAGTGCATCGGATTTCAAGAGGTAGACAGAGAAATAATTTTTTAAAACATGTTAATTTGTTAATTTTGTTCACAGACCTTTTTTATAGAAACATATGTTTGAAATGCTATATAGTATGTTAGTATTATAATTAGAAAGTTAAACCATGATTACCCCTTATATTAATTATAAAGATGAATTAGAATCATCCTTCTATTTTACTGTGCACATGAAGTATTGAGAAAATGTACTTTTAAGGGTTTAAATATGTGAATGTTAAATATGATATTTTACAAATAAGTACTTCTTTTCAAAATCAGAACATTTTTTATACAGTTGAAAATATTTATATACTGGCAAAATGTAGTGTTTTAACATTATTTTTATGTTTTAACACAATTTTTGCAAAGAAAAATATATTAATTAACCAAAACTTTCAAAAGAGCTGTTCTTCAATTAGTTTAAATTCTAATATCACTTTTGTTTTGCCCAGCATAGTAATTACCTGCATGATTATAACCCAAGAAGAGACGAGCACATGAAAGTTTAACTATGGGAACTGTTCTACACACTGTCAATATAAAGTAATGAAATATATAAATTTAAAATATCTTAAAATCACCTTATGCTTCTATGAGATGTGGAAAGGTAATACTAATTTCTACTACACTGCACACCAGTCCACCAGTCTTCTACTATATTTACTGTTCTATTCTTCCAAAAGAACTTGCAGATGTGTGCAAAGTACTTTCATTATTGCACATTAGTCTGTCCTTTCTTTTATTTGTCCCATTAGTCATTTTTCTTTCTTTTCAATATTCAAAGATGCTGAAATAACGCATAGTTCAGAAATGGTGTGTAAACTTTTCATAAAAGTAAACATCTTGCAAAATATCTGTCTCTTTGTAAACTGAAAAATGACACCATCCCATCTATCTTTATATTAAAGATATCCTTCTAATACAAATTAGACACACACACAAATAAAGTCATCTTTATGTAATAAGTACTATTCCCTGGATTTTAGTTTTAACTATTTGAAATTATCTTATATAAAATACTGTCAGCCATAATTGCTATTTTATCAAATAGTGATGTGGTCCCCAAATTTTGTTGGTAGAACTTACATCTGTCCACATATAACTTAATAAGGGTGTGTTATGATTTAAGAGAAAGTATTAATGATTGCATATTAATATTAGTAGTAGCAGTCCTTAATTTTAGATAGTAATAATTCTACATAAGATTACTGATCTTAGAAATTAAATTAAAAAATTAAGGAAAATATAAATATAAAAAATTATTAAATTCCAAATAAAAAAATATAAATACTGAATAGCCTAGCCAAAGGAACATGTCACCCAACTTTTGTTTTTGACCCAAGAAAATGAAAAAGCTCTCATGGGGCTCCTGAGTGACTCAGTCAGTTAAACGTCTGACTCTTGGTTTTGGCTCAGATCATGATCTCATGGTTCATGAGTTTGAGCCCCACCTGGGGCTCTGCGCTGACAGTGCAGAGTCTGCTTGGGATTCTTTCTCTCTCTGTCCCTGTCTCCCTCTGCCCCTCCCCTATATGCTCTCTCTTTCTCTCAAAATAAATAAATAAAATACATACACACATACATACATACATAAAATTTTTAAAAGATGTGGAACCTTTAAAAAAAAAACCTCTCAGATTTATACTTTTTTTCTTGAAGAATTAAAAAATATGTATGTATCTATTTGCACACTTAATATGGACACTAACAAGAAACACACTCTGAAAGTGAGAAGTTGAGACAAAAAGAAAAATGAATCCATTTGCATAGTGTCTCAGAAAAGTAATGTTCTAGTGCCATTTTATGTGTCAGGCCAGAGCCAAGAAGTGAGGCACTAATGTGGAAGGCTGGAGATAGCAGGCTACTGAATACTTGGTAGGGTAGGGAAGAGAAAAGGAGGGTGGAAAATTATGTAAGATGGTCTACTTGTTTATTTCTTAGATATAGGAATATAGCATTTACCAATGAAAAAGTCTGTGCATTGATAGCATTTGCAATACTGACTCACATATGTATATGCATACTTATCTCTAAATCTTTTTTTTTAATGTTTACTTTTTAGAGAGAGAGAGAGATAGGGCACGAGTGGGAGAGGAGCAGAGAGAGAGGGAGACACAGAATCCAAAGCAGGATCCAGGCTCTGAGCTGTCAGCACAGAGCCTGATGGTGGCTCAAACTCACGAACTGCGAGATCACGACCTGAGCCAAGGTCGAATGCTGAACCTACTGAGCCACCGAGATGGCCCTCTATACTTATTTCTAAAGAATTGAGAATAACAATAATAATAATAAAGCTGGGTCCTAGACAGCACACAAGTCATTTGGTGTAACATATACCAACTAAATCAGACATAATG
Organism: Lynx canadensis; assembly: GCF_007474595.2. Taxonomy (NCBI): domain Eukaryota; kingdom Metazoa; phylum Chordata; class Mammalia; order Carnivora; family Felidae; genus Lynx; species Lynx canadensis. The sequence continues at coordinate 76,404,075 of NC_044308.2, forward strand.
TTGTCAGTTATAAATCAGTTTTCAGAACTATACTCTAGACTTGCTACCATCAATTCAATCTTTTATGGAATACTGAGTGGCCCAGGTCCTGTGTTGGGAGTTAGAGATAAAGGATATATATGACAGTGCTCCTACCTGTAAGGAAATTATAGATTAGTTGTAGAAAAAAGATGTGTAAATGCAACAGTGCAGTGAAGTCTTAAAAGTGCTGGTATATAAGGGCATGAAGAGTACAAAGTAGACACAAAGCCTAACTGGAAGGAGAAGGAGTAAGTAAGAAAACCTCTGAGAGACAGTGATTATATTTATCTAAATGTCTTTCACATTTTTTGTACTATAAGAATCCTATTCTCAGATCTACCCTATGACCCAGAAATTGCACTGCTAGGAATTTACCCAAGGGATACAGGAGTGCTGATGCATAGGGGCCCTTGTACCCTAATGTTTATAGCAGCACTTTCAACAATAGCCAAATTATGGAAAGAGCCTAAATGTCCATCAACTGATTAATGGATAAAGACATTGTGGTTTATATATACAATGGAATACTACATGGCAATGAGAAAGAATGAAATATGGCCTTTTGTAGCAATGTGGATGGAACGGGAGAGTGTTATGCCAAGTGAAATAAGTCATACAGAGAAAGACAGATACCATATGTTTTCACTCTTATGTGGATCCTGAGAAACTTAACAGAAGACCATGGGGGAGGCGAAGGAAAAAAAAAAAAAGGTTAGAGAGGGAGGGAGCCAAAACATAAGAGACTTAAAAACTGAGAACAAACTGAGGGTTGATGGGGGGTGGGAGGGAGGGGATGGTGGGTGATGGGTATTGAGGAGGGCATCTGTTGGGATGAGCACTGGGTGTTGTATGGAAACCAATTTGACAATAAATTTCATATTAAAAAAAAAGAATCCTATTCTCTATTATCAGACATTCCCATAAGGTTGCTCTCTGTTATCTCTGTGTTGGAGAGCTCCCATTCGAACCTAAACCTATGTGAATAGTAATCGTGTGCTTAAGTATTGTTTTTAAAGAAAAAAATCTTTACTTAAATTTTCCCTATTCCTAGACTTATAATTATGTATTATCAAATAAACATGAGATAAGATTAACAATATAATTATACTAATTTTACTAGCATCAACTGCTTTTCAGGGGAAAAAAAAAGTAATTAAGTGACTATTTCTCTATGTGCAGCCAAAGAAGAACCTCTATTGGAATCCAGTATCAAAACCACTAAATGGGTAGGTTTTAATATTGATATGTTTCTGATTAAAAATAAGTATTAAACAAATTTACCCCTTTGCTAAATAAGACCTGTAACTCATCATGGTTTTATAAAACAATGAGAGTGTCTGTAGTCACATTTCATCATCACGGCAGGAAAATTACCTATTTCATAAAGCCATACCTTAATATACATGCAAAACAAGGTCCATTATAATTTAAGATATCTCAATGAATAGTATATACTATTTTATTTAGGGCTGCCATATTATATAGCACATATGCATGGACTTACATTGGTAAAGCAATGACTATCAATAGTGGATACTTTTCATTCATTCATTCGTTCATTCACTCACTCATCCATCCAACATCTGATCTTCCTTCTTCTGGCAACAGACCCCAGTTTTCTTTTGGAGGCACCCTTTCTCATTCTTAGCACATGTGCTTCAGGTAAGGCTGACAACTTTCCAATGCTCTAGCAGTGGAAACACAAAGCCTGACACATCAAAATTCCCACACCCCTGGCAGGTACTGATTTGGGATTAAGAACATGATCCAGGATGGCCCAGTAAGAGTTAACCTGAGAATCTGGTAAAACTGATGGGACAGAGATAGTTGTATTTCTAATCTAGCAGAGCATAAGCCTGACAGTAGTATCTTGCCACCATATGGAAAGAGAAAAAACCTGACTGAAAAATAAAGTTAACCGAGATAAAAGGAAACTCCAGAAATGGAGAGAGAAAATTTCTGACAGCATTCTGGCATCTGAATCTAACCATGTCTAAAGCCTGCCCAGATCAATGTAATTCCCTTTTTTAAGCCACTTTGAGTTGGTTTTCTATAATTTAGAACAAGCCAACTGGTATATTAGAAACTTTTACACTCTTACTATATCATATATTATTTGCCTATCTAAAAGAAATAGTACATTTTGTTGTATGTCTTGATGCTTTAAAAATCAAGACATTACCAAGATATACCCTACATGATCTAAAAGAATAAATCTCTTTCATTTCCGTAATGTACACCTTTGGCTGCTGAGGCAGCATTTAGTAGTGTTCAATGAAGATGCATGTGTTATTTGGGGATCTATCTTGAATTGCTGACTAAAGTAAATTGAAAACATCTTTTCCTTTGATTATAGATTTTATACTGATTAATAACTGCCTTCTGAAAAGTGTGGATTTGACAAAATATGTACAGGACTGCTACATGAATACAAAATATTGAAATAAAAAAAAAAGCAACTCTTCTAACTTTCTAGTAGTCTGTTTTATCTTCCCACTTTTGATAATCAAATCAAAGGCAATACAGTTTTCATAAACATGCATAGTATCACTGTAAATGCCATGCTGTCTTTTCTTAGATATCTTCACCCTCTTTTTCCCCACCACTACCAACACCAGGTTTGAAACCCAGGAGCCATCTGTGCCTTTTCTTGCTCCCTAGATGTCTACATCCTGTTATGTACTATTGATTTTTTTTCTCTCTGAAATGCTTCTTTTAAGACTGGTATGCTATGCTGAATCCAAACTTTACCTTCTAATTCTTGGATATACTCTATATTCATTGTTTTTCCATGTCTTTGCTTATTGTTTATTCATTTGTCCCAACTGACTGAAATGTTATATACCTATATTCCCACACTGTTCTTTACTTGAGAATGCATATTTTTGCCTCCTTAAATCTTATATGTCCTGTAAGAGCAGTTCAAATGCAATAGCGCTTGTAAACTCAATCCTGGTTCTCTAAAGAAGTGTCAAATACTTCTCTGTATTTCTTATTATGTTACTTATTCTATGCTGGCTTATATTAGCATGCAACAGATATTTATCTCTCTCACAAAATTATATTTTCAGAAAGCCATTATCTTATTTAGTTTTGGATTTATTATTTGCACTTAATTGACATGATCAGTTGGATAACTGTTTAAAAGATAAAACCAAAAAGTAAAATATAGATTAATAAGAACCAAATAATAAACTATTTAAAAGATTCCATCATGGCCATGCAATTGTGTGTATGTGTGTATGTGAGTGTGTAAAAATAAGACATCCGGTTCTTAAAACAAGAATAACTTTACCACCTCTAAAATCCAAAATTCAAAGATGATCCTTTCAACTGGAACCATCATATATTAGTAATTCACCAAAATGATCAACACAAAGGGAAAGAGGAGAAGTGCCTGTTATGTGTTCTCTAGAACTTTTAGAAAACATGGAATTGTTCCTTTGGCCACATACATGTGAATCTACAAGAAAGGTGACATTATGGACATCAAGGGAATGGGCACTGTTCTAAAAGGAATTCCCCACAAATGTTACCATGGCAAAACTGGAAGAGTCTACAATGTTACAACAGTACTGTTGGCACTGTTGTGCACAAACAAGGGCAAGATCCTTGCCAAGAGAATTAATGTACATATTGAGCATATAAACCACTCAAAGAGCTGAGATAGCTTCCTGAAGAGTGTGAAGAAAAATGGTAAGAAAAAGAAGGTAGTCAAAGAGAAAGGTACTTGGGTTCACCTGAAGTGCCAGCCTGTCTCACCCAGAGAATCACACTTTTTGAGAACCAATGGAAAGGAGCCTGAGCTGCTGGAACCCATTCCCTGTCAATTCATGGGATGATATGTGTAAAAAAAAATACCTCAAGACTAAAAAAATATTCAAAGATTATATGGCAAACATACTAAAATACACAAAAAGATAAATGCACAGATGTTTTAATCTTACAAAATTACTGAAATCAGTAACTCTCATAGATTTATGGTTACTAACATTATGAATGGATGTTGTACTGTGTCAAATGCTTTTTCTGCATCTGATGAAATGATCATATGGTTCTTACCCTTTCTTTTATTAATGTGGTGTATCACATTGATTGATTTGCAAATATTGAACCACACTTACATCCCAGGAATAAATCTCACTTGATTGCAGTTAAATGATTTTTTAATGTATTGTTGGATTTGGTTTGCTAGTATTTTGTGGAGGATTTTTCATCTATGTTCATCAGAGATATGGGATTGTAGTTTTCTTTTTTAGTGGAGTTTTTATCTGGTTTTGGTATCAGAGTAATGCTGGCTTCATAGAATGAATGTGGAAGTTTTTCTTCCTTTTCTATTTTTAGAATAGTTTAAGAACAGGTATTAACTCTTCTTTAAATGCTTGGTAGACTATGCCTGTGAAGCCATCTGGCCTTGGATTTCTGTTTGTTGGGAGGTTCTTGTTTATTTATTTTTTTATTATACTTATTCAATTTCTTTGCTGGTTATTGGTCTATTCAAGTTTTCTATTTCTTCCTGTTTCAGTTTTGGTACTTTATACAAATGGTGTTGCAAAAAGTGGACATCAACATGCAAAAAAAACTGGACCACTTTTTTCAGTTAAGTAAAAAACCACTTTTTTACATTTTATGTTAAAAATGGATTAATGACCTAAATGTCAGGTAAGAAACCATGTAAATCATACAGAAGAACACAGGCACTGTGTTCTCTGACATTGGCTGTAGCACTTTCTTTCTAGGTATGTCTCTGGAGGCAAGGGAAACAAAACCAAAATAAACTACTGGGACCTCATCAAAATAAAAAGCTTCTGCATGGTAAGGAGAACAATTGACAAAACTGTAAGGCAAACTACAGAATGGGAGAAGGTATTTGCAAATGGCAAATATACTAACCTGGTTATACTAAACTGATAAAAGGTTAGTATCCAAAATATATAAATAACTCATAAAACTCAACCCTGAAAAACAAATTCCAATTTAAAAAAATGGACAGAAGACATGAACAGACAATTTTCCAAAGAAAAAACACAGATGGTCAACAGACACCTGAAAAGATGCTCAACATCTTTGATCATCAGGGAAATACAAATCAAAACTACAATGAAATATCACCTCAGGGTTCCTGGGTAGCTCAGTTGGTCAAGCATCTGACTCTTGATTTTGGCTCAGGTGATGATCTCAGGTTCCTGAGATCGAGCCCTGTGTCAGGCTCTTTGCTGACAGTGCAGTCTGCTTGGGATTCTCTCTCTCCCTCTCTCTCTGCCCCTCTCCCGCTCATGATCTCTCTCTCTCTCTCTCTCTCTCTCTCTCTCTCTCTCTCTTTCTCTCTCTCTCAAAATAAATGAATAAACTTAAGAAAAAAGAAAGATAACCTCACACCTGGTCAGAGTGGTTAAAATCAACAACACAAGAAACAATAGATGTTGGCGAGAAAGAGGAGAAAGGGGAATCCTTTTGCACTGTTGGTGGTAATGAAAACTTGTGCAGCCACTGTAGAAAACAGTATGGAGGTTCCTCAAGAAGTTAAAAATAGAACTACCCTACAATCCAGCAATTGCACTACTATTTACCCAAAGAATACGAAAATACTAATTCAAAGGGATACATGCACCTCTATGTTCATAACAACATTATCTACAATAGCCAAATTATGGAAACAGCCCAAGTGTCCATCAACTGAAGAATGGATAAGGAAGATGTAGTATAGGTATTCAGCCATCAAAAAGAATGAAATCTTGCCATTTGCAATGACACGGATGGAGCTAGTATTACACTAAGCAAAATAAGTCAGAAGGACAAATACCATATGATTTCACTCATATACAGAATTTAAGAAATAAAACAAACAAGCAAAGGGGAAAAAAAAAAGAAATAGGGAGGCAAACCAAGAAACAGACTCTTAACTATAGAGAACAAACTGATGGTTACCAGAGGGGACGTTGGGTGAAACAGGTGATGAGGATTAAGGCATGTACTTGCTGTAATAAGCAAGCTGTATGGAAGTGATGAATCACCATATTGTATACCTAAAACTAATATTACACTGTATGTTAACAACTGAAATTTAAATAAAAACTTGAGAAAAAAATCACTAACATTATAAGAACTAAATGATTAAATATGCACTACATGCCTTTTCTTAAATGTTCATTGATATATATTATGTTTTTCCTATGATACTTCATAGTTTGTTACCCCTTACCCACTAAGGTTTTGTGGCTAGGCTTCCTTAGCCATCAAAATATAGTCAGATTGGTTCTAAAAGTCCAGAATACAAATATATTAGCATTTCCTTGATTATGTGATGAACTGGATCAATTAACAACATGACTCAAATGACAGCTTCTACTGAGTCATAATCACAATTCATAACTGGTGCAATTACCTCCTACCTCTTTGCCTTGGTTCAAGTAATTACATTTTTACCTCAGAATAATTAAGAGTTTATACTTCATTTTATATCTTCTTTCAAAGAGCCATACTCTATTTCCCCTTGCGGATATAAGATATGAGAGAGAATGACAGACAATACACCTCTTTTCTTGTGTGTACCCTTGGAAGAAGACAAAAACTGAATGATAATCCCCATGAAATTTCTAAAGGCAAATAAAGTTTAACTTAACTATATTTTTACTTCATACATTTTTTTCACTTTGCCCCTTGAAGCATTATTCAAAGTTAGCTTGTTTGGTTTTTTTTTTTTCTTTTCCTTTTGATGACTGCTGCCTATGTTAAAGACACATCACATCACATTCCAGACAGGGATACACTTAGGTATAAGAAAAATAGGAAAAATCATTTTTTATAGGAAAAGAAAAGCACTTTAAATGATTCCTATTGAGATGCTAAATGGTCTAGACATAATTACGTCAAAAAAGAAAAATTCCAGAAGTCAAACAACTATAAAGAAACCATAAAAGTTGTAAATAATAAACTATTTTAGGGCAGCCTATTATTTACAAATGAAAATAACTTGCAGTATTGTCTTCTTAATGCTTACTAAACCATATTTTACTAAAATGAGGTTAAATTTCTTGAACTCCCATTTGTCAACATCATCTACATGTCAAATTATCAAAAACCTCTTAGAAATCATTATTATTATTACTATTATTATTTTAAACCATATCTTCTTAGACAAACTGTTTTAGAGTTTACATAATAAGATATATGTTCAGAATTCTTAATTCCAATTAGTGAAAAAATGTACTTGAAATATTTGGGCTTTTAATATGAAAACTAATGCTTTTAATTTAATATTTTAAAAGCTGTAATGTCAATTTAAAAAGTGAAAAATAGCTATGAACATTAAAGGAGGGGTTGTGTTCACAGAAGTGGATGATGAAAAGGTATGAAAGATAAGGATAGAGGGAATCAAGAATTCTACTTTGGAAATTTTAAGTTTGAAATCCTCATGAGACATCTAAGTGATGACAGCAAGTAGGTGATTGGCTATAGGTCTGGTGATCATAGGAAATTTGAGGTTATTTAAAGCAATAGAAATGGATAAGGTAATTTACGGGAAGGTAAAAGTGAAAAAACTCATTAAATAGTGAACAGTAAAGAACTTTGATAAGAAAATAAAAACTGCTAAAATCAATCAGATATTTAAAATAGAGCAGCAAAATTAATCACTTAAAAAAAAGTGAACCAAATGTACATGAGGTAATGGTCTAACTATTAATCTTTTTTTTTTTAATTTTAATGTTTATTTACTTTTGAGAGAGAGTGCAAGCGAGTCGGGGAGGGGCAGAGAGATAGGGAGTCACAGAATCTAAAGCAGACTCCAGGCTCTGAGAGGTCAACATAGAGCCTGACATGGAGCTTGAACTCACAAACCGTGAGTTCATGACCTGAGCTGAAGTTGGATGCTCAACCGAATGAGCCATTCAGGCACCCCTTAATCTCTTTCCTTTAAAAAATGTGTAGTAGTATATATTACCTCTTGGAAATCACTATGGAGAATACATTAAGTTATAAAATGAACATAAGCTTTGCCTTAGTGTCTATCTCTCCTTTTGTGATCCTTCTGGAAAATAACCCAGAACACGGAAAATATCATATACAAAGAACAGTGTACAGGCACTACATGGTATTATAAAATGATGTGGAAAACAACACAAAATTCTAAAATATATGTAAATGTGTACGTAGAGTTTGGATTAAGTAGTGTAAAATTATATGCAGGTAAAACTGAAATGAAGGGAATAACAGAGACTGAATTTCAGGTGACATTTTTTCCCCCTACCAGGTAAACTTTGTCTTATTTTAATATTTTAAAAGCAGTGTAATAAAAGGAAATAAAAAAGTTACTTCCAAATTAAACTGCTGAATAAACAAATTATGTAAAAGTAGAATAAACAACATGTTTAAAATAGTTTTAATATATTTCTTGGTACTCACTGCACAATTATTTATTCAGTGCCTATGGTGTGCCAGGTACTGGTGCAGATGTTGGGGATTTTATAGAAGTCAATAAAAAGAATTAGATCTCCCTCTTATGAAGCTTACAGTCAGGTAGCATCTATCATAAAGACTACTAAATATTTAAATTTATATTATACAAGTAGTTGAGAAATGATAGAAAGGAGACTTAGAAAATACTTTTAAATTTTAAAATAAGGAAACTTAAAGTCATAGTTTTAAATAAGAATCATGTAATTAAAATAAATACCTATCTAGGAAAACCAGAACGTTAATGTTAGAATTTAAAAATTCTTTAAATTCTGAGTTTATTCATGGATTGATTTAATATGCTATGATATAACCAAACTAATTAGATATTTTCAGAAGTAAACATCTCAACTATGTTTGAAAAATCAGTCTCCACTTAAACTTCTGTAAATAGGTGAATTTTAAAAACTTGCATAATTTGGACTTTTAATTTTGTTTTTTCAAATTTTTGATTAAGCCATTTTTACCATTAAAATTAAATGTTATTATTTAGTTGAAAAGCTTGATGTGCAATATTTTTTACCTGATTTAAGCTACTTTGAAGTCAAATACAGGTGCTTACAGGTATTTTATATTTACTAATCATCCTAATACAACACTGCTTATATTTGATTTTACCAACAATTTTTCTGAAGCCAGTACTTTTTTTTTTTAAAGATAATATGTGTTTTCATTTCAGTAACATACTAGTAAAGTTTGATAATTTACTATCACAAGTGACTATCGTTAAGAATATGAATATTTCACAAATTATTCTTAATTAACACTGGAGATAAACAAATATTAACATAAAAGGCTACAGAAGAATGCCTGTAATTTAACAAACTGTATTATTAGTCACAAAACTAAGCTCTTTCCCTAAATATGGATTGAAGTAGTTCACTTCTAATATTTAATAAATCATAAATAAAAACATTAATTTTGTAACTTCTATTACTTGGCTCAAAACAAATTGCAGTTAGTTAATAAAATAGAGCATTTCCTTTTCCAAAATATTTTTAAAGAGTATCTTAAAAAAATAGTATCATCTAATACAAGAAAAAAACAATAGCTAAACCAAACACTTAATAAAATGAATTATAAAGGTATTAGGTTTAGAAGAAAAGATGAAAATGATCAACTTATTATCTCCTAGGATATTCCTTAATCAAAGATAAATTAGAAAAGTCAAAAATGAGAAATAATTATTTATTCTATAGTGAATAGGAGTCAAACTGTCTAATCTGGCAAAACTACTCTTATCTGAAAGAACATGCAAAGACATTCACATGCTTCCAATTTCTAAGCATTTTAAAAAGTAAAATATTGAAAATAAACTTGATAACTACCCCTTTTATATGGCTTTATTTGAAAGATTACAAAAAATTCTATTGAACTGTACGTGCGTGTGCGTGTGCGCGTGCGCACACACACACAGAGCAAGAAGACTAATACACATTCCAGAGTACAGAGCATTAAATGCTTTGGTTATATAAATGCATGTATAATGTGCTGTCTTGAGAACACGCTGTGGTGTAAGAATTACTACAGCTATGACTGCAAGAAAAACGTTGATGAAATAAATAAAACACCTTTACCTAGTAGGTAGTCCAGAAAGACAGATAATTGCAAATCTGCCTACTCATGAGCCAATGCCCGAGTCATGTATGGGATGTAAAATAAACGACATTACAGAGTGACTATTTCATTCTTTTTCCCTGAAGTATACCACTTTTTTTTCAATCTGAGTAACTGTAAAGCACTAGATTTTCCATAAACAGGAATATATCTTAATTTGAAATTGTACCTTCAAAAGGGACTTCGGAAGGTCAAATAGGCTGGTATTTACCATAAGGTGTATTATGCAAACATAAATTAGGTGCTTTCAGTAGCAATTCTTAACTTGCTCTCAGGCAGATCCTCTGATTCCCACCATTGGGTGTGAAGAACACACTATCTACAGCATAGCAAACTAACTTAGAAGCTTGTAATGGAATGACTATGGTTAGAAGCATTCAATTAACCCCTTTCCATAATTTTTGTAATCTGTATATAAAGATATACAACGTAAGAGAACTCCTAATCATTCCTGGTAATCGTCAAGGACTATTAATGCTATGTGAAAAGATAATCACCCTTTGCATAATAACTCTTCATAGATTTAAGTTGTACTAGTTATAGTTAATAACTCTTATTGTTTTCAATGCTAAACCTAACACCTACCCTTCAACTTTTGCACAAATCAAATATTTTTTCTTTAATTTATAATTTTTCAAATAAAGTATGTTATTTAATGAAAAAAGTCTTAATAAAGTCTGAGAGAAGAGACAGTGTAAGTATAGTACACAATCATTTTAGTCAACTAATATGCATTTTTCATATAATAAACAGCTTCAGAAAACATTTCTCTAACTCTTTAAATATAGACACCCAATCTCATGCAAGATCTATTAGGTAAGTATCTCCACAGGTATTTCTGATGTAAAAGTAGGATTGAGAACCTTTGATGCATTAAGAAAAATATTACATATAGTACATAACTTGATATAACTTCAAAATATGAAAAAAAAGTCATTTCCTTTGTCATTTAATAAATGTCTCCTTTAGGCCTGAACCCTCTCTATGTAACCCTTCTGGAAACTCAATAAAGCATTCCATGACTAGAAAAAGGAAGAGACAGGTAGCTCAAACAGATATATAATGATAAAGATGGTCCAGTCTTTCTCTTGGAAAATTCCCACTTTATATTCTTCAAAACACAGTATATACCACAACTGAAGTCATTTTCTCCATCTTGTTTTACATTCTCAGTTAACATTTTAAAAACAAAGTAGAGATATAAACAGAAAAAGTTAATCATGTTCATATTCCTCATCATCACCCTATGATACATGCACACAAGATGTTTTCTATTAAACATAGGGCCATATGTTTCTTAGCAACTTAGTATTCTTTAGATAGTATATTATGAACACTATTCTTAGCCAATTTATGTGGCTCCAACTTATTATTTTTAATACCATCACCCCATAATATTCTGTAATACCATTATTTATTCAGTCATTCTCCTGTTAGAGTTCAGGTTGTTTCCCAACTTTTGCCACTGCAAATAATACTATGATATACATCCTTGTCTCTATATTCCTAAATATTGGTGCATTAAGTTTTACTGGATAGATTCTCAAAAGCCGCAATATTATAGCACTTACATCAATATTGTATAAGAATGATTATTTCCTATATCCATGCCAGCACTTTAAATTTATAAGTGCACATACACACAGATTATTTGTTCCTGATCCATGTGCATTATTAACACAGAGAATTTTATCTGTTGGTTAAAAAAAAAGTATAATTTTATGATGTTGATTCATCTTTCCCTGATGCCTAACATCCTTTTCTAAAATGGATTAAAATGACACTTAAATATTACTCTGGACCAGGCAGTGTTCTAAGTGCTTCTCATGTATTCATTCATTTAAGAATCATAACAAACCTATGAGCTAGGGCTCCGTTGTTAGTCACATTTTAACGATGAGAAACACACATGGCAAAGTTAAAGATGTTTCTTCAAATCAGAAAATAAGAAAGCAGGAAAGATTTGATTTGAAGCCAAAGATTATGATTCGAGATCCCAGTTCTCTTAATCCCTAAGTTATACTACCTTTCTTAATATATAATAAAACACAGTAAATTCTCATATGTACTTGGATTTCTGGAATTTCACTGATAAATTATACCTGTTTGTGTTAATATCACACTCCTTTTATTATGATAGCTTTATAGTAAATTTTAATACTGAGCCAAGTAAGCCGTCCCACACATATATTATTTTTTGATAATCCTTTTATTAATAGTTTCCTGGTAATTCTTAGGCATTTCTTTTTCATATGAATATTAAAATCATTTTGCCTTTGTTTCTAGCTCCCACAATACCAAAAAAATTGGGGAGAAAATGAAAATTACAACACATTTACATTTTAATTTAAAAACATTGCTATTTCTATATTAAATTTTCTCTTCCAAAATTATTTTAAGTCTATTCATTAAGGAAGCATTTTATGTACTTATATGAAAATTTTACATTCTCTTAATATGGATTCTATCCTTTTTTGGTTCAATTTATTCTTGGAAAGTTTTACAGATTTTGATATGTATATGATATACACTAATAAACTTCACTCATATAGTAGCAATTTTTTAATATCAGCAATTTTATAAAGCTCATCCTAGTAGTAAGCACAATACATAAACTCTAATGTGTAATAAATATAATTCCCTTAAAATAAAAATAATAAAATCACTTCTCTTAAAACGAACATTTGTATTTCATTGTTTTTCTGGAACTTTCTTAAATACACTTCTAATGAACACTACCCTGATATAACACACACGTGCACACACACACCAACTTACACACATACGCTGAAGGAAATGAAAATTTTTTGTTGGAGAATTATGACAATACCTGAGACAAGAGCCTGACTAGCTTTCAAACTGTGTTCTGAGTAAAACAGAAGTCTAATGAAGAAAGCTATGTCCCGTTAATTTAATATTCAATTTATTTATTCAATAAAGAAACACATAAATAGAACAAACTGGTGGTTGCCAGAAAGGAGGGGGTGGGCAGATAGATGGAATAGGTGAAGAGAATTAAGAGTTACAGACTTCAAATTATAAAATAATTAAGTCACAGAGATGCAAAGTACAGCATAGGGAATAGGATCGATAATACTGTAATAATATTGTGTGGTGACAGATGGTGACTACACTTTTCATGGCACTGTGTAATGTAGAGAATTGTCAAATCATCAATGTTGTGTACCTTAAACTAATATAACATTGTACATCAACTATATTTAAAATATATTTTAATAAATTTATTAAAAAACAAATATTATTAAATAAATTAACTAAATTGCAATAAAAAATTTAAAAGCATCCTTATTCAGGTGGTTTAGATCTTTAGAGAACTGATGTTCAAAATTTCATTTGAAGGGATTTTCAAAAATAAACTCATTTTTTCAAAATTTTGTAATGTTTATTTTTGAGAGAGAGAGAGTGTTTGTGAGTGGGGAAAGGGCAGAGAGAGAAGGAGACACAGAATCCGAAGCAGGATCCAGGCTCTGACCTGTCAGCAGAGAGCCTGATACAGGGCTCGAACCCACAAACTGTGAGATCATGACCTGAGCCGAAGTTGAACGCTTAACCAACTGAACCACCCAGGTACTCCTAAAAATAAACTGATTTTTAAACATACAGGCCGTAAGCCTATTTTTCCTCCTAAGACTAGTCATTCAACAAATATTAACTGAGAACCTATTATGTTGCAGGTTAGTGCTTCTGATACATGAGAGAATAAAACAAAGATCCCTGTTGTCATTCATCTTACTTTCTACGAAAGTGAGAGAGACAATGCACAGTGAGTATGACAATAAACAAATATGTGGTATTCTATGAAGGGATGGAAAAATACAGCAAGACAAAGGGAATTAGGAGTACTAGAAGGAGGCCAGTCTGCAATATTACATAGGACGGTCAGTAGGCCTTATTGAGAAGGCGAATTTTGAAGTAAGACTTGAGGGCTCTGAAGGTGTTAGCCAAGTAAATCTCTGAGATAAAAGAATTTAAAGCAGAGAGAAAAGCAAGAACAAAATACTGAGGAGAGAGCACACCTATTGTCTGCAAGGAAAAACAAGCAGGTAAATTTGGCTGAGGCAGAGTAGTAAGCAGGTGAGGTAGGAAATGAAATGAAAGAGGTAATGTGACAAGGACCAGATCTTGTAAGTTAATGGGTATCATTTTTGGGATTTCGGCTTTTACTGAGTGAAATGGGAAACTATCACAGATATAGGCAAAGGGGGAAAAAAACCCACCAAAACCTGACACATTTTTAAAAGGAATACAGACTTGGTATAGAACAAACTTTTGGATAGCAAGGGTAGAAAAGGTAGGAAATCCTGTATGGAGTCTATTGCAATAATACAGGCATGGACTAGGATAGCAGTAGATGTAACGAGAAGTGATTAAGATTCTACCTCTATTTTAAAGGTAGAGTCACTATTATATCTTATAGAAACTGGATTTGGGTTATGGAAGAAAACAGGTGAGGGTGAATCTAAGATTTCTGGTTGGAGCAAGTAGATGTATGGCATTGCCTCTACTGAGATAGTAAAGGTTGGTAAAGATGGAGCAAGGTTAGGGTAGTTTTTTGGACTGATGAATTTAAAATGTCCATTAGATATGCAAGCGGAAATTGCTGGATGGGAATCTGGATACAGTCTATAGTTTCTTAGAGCGGAATTAAGAGATAAATACGAACCCAAGTTATGTGGGACCGGTATCATACAATTTTAGGGGACATCTTTGGGAAATATATTCAAAGTAATGAACTTAAAATTAGGTACGGTGCCTTGTAATAAGCTTGTAGAGGTGAGAAATCTTAAGGCTTAAGCTTCATTAGTTCATAGTAAAGCTGCCTCTCACTGACGACATAAATTTTGCATATTGTTAACATATGAAAGCCATGGTATTAGATAAGGAGAAACAAAGTATAAACCCTAAAGAAGTCGTAAGACATGGAGATTTCCAACATTAAGTGGGATGAGGAAAACTAGCAAAGAATTCTGAGACAAAGCACATGATATGATGCAGGGGTAAAACCCCAAGTGTGTAGTATCCTGGAAGGCAAGTAACGAAAGTTTAGCAAGGCAGTGGAAGTGACGAATTATGACAAATACCGCTAATAGGCCAAGTAACATGTGTACTGAGAATAGACAACTGGAATTAGCAGTGTGGTCATCACTGATGTCCTTGGCAAACACAGTTTTGGTGAAATGGTAGAGGCAAAAATCTTGCTGGAATGGACCTAAGAAAGAATGGGAAGGAAGAGACATATTGGAAAACAGAGAACAGAGAAAACAATTTGTGAATTTTGCTACAAAGGAGTATAAGAAGTGGGGCATTAGCTGGTCGGGAGAGTGGCATTAAAAGTTTTTGTTTAGTCTTTTAAGATGGGGGAAAAAACAGATATTAGCATGCTGATGGGAATGATTCCATAGAGACAAAAAAGTGAAAGATAATAAAGGAGAGGGAAGGCAGAATTGCTGAAGAGATGTCTTCGAGTAAAGGAAAAAGGATGAGGTTTAATGTATAAGTGAAATTACTGGCTTTAGATAGGAGAAGGTAAGAGAATGTAGAATATGTGGGTATTACGTTTATGTTTAGTGTGAGTTTGTGCAAGTTTTCCTTTGCTTCAGTTTTCTCAGTGAAGCAGGAACTCAGATCATCTGTTGGGAGTGAGGATGGAGCAAGAGATATTGGAAGGTTTGATAGGGGAATTCTTAGAAAGCCCCAGGATCTGCCTCCTTGGTGCTACATTTTGTGTAATTCTCTCCATTGGAATGTGGGTGGAAACTGTGATTTGATTCTAATCAACAGAATGTGGCAAAATGATGGAATGTCACTACTGTGATTATATATTGTATAGTAAAGGAGGTGAGAAGTCACACATGTGATTCAGTTCAATATGTAAGATTTCATCTTGCTAGCACACATGGGAGAAAGATTTTCCTGCTGGCTTTGCAAGATGTACATAGCCATAGTGGAAAGTGCCTACTGTACTGAGGGTCATACTGCAGGGAACTTGGGCAGCCTCTTGTCGACAGACAGTAAGAAGTCAGGGCCCCTAAGTCATACAACTTCAAGGAACTGGATGCTGCCATCAACCTGTATCAACTTAAAAGCAGATTAGACTTCAGTCAAGCTTCTAGATGAGAATGCACTCCATCCGATATTTTGATTGCAGTTTTGTGAGACCAGGAGCAGAGAACTCGGCGAAGCAGTGCCTAGACTCTTGACCTATGGAAACTACAAGATAACAAATGGGTGCTGTCTGAGCCACTGTGTAACTTGTTACACAGCAACAGAAAGCTAATACAGAGGTTGAAAGAAGAGAACATATGAAATAGCCATCTAGAGAGTAAAAAAGTAAATGGGCTTATGACTATTTGAGAATTAAGGATTCATTTGAGATCTACAGTCATGAATTTAAAGAAAGACCAGTGGGTTTCATCTCTGTTCTCCTGTAACCATAGCAAAGGTGCTATACATGAGCTATCTGTTTTCATTTGTTTTATTATATTTTGAGATATGATTTCAAATTCATCAGTAAACGAGTGTCCATAAAGCAGATGTTTCTGCAATTGTTATTTTTCCTTTTTCTTTTCATGAAATTTAAGAAGAATCCTAGGTGAGCTAACCACCAGGAATCTAAAATTAAGGCTGGAATTTAATTTTTGGCACCAATGGCTGATTAACAAAACCATTTTGTTGAATTTTGAAGTGAATAAAAAATTTATTATCAATAACTCAGAACTGATCAAACCTCTATTTTTTTATTTTGTTAAGTTTTTAAAAAACACATTGCTTAAAGAATCTACTTCTATTTATTATATCTTTATATTTGCTTCATATTTAAAATTTCACCTGTTGGAAATTTCAAAGTTGCACTTTGCAATATGCAACACACACACAAAAAAGTGTAAGTTATAAAACTATTAGCCCTTATAACTTTTCTTTCTCAATAGGGAAATAATAGCAAGATGATTTATCACTGGAGAATGCATGACTTAGTATTCTCACTAGAGGAGAAAATAACTGTAGTGTAGTTTAAACTGTCTTAAAAACCACACAGAGACTGATTACAGAAATATTTTGGAGTTAAAAAAGCAGGAACACTAGTATCTTTGAATCCTTTTTTAAAGATAAAACTCAGTTTTAATAAGCTGTATGCTGTTATTCACCATCTTAAAGAACACTCTTTCATATCACTTGAAAGATATTTCATAAAAAAATAAACATAACCTAACATTTAAGGTGACTATTACATTCTAGATACTGTACTATTTATTAACAATGAATTTCTTTCTTTCTTCAACCCTTTGAGGTGCTATAATTATCTGAATTGCACAAAAGGGGAAACTGAAGCCTAATTTACTCAGCAAGTAAGTGGCAGAACAAGGATTTGATCATACACAATTTGGTGCTAGTCTTGACTTTTAACCACCATTCTGTAAGACTTCTCAATTTTCAGGGGGGAAATTATTATAGACCCACAACACTGTGGTTACAGTCTGTCAGTCTGACCTGTGGAAATAGTCTGATCTGTAGAAACATGAGGGTAGAAAATTAAAATTTAGTAGGTACTGAAACACGTAATCATTATTAAAAGAAAAGATTTTTAAATGTTGAAATTGCAATAAAACTTACTCTTTGGTGTATTTTCTGTGCTTTTTACTTTTGGATTTTCTGAATATTAATAGTCCCATAGATCTTTTTATCACATTAGTTTGTAACATAGACAAACTATTTATTCTGAAAATAGACTCAATTATAACTCACTTAGCTATTACAGATGAAATTAACACAAATAGTTGACTGGATGTATTTTACATTGGTTTATAAAAATTTACAAGGAAAAAGTTTATAGTTGGTTGCTTTTAACAGCAGAGGGTATCCTATTAGCTGCAACACATAAAAAAATTACTTATAGGTTTAAAAGTTCACTTTAATTATGAAGATTTTAAGATTATCATACTAGAACCCATTTTTCTATCTATATACCCTTAAAGATCTAAGCTAATCTAGTGGAGTTGAAACTATTGGGAAATACCGAGGGAGCACAATGAGTACAAACTACTAATAACATAAGAATGGACGATGACTAAAATTCCAATATTTAAGAATTCTGTTTTGTTCTTCTTTTATATCTTGCCTTATGTTATCCAGGAGATACTATGCTTGTTTGTATAAAAACAGAAGAAACCATAATATAAATAAAATATATGTAACAGAGTACAGTAGACAAAGTACAAAACCACAATGAATTATTATTTCAAATTAGGAAAATATTAGAATTGGTAGAGGTGGATATAGTAATATATCTGGAGGGTAAAAATATTAGTAAACTTCAATATATAAATGAGCCTTTAAAGAAATCAATTAATAAAAATTCACATGTTCATATAAAAAAAAAGAAAGTATAAATCTAACATCAAAGACAAAACTATTGAGATAGTTTTTCTTTCCAGATCCAGGATTTTTTACTTTATACACTGAGAAAAACCGTTAGTTTTGTTTGTATTGCTGTTGTTCTCATTTGTCTTTTGTTCGAAAAATAAAGAATGATAAAATACAAGAGAAACACTAGAAAAAAAAAGTCAGTTGTTCCAATAGTTTTCTATATCACATAAAGTTCATGTAAGAAATAAGGCATAGAGAGTGCAAATGTATAAACACCTTTTTAACTTCATGCATCAATATTACAAGCTTTGTTCTCACATTTATTTCATATCATTTCCTTCAAAGGGAAGTGCTGGGTTTCATCACTAGAGATGTGTATTATTTTAACCAATTTATTGGGGCTAAAATGTGAGTATTATAAAGTAGTTTTTTTTTTCTAAAGGGAATGCTACTGTATAAAATGAAAATCAAGCTCCTACTATAGAATAAAATAGCACTCTACGTTAGTTTTGCTTCCAGTTATTGTTTTAAAATTTTTCCTGAGGTTGCCAAAGTATTAGAATTAGCAAATGAGCAAAATTATTCTGATAGACTTAGGTTAGATTACATGCAAAGGGCACACTTAATATAGTTAGCAAATATAGTTCAAAGTTAATTTATTAGTCAACTATATGAAAAATATATGAAAAAGATAAGCTTTCATTTAATATTTGAATAATCCCATAAGGCCTTGTATTAGTAAAAAAGTGGAAATATTAAAAAAATAACATCTCTCACCTAAATGAAGCTCAACTCAGACAAAATGAAAATGTGTTTAATCATTTTAATGAATATATTTTTCAACATTTGTCAAGTACATTAGGCTCTGGATTACATATAAATATTTTAGATGATTTACTTAAATGTGCCAAAAATAACTACATTTTTGAAAAATGACCTACAAATATTCAGTAGCAAAACAATCATCAAAAACATAAGTTTCATATTTCTAATTGCAAAGTGTGCCACTCCACCAAAGAAAACACTATAATTAAATTAGAAGAAAATACCATTTCCTGAGTTGTTAAACAGCATTAAAATTATCACAAACACCAATTTTCAGTTACTTTCAGATTGCTAGAAATGTTTTTCATTGAAAGTTGAAAATCGTTTACATAGTAAGGCATGTCTAAAATAAAAAACAATGAAAATGCATTCACTTTTAAAGATATACCTTTGCTCAATAAGTCATATTTATACATTTATTTTTTACATATATGACATTCTTAATATATATACCAATAATCCTAGGAAGAAACAATAATGAAGATTATAAACAGTGACTCAATAAAAAACCCACAGAGCTCCATTAAGTCATAATTTTAAGGGAAAAATCCAAAATTCTTGTAGTCTACCATGTGAATATATTTTTGTTATCTAAAGTAAAAAATGCATATAAAGGTTCAGGAATAATGGATATTTCTTTCTCAGGTTACTTGGAATCTGATCATGGTGCACATATGTGAATGAACGAACACATCCTTAACCCACCATTATCTTTTTCTCCAGTGTGCAGGCAATCACCCGTGAAAAGTATGGTGTAGATGACAGGATGATACTGTACCTGATTAGCTCTGGAGGTGGTCATGGGATCAGATGGAGAGGACTTGGTGGTAGTTGGGGAAGATGGCAATGTCTGGGAACAAAGCAGTTCAGGAGCAAATCAACCTTTAAAAGCCTTAAACTGATTATTTAAATAAAACAAAATAAAATAAAATGTAATATAACGAGAACAAAATCCTATGAACAAATTTTTCTCCTATTCATCAAATTTAATGGAATTTAAGATCAATTAAGTAACTAATGCATGTAAATATGCATGCATAAGCATGTAAAAATAAATTCATGACTTGAAATCATGATGGTGGCTGATAAAAATTCACATGAGTATTAAAGGTATCCTGACCATATTCATGAATAGTAGTCTCTTTTCTTTCCCTCTTGTTTGCTTGGGGGAAAAGAGATGTCAAACAAAAATTCAAGAAAGTCAATGAGTAAAACCGAAAGAGTTACTTTCCTATCAATGAATACAGTCGGGGATTGGAAGAAGTGGTGAAATGAAGTTTACTTTGGCATAAAAGCATCTACCTACTTAATATGTTGAACATCACCAACAAGTTGATTCCATATGAATTTAGGGATCCATACTTAAAAGCAACTAAATTTGTACTTCTGAGTTCTTAATATCAGATTATCTTCTAAAATATTAATTTTTAATAAATTTAGAGCCCGTCTGAAAATGTAAACATCAACCTCATATTAATAAACAAGTAACTAATAGCATTTTAACAAATTGCTATAATATCTTTATCATTTATGTTCAAGACTAAAAACTTAATATAGATGTATTGTAGCATCATCAGCCTGTGGTGAAAATAAGCACAAAAATATTAGGAATCATATTTATTGTCCACTTCATTCCTAAACACTTATACATACTATATATAAAATATATAGTATGAGACCATAAAATATTTGTTGAACAATACATTAACATTTTTTAAAAACTTCAAGTCTAATGGAATAACCTTAAAGTGTAAGATGTCAAGCCTTTTTCTTTTTAAAAAAATGTATTTTCACTTTTTTAGTGAACAGCATTGCTTAAGAAGCATCCTCAATAGATAATATTTCCTAATAGGTGAAATGGGGTAGTTTTATAGTATAGACATAATTCTTTGTGGACATTATGTTTTATATTAATACATATGCATCACAATTACTCAGATATGAGCAAAAGCATAACTTTAAAGGTTCAGCAGTGTCAGAAAAAACAGATAAAATTACTTAACAAAATCATATTTCTTCATTTAAGATTTCGAAAATTCTAATTTGGGTAGAACAAAGCAGTTGATCATAAAAAGAAAAAATAGGAGATTCACAGGCTTCTGCTTAACTACTATTCTCCAGTAACAAAGTAAAGATTGGTTCTAACATCAAATCATGTTTTAAATAGTCCACTCTTCAAGTGATTCCTGGTTCTTCTAAGTTAAAACCTAAGATACTTTGAGGAAAACCAGACTTAATATTGAGTTATACCAAGGTTTTTTTTTTTGTTAAATCATATTTAAAAAGGGGACAGGAACTACATTCAGAAATGAAACCTCATAAAAGAAGAAAATACATCTTCAAAACCTTGGTTTTCTGTTTTCATTCCTTGTAATAAATTCCTGTCATTTCTCCAGAGAGACTTTCATTTTCAGTTATTAAAAATTGCTCTACTATTTTCTTTTCATGCAATACTATCCTGGAACATATATTATTGACATGATGCTACTATATGTTAAACAGTGAAAATTTTATTTTCCCATCTCTGGTTACAAGTGTTATTACAGAGAATTCTTGGGAGTAATTAACATACTTAAAAATCTGTTCTGTACTTATCTCAGATTAATTCTGAGGTTGCTGATGAAATAGATGTGAAACAAATCTAGAGGCCAATTCTGTCAAAACAGGTTAGAATTTAAGTTCATTAACATACAGAAGCACTAAGTATGTACTGGGTTCTTCTACTTCCATCAGGGTAAAATCAACCTGAAGTACCAGAGGTTCACTATGACATCCACCTTACCCTGGCTATGAAGTCTCAATAAGGTACTGAAACACTGTAAAGAACAATGTGGAAAAAGTAGTAATAGCAAGTGGCTCAGAATTTGTAGTCACTTCAATTAATATTGTCTTCCATCAACTTATTCAATACCTTTTTTGTTGCTTGGCATATATATGAAATATTAGACAACTATATTATTAGTAACTGATACAATTCATAGTCATCAACATTGTCCTTAATAATTCTGATGCTATTTCTTTCTCATAGAAACAAAAACAGTAACTTTAAACTTTGGGAAAAATATTAATGTGTTTAAATCATTAAAAGTTTGGTTATTAAACATCATCATCTGATAAGAAGTTAAAGTTTAGTATTTTAAATAAACAGGTGAAAATTATATAAGTTTGAGCTTGAAGGGATAAGATTGTCAAAATGTCACAATAAATCATCTCTAAATAGATTTTCTTCACTTAAATTTCTAAAATAATGTTACATAATGAAATAAACACATGATGAGTTTTGTAGCTATTATTCATAAAGATACTTTAAACACAAAAAGTCTCCTCCCTTTACAAATTTAACTTATAACAATAAAAAGATTCCAGGAAGTTTGCATTTTTGGTAGATTTTTAGCTACAAAAAAATTGTTCTAACAAACAGATAAATGTATTAAAATAATACCTCTCATTTAAAATGTTTATTAATTAGATTAATGAAACAGCTTTAATAGTTTTCTCAACAAAAATAGAACCGAAGAATCCATAAGAAATATTTCAATTTCAACATAAATGTACAATATGTTTGTTTCCCTATTGTTTTGTAAACAAAGTGTTCACTCCTACTTACTACACAGATTTAAAGTTTCATGGTTTCAGAATTAAAAATCATTTAGTAAAATTCCTGTCACACATCATGAAGATGTAACTAACTGTATATCCATATAAGCAAAGTATGTTAAAATATTTGTTATAAATAACACTTACAAAGGACACTTCTTTCTCTAATTTTTTTTTTACATTTGTCAAATAGTGATTGTGAGGGACAGTCATTTTTTAGCACAATTTTATCTTTCAAATGGGAAAATATAACATTTTTATTTACATGAATTGAGTAGCCGTTTAAGAAGTCTGCTTTAAAGATTGGAGGCTGAATTACGTATTGCAGAAAATTTTAAAGTATTTGACAATTTCAAAACAGTGGATCCTTTGAAACAGTTTTCAAATATTCATGATTTAACAACAGACATTTAGTTAAGTGTAGATATAACTAGGTTTCTGGGAATAAGAACTAAAAAAGTGACTACAAATTGTAAAATGCATTCTTGTTAACAAGTGACAGTTTTGCTGGATCAGAAAATATTACTATAAATGAACTCTGTAATATATGCAGCTTACCTCCAAGCAAATCTACAGTAACAGACTGTCAAGAACCTCTGATAGTTATAGGTAAATTGAGAACAGCAATGAACAAGAAGTCTCAATTGTAATTCAAAACCTATTACTAGCTGAGTAGTATTACTCAAGTAGTCACCTTCCACCTGTGTTTCCAGTTCTGTTAAATAAATCTGTACAGTGCTCTATAAAAAATGGATAAAGTATGTGAATATGTAATTGTCATCTCTGGCTTTTCATCATGACAAGTTTCTTTCCTCCCTTCTTCCAATGTCTGAACAATCTGGAGCCCCTCAGCTCTAATATAAATTCATATTGTCAAAGTTACACAGGTCTTTCAGAATTTATTCCTATTCCATTGCTTATTTTCCTCATAATTTGTTATTCCACACCATTATCCTTCTCTTCAGTCATTCAATACCATGTATTTTACTTATCTTTCAACTTATGGTCTTTGTTATTTGAAAAAAATCATGATTTTCCAGAATGAACTCCTTATTTACTACAATTGACTGTCTGAACTTTTTCCATTTTCCAAACCACCTTTTTTTTTTTTACATCTTCCTCTTCTTTTCATTATAGACAAAATTGTGACCTCCTACTCAGACCTCCTCCCCTGAATACCCTAAATGTTAACTTTCCCCTATTGCTGAGTCATCTTGTCCCCTCAATAATCTCATCTCCAATTTCTCTGCCTTTTCAAGCTCTTGTTTATTTTCTTTAACATCAGCCTCTTGAGTAGAGAGGGGTTACGTGAGTCTCCCTTATCTAACTTGTATTTTACTCCTTTGTATATCCAAAATTTCAAATCAGCATTTCTAACCTCCACACCATTTTTTCTCTTTACCTACCCAGCCACTATACTTTTAGGAAATAATATTAGTAGGAAATAATGACTTTGTTCTCACCATGTGATTAAAACTAACCTTTAAATCTCCAATAATCTCCTATTGAAATCTTTTTTTTTTATTTTTCTCTGGGTATTGGATCATTTTGAGCATCCTTCCTTATACTTTCCCTCCTTATTTTATCGTAGGGAATATTACTGATCTCCCTTTTATCTTGATGATTAATAGAGCACTTACTAGGAACCAGGTATAGTTCTACTCAGTTAATACAATACCCCTATGAAATAGACTACTATTACTAACCCCATGTTATGAGTAAAGAAGTTGAGGTACAGAGAAGCAAAACAACTCACCCAAAGGTACAATAGCTGGTAAATTAAAGAGCCAGGAATTGAACCTGGGCACACCTGCTCCGGCTCCTATGGGCTTAACTACTACGTTACAATGCCTCTGACTTACTTTTTCTCTTGTTTCTTTATCTCATTTTTTGCTCCTTTTTTTCTCTACTACAATAAAGATGGTAAGTGAAATTATCACCTATGATGCAATTAAGGATCTATATTTTCAGTTTTACATTTTCACCTGTGTTTCTATAAAAGACTACTTCAAGAGAAAAGCATACAACTTACAACTTATTGAATTTGCCTGCAACAAACAAAAATATTATTTCAAACAGTTGCCTACAATTCATTAATTGCTTTTTAGGCTTCACTATTCTGCTAGGCTCAAAACCATATATAATCATTTTTTATTCTTTTCTTACCATTTTGGAACTAGAACAAATCATTCTCAGAGGCTCACAGATTTTACTTTGACATTTCTTTTAACATCATGCATTTGCCTCAGCTTCACTACCAAACCAGAGTAGGTGTTCATCTTCTTAAAATATTGCCTAGTCTCTTAACTTCACCCTGACACAAGACATTCTACTTTAAATGAGGATCTCTTCTTGGATAAACTTATTCAAGATAATGAAATGTCCCCAAAGAGAGAAATCTACTAAATTTCATTTTATCATCATTACTCAAAATTGGAGGCCATATAGTTCAGTGTCAAGATCAATTATCAATTACATTTCCTTGGGTAAGTTATTAAATTTCTTTACTCATCAGCTTCCTTAAGTATAACATGGATTCTGTACTCCTTACCTGCCTGATAGGTTTTTGTGAAGATGGATAAAATATGATAATACATGTAAAGCGCATAACACAATGGCTGGCAGAGAAACAGAGTAAACACCGTATATGTCATTATTACATTGCTGATCCTTCATTCTTGACCACCAAACCTTTATTTATTTATTTTGCCTGACAAAGCTTAACATTCCTTGAATTTTTGAGTGTTACATGAAAGAAGCTTAAAAAATACTTTCTTATAAACCTTCAGACCTAAAGATCTGCATAGTAGATCACTCAGCTAATTGTCATAGTTCTCTTCTACCAAGTTATACATACAGGCACCCCTTTTTAAGGGTCTGTCTGGATTTTCAGAACAGAAGAGAAAAAAATGCAGATGTGCTTCCTTTTGTTCTAACTTTTCAGAGAAATTAAAAAAGCTCCTTTGGGAAATACTATGAAGAAATCTATAGAATGTCCCTCGGCCAGACATCCAAGGCTCTCCATTATCTGATCCCATCCTAACATTAATTTCCTCTAAACTCCAACACAAATGTTCCATTTCTGTCAAGAGAGTCACCTTACTATTCAACCATTATAGCTTTCTTCTCAAATCCATATTGTTTCACATGCCTAAAATAAGCTTTTTTTTCTTTCTTCTCCTCTAATTAGGAAATTCCTAAAGAATCTTCAAGGTCCGGTTCAAATCCTCACCTGTATTATAAGACCAAATGTCATTCCACCCTATATTTCTTCCACACACCTCTGAACTTTTATATATTTTACAGTACACTGTTTATGCTGCGGTTTTGGTATATACAGTTTGACATTTTTATAAATCATTTTAATCATTTCTGATCTCTCACAAACTAGTTTTAGAGAGCAAGGGCTACAATTTAATATATCTTGCAACTCAGTAAGAAGGCATTTAATAAATTCATGACTGAATGGATGAATAGTGAATACAATTATGTGCTATTTTTGCCAATTTTTCACGATAGAGGTAAAACTCTAAGTGAGATTCTTGATATCTTCACTTGATTTTTTTTAAATACAAGAAAATTCTCTAAATGCCTATAACCACTTTGTTCTTAATGTAGCTTTTCTTAAAAATACATTTGAGCCAAAATGGAAAAGAATTGCTGAAAATTTGTAACAGACAAAAGGACTTAACAAATGCTAACTGTATTACTGATTTGTGGTTTCTACCTTGTTTTAGGGTTTCTTATATTGACTTATTATGTATAAGCAACCATACTTGGAGAGGGATTTGAGGGGCTTAAAAAAAAGAAAAGTTGCAATAATCCTATGAGGGGAAAAGGTATAGAGTATAAAGCTCAAAACATAAAAAAGGTGGAAATGGAAAAATGTGTACCAACTACTCTGGACTAAAGACATGCTCCAGGAATGAGTTCAAAGCTTCTAGGCAAACAAGGTCTAAATTATTTGAAGATCGTTGAATGTCTCTGCTATTTGCGTGTCCTGAAAATAAGCAATAGTATGTTCTATGTTGTAATATATGTTTAATTTTGGTTTACTGGCTCTTTCTGTGTTTCTGTTTCTTTGTATACTGACTTGTAAAATTAGCACAGTGGTTATTAGGTGCTTCATAAAAGTATCCTAATTAAGGTGATAGAACAGAGGTTACAATATTTTAATTATTCAATGCACGTTAATCATTATTACTATTACCATTTGAATATATAAAGTATTGGAGTCCCTCTCTATTGGCAAATAAATATTTTTAAAATAAAACAACAACAACAAACATTTGAGAGGGAACAACACCTTAATATCTGAAGTTGGATGTAAGGCTGTTATCCTAGATTTCATCATTCCACTATATCAAAGGCCTGCAAGACCAGTTTGCATTATTTTCTTACAAAACTATATTTGTCTGAGCATTCATTCAGTCAGTAAATGTAGGTTTCATTTGGGCAGAATATTCTGGTTCATGCAATTTATTCAGTTACCAACTATATCTAGATTACATAATTCAGAACACAATATTCTGTTAAAAGTCCATATATATGGTTTGAAATTGTAACTTTTAAAATGTTTGTTTAGAACTAACTGTGATTTACTATTTTTAAATCCAAGTTACATATAAATTATACTCTTTTAGGAAGCAAACCTTAAAGTTATCAATCATAAAAAACAACAGTCATGTAGTAATAAACATTCAGAAACCTATAATTTTATATTCAACATGAACTCATTTCTGTGCAGAAGTTGTATTTTCTAGCTCTCTCATTTTTTAAAACTCTTAATTTTATTCTTTGCCCAATTTAACTAAAAGAAAATTCTAAAAGACGTTTTAAAGAAATTTTTTAAAAAATTAACTTCAGGACCGAATAAAGCCCAAAGAAGAGATAAATGTCAAAGGAAAGACCACCATTTTAAAAGAAATCTTACTGTGATTCTATGTATTATGTATGCATATATAAAACTATCATATAAAAATATCATATGAAATATGATATATGAAATGTTTTTATATATTCTAGAGCAATTTATTTTGGACATATTATTTGATAATGGATAACCAGCATAATTTCTTCAGAAACAAAACTGTGGTCATTTAAATTTATATACTTGACTTACTATTTAGCGAATAACCCAACAAAAAAATCTTACATTGCTAAAATAGGAAAACTTAAAACATAAAAAACTCTGTTGATCTATACTATCTTGGAAATATGTTTGATCGCTTCTCCAGATTTTTCAAGTAATTTTTTTAATTTTTACATTTACAAAGAAAGTGTTTAAGGATTAAATATATTGCCCTAATAGATTTAGTGTACTTGTTTGGTTATTTTTTTAAATGATACTCTATTTCATGTACATCACTTATTACATAAAAATATTAAAATCAACAATAATTTTAATTCCATTAATATCTACCAGGCTTACAAATGAATGCAAATACACAAAAATCAATCAATCACTATTGTTTTTAACACTTATCATGATTTTAAATAACATTATCTGACCAAGGCAAGTAAATAAAAAAAGCAAACATTTTCAAATTCTGGTTTTCATCAATCTATACTGGTACTGGATATACGGGAGCCTTTAAATTTCATATTGCATAGAGAAAATTGGAATTTTAATGATTCATATTCCATTATTTGATACTAGCTATTATTATAAAAATAATAAATATTCATTCATATCATTGTCCTAAATATACCGCCAGTAATATCATACTACTCAAACTACATTGTATATTTTATTTTTTAAAAAATCAAGATGCTCACTCTTATCTATAAATGTTTGCACTTTTCTCACAGAAAGTATAAAAGAGAGTAGAAATAGGCTGGAGTAAGGCAGAAAGTCAATAAACCCTACTACACTTTAGTGGCAATTCTGTAAATTCTTAGCCCCAGGTGATTTTAACCCAGAAGTCTTTAACTAAACTCATAGTTTTAGAATCTGGATACAGAGTCCTTGTATCTCTTTCAAGGTATCAGTTTTAAAAATATTCCTTGTATTCCCCTGGCATAGATAAGCTAAATTTCTAAACTCTATATGGCTGGGAAGAAGAAAAAAACATCAACTGATGCGTAGAACTCTAAAATATTTACATTCTGCCATGCATACATTAAAAGATACTTCCTTAAAAAGGGTAGAGAAATCAAAGTGACAGAGTATAAAATGAAATTTTATATGGAATAGCAGCTATCTGATGTAAACATGGCAAAAATTTGAACAGTAATCAACAGAAAGTTTAATGTTAGCCTATAATTTGAAAATATATTACCTAATTATTAATTCCTATGTTTGTGTATGATTAGTCAGCCTTACTTTTATCTATACATTGTTAAAATTATAATATGTCAATAACACTGTTTGGCATAATTTTTTTCAATCCAGAAACATGAAATTAATAAGATTTTGAGCTACATTTCAAATTTATTACAATGAACATAAAATGCTGTAAATTAAGTATTCTGTAAATTAATGAAGTTAATACATTTCTTTTGAAGGCAGAGTCTACTGATTGTATGATCACAAATTAAGCAGCTAATTATAAAGGGGCAAATGCAGAAACAATAATTATAATCATAAGGTAACAAATAAATTTGAGAATTTAAGAGTTTATGGGGAAGGATTCATCTATTTTAACATTAAAGAATGTCATTTTTCCCCTACAGCATGTCAGCCATTATTCAACCTTAACAACTCACATTGTCTTTTATCAAATAAAATTTTTGTTACAGAAAAATCTCACACATTAAAAGTAAACATTGGCCTTTTATGACATATATAAAGACTACATGTTATACAGAACATAATAGCTGATTTGTAACAAAAGACTATTTGCTAAGTACAAAAATTTACTTATACATATTTGTTTATAAAAACTGTTATATATAACAAGTTAACAAAATAGGAGTTTATAAGTATACTGAAAACTACAAATATTACTAAAAATATGGTATTTGAAATCTTGAGGATATACTCTCACTTCAATTTTTATACTTTATTTAAAAAGTGATATAATTTTAAATAGATTTAATCCCTATAAACTAAACAAATTTATGTCTATAAATTTTTAAAAGGTAATCACAAAAGTAATGAGCCATATAATTGCTCCTCAGTATAACACTAAAAAGTGACTTATTCAATCAATCAATAAATCAACTAGTCAATCTATGGAAGAGGCTCTGACTGACAGTCTTTAAGTAAACAAAATGACAACTTTGTTATGTATTAAGTATGCTTAGGAAAAAAAACAAAACTTCATCTGCTAAGACTTTAAGCTTCTTTTATAAGGAATTCATACTATGCTGTGGATATTTCTCTTTGATTTCCCAACTAAACACTCACTTGTTTGATGCGATCTGGATTAACGGTGGTCTGGGGTTGTAGAATGCTGACTGGTTCTGTCTTGGCCACATTTTGGGGCATTTCACGAATTTTTTCTGCAATGAATCCATGAACTGCATTCAGTGCTTCAACTGTTCCCTGGATCAAACATACTCGTTCAGTAGTACCTGTGGATGAAAGATTAATTTTCAGAAAACTTTCTTTCTTATTTTGTATTTTTAAAAAAAAAGCCATGGGGCGCCTGGGTGGCGCAGTCGGTTAAGCGTCCGACTTCAGCCAGGTCACGATCTCGCGGTCCGTGAGTTCGAGCCCCGCGTCGGGCTCTGGGCTGATGGCTCGGAGCCTGGAGCCTGTTTCCGATTCTGTGTCTCCCTCTCTCTCTGCCCCTCCCCCGTTCGTGCTCTGTCTCTCTCTGTCCCAAGAATAAATAAACGTTGAAAAAAAAAAAAAAAAGCCATGAAAAAGGATGATATAATGTAAAACGTAAAACTCTCAATTAAAAAGAAATGTTCAACTGAACCAAACAGAATGAATACATACATATATACTCCTTTTTATCATTTTTACACTCATTCTTTTCTAATAGTCTCAAAAACGGCCTTTGGATTCCAGTAGAGCCAGAGATCCTAAGAAATTATGAGCCTATCATTCCTTCATTGACATAAAAAAAATACTTGCAGAGCGTTTATAAAAAGACCTCGTGTAAATGCTAGTAACACATAGATGAAGATCTATGGACCCAGCTTTCGAAGAAGATATCTTAAGGATAAAAAGCTAGCATCAGGTCAACAATTATACGATGGTATGATGTGAAAAATAATGGATGTATCTACATGGATGGCACAAACAGATGGTCTACAATGCAAACAGCATTTAAACTGGGGGGGCGCCTGGGTGGTGCAGTCGGTTAAGCGTCCGACTTCAGCCAGGTCACGATCTCGCGGTCCGTGAGTTCGAGCCCCGCGTCGGGCTCTGGGCTGATGGCTCAGAGCCTGGAGCCTGTTTCCGATTCTGTGTCTCCCTCTCTCTCTGCCCCTCCCCCGTTCATGCTCTGTCTCTCTCTGTCCCCAAAATAAATAAACGTTGAAAAAAAAAATTTTTTTTAAACTGGTGGGGAGAGGAGGTCTTGGAAGGTTTACATGGCAGGTATATTTCTTCATTTCTACCATTCTTTACTCACTTACCCTGCTCTTCCTTTAATTATAACATCAACATTACCTGATACTTTATATTTGTTAATTTTTAACTTTTTCACTAGAATTCAAGCCCTCAGAGGACAATGGATTAGCTTGTTTTGTTTTATGCTGTAGTTTCCCCATAGCCTTTAACACTGCCTGTATATTACAGGTGCACAATAAATATTTATTAGATGAATGAATCAGCACTGTCATTATTATGTAATTTTAATAAGACAGAATATCAGAATTAAGACCAAAATTTTAAAATAGTTCATGAAATTTGAAATTGATGAATAATTGATACAGATATAATTAATAGTGTTCTTTCCACTGCTTAGTGAATAAATTTGGTTGGGTCCAATATAGATCTTACAACTCTATACTTTACAGATAAACCTTAAGGCAAAAAAAATTCATTTTCAGACTATAAAAGTGAGCCTCATTATAGTAGCTTGGTATTAAATTGTAATCTTCTCAGCATCCCAACACAACACATAAAGTTACTTCTCAGAAACATTTATTAAACAGTTAACAAAAAATATCAAAAGAATGATTATTTTTAAATTTCTAAAATATTGGGTTTTAAATAAACATGAAAACTTCCAAGTACCTGACACACTTCTTTTTGGTGTTACAGTTTAAAAATTCTAAGCCACTCTATAAAACATTTTTAAAGTACATTTGGAAGGACAAAGTTGTGAAGCTACAAACATTAAAAAAAAAAACACAGGGAGATTATGTTGCTTTAAGGATTAACTGCCTCATAAACCATTTTTCTATGTTTCTAGTAGTTTTGAATTTTTAAAAGAATAGTAAAAAAGCTTATCATTCTTACTTCTAGTAAAAAGACTCAGATCACAAGAGTTTAAAGAATAATATTACAAGAATACACCTAAATTACAACTTCTTATTTTAAACAATGAAGATTCAAGTCTATGAAAAACTAAGTTTCTTAAGTTGTACAAAATATTTCGGTAGAGAGCAAGTGTGCCTCTCATTTGTAAGGATGAAGAAAATCTGAAAAACATAATGTGAGTTTGAAGGCTTAATATTTTTTTCTCCTGATCAGCTTTTCTCATCCTGTCAACCTAGATGTATCTCTGTGGTGGTTCTTGGGTAAAATGATCTAGTTTACAGGGATACTCTAGGGAAGTCTTGACAAGGTTGTATTAACTGTCTAATAAATAACTAGAAAGGATAATAACTGATCAATGTAGTTCATGCAAAGTGTTCTCATCTAAGTCAGGAGACAAAACAAAATAGATAAGATTATATTCCTGCTTTTGGAGACAAATACAGAGTGCTCCTTTGGGGATGCCAGATAGGAAAGGAAATCAGCTCAACCTCAATAGGAATTCTAAAAAACAACATGGCACTAAATAACTGAAGACATTATATAATCCATGTTGCCTTTAAAATTCTAATTTAATACACTACATATCATGTCAGACAATACAGTAACCCCAACAGAGTAACAACACTCTTTAGAGTGTACAGACTATCAGGTAGTAAATGGAAATCACTGAGCCATAAAGAAATATGATTGTCTAAAACTGAATTTCATATAGCATATAGGAGACAATTTGGAAATAGTTCATTGGTTCAAATTTGCAGTACATAATCTTTGAGAATTAAATTATATCACTACCATTAGTACTACAAAAGAAAAAAAAGAAAAAAAAAGAAGGAAAAAAAGGAGATTGTATATCCACCAATGGGAATTGCTGCAATCCTCAGAAGACATGCTGTCAAATTCTTCTCCTGAACCCTAATGGCCTTTTTACTCAGATAACACAAAACTATAATTTTTAGGAAAAAGTCACAAAGAGAGAAAACTGTCAGGTATATGACCAAACTGTGTAACAAAAATGCACCTATAAATCATTAAAGTTGCTGTTTTTGTCACTTTAAAGGCTTTCAGGCTCCATTAGTGTCTAAACTAAACTGCTAGTTATTTATCATTTTATTTGTTTAGCAGTAGCATTTACTACTCTTTGCAATAGACTAGCAACAGAAGCTGAAAAACAATCACATAAAAGTACATGCCCACATTTCTTATGATGTAAAGATACAGAAGTATAAGACACACTAATTTAAAAATGCACTTTCAAGGGACAAGTTAGAAAAATTAACAAGTAGGGTCAATGTCAAATACAGGCAGTGAAATTTAAAGTGGTTTCAGTTTTGATTTCACATACAATATCATATATTGAAAATGCATGCTTCTAAAATTAGGTACAATTTTCAAACAGATTCTATAGCAAAATTTTGATAGAATTTTAATAAAATATATTCATTCTGTGCTGTAACCTTGAATAAGTAAGTCACTTAAACTGTTCCTGCTCCTACCTACAGCATTCTATCACTTATGCAGTGGGCCCTATTCCTTCTTACCTACCAAGTTTACGATTTCTTCAGGTATTAGAGTTCTTTCTTACGTCATAATTTTTCCTTTGCTATTAAATCATTTCTATCAGCAGAAAAACATGTTTAATTTCTTCAATTTTTAAAGACTCCTCCTTTATGACAGAACTAAAAATTATTTGACAAAGTAAATAAAGTAACTAATTTAGGCAAAGATCATCAAATCATATGATGTAAGGTTAATGGGTAATTTTCAGTGGAAATGTTAAGGCAGTCACCAACTGACCTCCCTGATCGCCATTTGCATGACTAAGAATGAGAAAGTGGGGGTGCCAGCGTGGCTCAATTGACTAAGCACCCAAATCTTGATTTCTGTTCAGGTCATGATCCCAGGGTCATGGGATCAAGCCCTGCATCAGGTTCCGCACTGAGCATGGAGCCTGTTTAAGATTCTGTCTTCCTTCCTCTCTCTCTCTCTGTCCCTCTACCACTCTCCCCAGCTCACTCATGCTCTCTGTCTCTCAAAAAAACAAAAATAAAACCAAAAAGAATGTGAAAGTGAACCATGCACCTCTTGATGTGAAGCAATACCACTGACACACAGGGCACTAATGATGAAGTACGTTTCCCAAAGTAGATGAACCTAAATCCAATCAAACACACTACATTAGAGTTTACAAATAATATTGAAAGCAGAAAAAAAATGACACCATGAGGAATCAAAGATACAAATCAAGAATGTAGGACACTCAACAGGTCAATTGTTCTTGCCCCATCAATAAAAGAGGGACTTCCCTCTAGACTAAAAGTGCCTTACGAGATATAATGATCAAATGTAAATTAGAATTTGACTAATCTAGATTCAAACAACTTTTATTTTAAACAATTGTGACAATATAAGATCTAGGTATTAGATAGTATCAAGGAATTACTATTAATTTTAACAGGTATGATTATGACATCAGGTTGTGTAAAAAAAAACTGCCATTTTTCCTTTCTTTTTTTCTTTTTTTTAGATGCATACCGAAGCATATACAGATAAAATGATTGGGATTCACTTTTAAATATTAAACAGTAACAAAAAATGAGTAAATAAAATAAGCCTACAAAAATTTTGATATTGCTGATATATGTGAAGAGTGTAAAGGGGCTCACTGTACTATTCTTTTCTATATGTTTGGAATTTTCAAAATAAAAGAAAAACATTTCAAAGGCTTCCTTGACGTCATTCATACTCCTCTCTCCAGTTATAGCTCAATTTTCTTATCCCTCAAAATTCCTTGAATGATCCCCTTTCTACTTCTTCACCGCTTTCTTTTTACTTGAATCTATTCCAGTATGGCTTTTGTCCCTCACTCCATTCAAACCATACATCACAGCTGTACCTGGGTAAGTCCAATCTTCATGTCTTTATGTTGTTTGACCCATCAGCAGAATTTGACGCAGTTAACCAATCCATTCTGAAAACATTTCACTTAGCTTTCAGATTATCACACACTCCTGGGTCTTTATTTTATTCAGTTCATTCATTCATTTGACAAAAGTCTATTAACTCCCTACTAAATGTGAGGTACTATCCTAGAAGCTGAGTGACAGACGAATACTCCTGCTTTCAAGGAGTTCATATTCCAGTTCATGTAGACACTATACACAAAACAAATAAAATATATATACAGAATACAAAATGAACTTGTGCTATGAAGAAAATTTGGAAACAATAATAACATGAGCAAAGATAAAAATTAAAGTATGAAAGGGACCTTGTCTGTCATGGTCACTACTATATCCTCAAGTGTCTAGAATAGTGCACAGTATACTGTAGGTGCTTAAGAAGTCTTTTTTGAATAAATGAAAACCTTAGTCTAAATCTTCTCATCTGTATATTGAAAACATATGTGATTGATTTTAAGAACTTTTTATTAATAAAATGTCTACATTAAAGCAGTTACCCTCTTTGGATTTAGAAGATCAGTAAATGTGCATAAAACTAGATAATTTGAGAAAATTATTTAAAAATATAGTAAATTATAAATTATCATGTCCATTAGAATAGGTCTAGTCTAGAATAATGGGCACATACTAATGATTTGATCCACATTATTTCCAATTGCCAACTATAATGAAAATTAGTGAACATTTTGTTTGGATGTAAGAAAATACTCCTACTAAGGATATAACTAGTGTCTTATAATGAAAATGCAAGTATATACTTCTTTAGAAAATATCAGTATCAATCTAAAATAAGAAATTGGTTGGATGAATGTCAGTGAAACATCTCAAAATGAAAAATTAATATAAAAAATCTAGTAGATTACTAATAATTCTAGGACAATTTACTGACAATGATTTTGGCCTTGAAAAGGACTAAGAAAATGCAGGTGCCAATTAGCCTTGCAATAGGCAAAAATTGAGATTTAAAACAAAATATAACATAATTTTTACAGTAAGACAACAGCTACTTATATCATTGAGAAATTACTTATTTTAGACAGAATATATTCTGAATAAAGGTTTATTTCCTTCGGGGTGGCTGGGTGGCTCAGTTGGTTAAGTGTCTGACTTAGGCACAGGTCATGATCCTACAGTTTGTGGGTTCTAGCCCCGCGTCAGGCTCTGTGCTGACAGCTCAGAGCCTGGAGCCTACTTCAGATTCTGTGTCTCCCTCTCTCTCTGCTCCTCCCCTGCTCACACTCTCTCTCTCTCTAAAATAAATAAACCTTAAAAAAAAGATTTCTTTCATTATAAAATTTAATTTCTATTATTTTAAGAAATATCTCCCAATTTATTGTGTATTTCAAATATATTTAATGTTTCCATAATAACTTGGGAGTCAACTATATAATTCTGGGCAATAGTAAAGTGGTAATCTCAAGATTTCTTTGGGTATGTAAGTCAATTTATCCTAAAAAACAAAACAAATAAAAAAAAAAAGCAGAAACGGACTTAAATACAAAAAACAAACTGATAGTTGCCAGACGAGAGAGAGGTAAAAGGATCGGAAAAATAGGTGAAGGGGATTAAAAGGTACAAACTTCCAGTTATTTATTTTTAAATATGTCATAGAGATGAAATGTACAGACTAGGGAATGTAGCCGATGATATTGTATTAACACTGTATGGTGACACACAGTGACTACATTTGTTGTGATGAGCATTAGGTATTGTATAGAATTGCTGAATCACTATGTTGTACACCTGAAACTAATATAGCATTTTATGTCAACTGTATTTCAGTAATGAAAAACTAAAACAGAGAGTATAATTTTTTAAATGAATAAAGCAATTTTCAAGGATTATTTCATTAGTCTCAGTCTACACATGGTAATTTAATTAGCTGCAAGTTTTTGTGGTTTGAAAAAAAAGCAGGAGCATTAGCTCATTAGGTTTCCTTAGATTAGATATTAAAAATAACCTATAGAATATTTATCACTAGTAACAACATGTATTATAAATTTTAGGTTAGACAACAAAATGTAAATTATTTTAAAGAATTAAAAAACAGTAAGAGTAATCATAAATTTAACAAATTAAAACTATTGAAAGATACCTGAAAATACATGCCTTTAATACATTACCTTTCAACAGATAATGTTACCATTTCTTTAATATGTATCTTCTACAATAATCTCTATATAAGAAACATCTATTCCTACTAATGCCTTTATAAATAGTTGATTTATATGCATTCCGTATTTATTGCTGTAATTACATCAGCAAAAGCCCCACTTAAGGGTATTTAAGGGTTTCGTAGGTATAGAAATAGAGTATTACCTTCTTTCAGGGAAAAACATATACTTTACCAATTTCAAGAAATAAAGCCATTCAAAGGTTTCCTCTGAAATTCACAGCCATACATCTTTTCCTTTTGGCTTACTTTCTTTTCCATGTTCCTATACTTATTGGGAAGAGCTAATTTAACAATCAATTTTACAATATGTATCTCAGAATATTACTGGAAGATAAGTGCTTTAAACATGGATTATATGTAAATTTATAAACCATCTTATGATTTATATAAAAATATATATGTCATAATACATGTATTTAATATATTAGTGTATTGTATATTATATATTATATACTACCTCATTTAATGCTCACAATAACTAGGGCAGATAATCTTATCTTGAAGCAGCTCGCCCAAGGACACACAACTAACAAATGCAGAGATGTAAGGTTTTGCCAAATACCGTATTATAACATATACTTTATATGCTATACCTTATATCCATTATAACATATACCTTCTGAAAATGTAATGAAAGGCCAGGTCCCAAATTACATCCATTTAAGAAAGTCACATGTTTCAGCTTGGAAAAGTAATTTTCACCCAAATCTGACAATTTTTTACGTACACTGAGTCACACCATTAATATCACTTCACAGATTTATTCCAAAACTGGCATAAAATGAAAGAAATGATTGACCCTTCTTGCAGAGAACTTACCACCACAGGAGATAGTTAATAATTGTGTGGACTATTTAGCAGATTTTTGAAAACAAGTTTTCAGATCAACAAAAGCACTTAGGAAAATTGCCATAAAAAGTTTGTCCAATTTGTAATTGCAGCTTTTATACCATTGTACAGTTATGCACATTTGATAATGCTTCCTCCTACCCTACAATTTCTAAGGAAAAAAATATACTATTTCAAGAAGAGGCATTTTTAAAAAAGGAAATCATAGGAATTGACATCTTATGATACGAAGTAATAATTGCTTTTCTTCTCCAGGTAATTAACTCTCCACATAATCATGTCTCTACTTCTAAACTGTAAAAATCTGAAAAGGGCCATTATAACATGCGTTAGTCCCAAACCAATGTAGCAAAGGCTTGATAATCTGTTTACAGAGCAGGCTTCACCATTGATATATACTCAGTCAAGCCAAAGAATTAGTCTACTTTTCAGAAAAATCTAAAAGTACAGAGTCTTCAAAGAACTTAAGATGAGAGAATGAATGAATGGGAATCAGAGTGGATGTCCAGCTTCTAATTTACTCATTCTCTTCCCAAGCATGCAAATGACATGGTCATTTAGTTTTCAATAACTA
The DNA here is from genome assembly GCF_007474595.2 of Lynx canadensis. Lineage (NCBI taxonomy): Eukaryota > Metazoa > Chordata > Mammalia > Carnivora > Felidae > Lynx > Lynx canadensis. The sequence continues at coordinate 76,442,918 of NC_044308.2, forward strand.
TTCTCACAAGGCAGCAACAAGATCATAGGAGACATTAACTTCTGAAGAACCCTGAGGTTTGAAAGCAGACATATCTGAAAATTCTAAGTAACAATTGCAATTGTTCTCATATATATTGTAACTCCTTTCCAGTTTTTAAATTTTGAGGTCATGCAAAAATTTCCACCAACAGTTATAATTATGACTGACTAGTTATTCATCCATCCTTAGCATACATAGGTTTATGATTTTAAATTCAGACACGGCAATTCTAGTTTGGTCAGTATTATCACCTTTTAACTTCCATCATGCATTACAGGAATATAAAACTGCCATGATTAAATTTTATTAGAAGTTTTAATTATGTTTTTATATGTATATATAAAATAGACTTCCTGATTTTCTTTTCACTACCAAACCCTGTCACCATTTTTGACACTGATTTGTACTCTTAGATTTCTGCCAGAAGAAAAACTGCACTTAGAATTAATTTTCCTAGCTACTCCTTATATACTAACAGGGATTAATTTGCAGAATTCTGTGGACCATGCTTGGAAGCTGGAAAACAGCTTGCAACAAACACGTGCTATCAAATTAAGCTCACAAACTCAGAAGCATGACTAGTGGTTAGCATGCATAGCTAATCAAAGTCATCTGAAGGTAAGGAGAGAAACATACCACTGGACATGAAGCACTGTAAAAAAATCTGAGGACTGATGTAAGCTGAGAGTAAAATGATGAACATCCCTAGTGATAGTCCTGTTCCTAACATAGAAATTATCACTTTGAGATCCAATATAGATTAATGTTTTACCCAAGTCTACGCAGTGACTTTATTCCACATTTGCTTTAAAAATAGTTATTTTGAAAATGACTCCATTTTTATTAGGAGCCAGCCTATAAATCAAATACAAAGACAAGACCCACATTTGCATAGGTTTTAAGAGTGAATTATTCAAGTTAGTGAATGATAACAAATGTCCTACTGTTGATCACATACACTATATCAAATGAATATACAGGAAGCATGAAGAATTGTGACCCATTAACTTGCTGGGGGAAGGAATATGGGAAGGTAAATTTGTAAAGTTTGGAAAAATGTTAAAAATTTCAAGGGTACATGTAATCCTTTAATAAAGAGAATTATTTTAATAAAAAGTTATTAATTTAGGGCACAGTTTTAAATTGTGCTGAGATGATATAAAATGGCAAAATATTTTATAATTATGGTAAATTACATATAACATAAAATTGCCATTAAGCCACTTTTGATATTTATTTTTGAGAGAGAGACACACACACAGAGTGCAAGCAGGGAGCAGGCTAGGGGCAGAGAGAGAGAAAGACACAAAATCTGAGGCTGCTCTAGGCTCTGAGCTGTCAGCCCAGAGCCCAACATGGGGCTTGAACTCAAGAAACACGAGATCATGACCTGAGCTGAAGTTGGAACCACCCAGGTACCCCCCCATTTAAACCACTTTTAATTGCACAATTCATTGGCATTAATTATAGTCAGAAGCTTGTACAAATATCACCACTATTTCCAAATTTTCTTATCATCTCAAAGAGAAAGTGTGTAACTCTTAAGAAATAAATCCCCAATTCTTCTTCCCCACAACCCTTTAGTAACCTCTAATCTACTTTATGTTTTTATTAATTTGCCAATTCTAAATATTTCATGTAAGTAGAATCATACAGTATTTGCCCTTTTATAGCTGGCTTATTTCACTTGGCATAGTACTTTTATCAGTTATGTTGTAGTATGTATCAGAACTTCAAAACCTGGGGCGCCTGGGTGGCTCAGTCAGTTAAGCGTCCAACTTCAGCCAGGTCACGATCTCGCGGTCCGTGAGTTCGAGCCCCGTGTCAGGCTCTGGACTGATGGCTCAGAGCCTGGAGCCTGTTTCCGATTCTGTGTCTCCCTCTCTCTCTGCCCCTCCCCCGTTCATGCTCTGTCTCTCTCTGTCCCAAAAATAAATAAACGTTGAAAAAAAAAAAAAAGAACTTCATCCCTTTCTATGGCTAAATAATTTTCCATTGTGTCTATATATTACATTTGTTCATTCATTCTTCTATCAATGGACACTGAGTTGTTTCCACCTTTTGGCTATTGTGAATAATGCTGCAATTAACATTAATGTACAAGTATCTACATAGGTATCTGTTTTCACCTCGTCTGGATATATATCTAGGAGTGGAATTGCTGGGCAATATGGAAATTCTATTCTAGCTTTTTAAGGAGGAGCTAACCTGTTTTTCACAGGGCTGAACCATTTTACATTCCCAGCATCAATGTATGAGGACTCCGGTTTCCCCATTTCCTCACTAACAACTATTTTATTTTTTAAAAATAAATAGCTATCACTGTAATATTGATTTGCATTCCCCTAATCACTAATGATGTTGATTATATTTTCATTGCTTATTGACCATTTGTATATTCTCTGTGGAGAAAGGCCTACTCACCCCCTTTTCCCATAATTTTGTTTTTGTCTTTTTGTTGTAGACTTTTAGTTTACATATTCTAGATAATAAAGCCTTATCATTTATATGATTTACAAACACCAGATATATATGTTTACTTCGGGACTGTCAAATACATGCCATTGTTCTGTATGTCTATCCCTATGTAAGCATCACAATGTTCTGATTACTGTAACTTTGCAGTAATGTTTGAAATAGGGAAGAGTGAATCCCCACACTTTTTCAAGATTGTTTTATATATTCTAGTCCTATTGAAATTCCATATGAATTTGAAGACTAGGTTTTCCATTTGTTTAAAAAAGGCTGTTAGAATTTTAATAGAGATTTAATTGAATTTGTAGATTACTCTGGGTAGTATTGGCATCTTTTTTTTTTATTGATACCTTTTTTTCTTTTTTTTATACCTTTTTCTTTTTTTATACCTTTTTTATTTTTTATGTTAGCTGTTATTTTTTTTAATTTTATTTTTTTTAATTTACATCCATATTAGTTAGCATATAGTGCAACAATGATTTCAGGAGTAGATTCCTTAATGCTCCTTACCCATTTAGCCCATCCCCCCTCCCACAACCCCTCTAGTAACCCTCTTGTTTGTTCTCGATATTTAAGAGTCTCTTGTGTTTTGTTCCCCTCCCTGTTTTTATATTATTTTTGCTTCCCCTCCCTTATGTTCATCTGTTTTGTCTCTTGAAGTCCTCATATGAGTGAAATCATATGTCTTTCTCTAATTTCGCTTGGCATAATACCCTCTAGTTCCATCCACATAGTTGCAAATGGCAAGATTTCATTCTTTTTGATTGCCAAGTAATACTCCATTGTATATATATACCACTTCTTTATCCATTCATCTATCGATGGACATTTGGGCTCTTTCCATGCTTTGGCTATTGTTGATAGTGCATTGGGGTGCATATGTCCCTTCAGAACAGAACACCAGTATGCCTTGGATAAATACCTAGTAGTCCAATTGCTGGGTCATAGGGTAGTTTTTAATTTTTTTTTTAATTTTTAATTTTTTGAGGAACCTCCATACTGTTTTCTAGAGTAGATGCACCAGTTTGCATTCCCACCAGCAGTGCAAAAGAGATCCTCTCTCTCCGCATCCTCGCCAACATCTGTTGTTGCCTGAGTTGTTAATGTTAGCCATTCTGAAAGGTGTAAGGTGGTATCTCATTGTGGTTTTGATTTCTATTTCCCTAATGATGAATGATGTCGAGCATTTTTTCATGTGCTGGTTGGCCATCTGGATGTCTTCTTTGGAGAAGTATCTATTCATGTCTTTTGCCCATTTCTTCACTGGATTATTTGCTTTTGGGTGTTGAGTTTGATAAGTTCTTTATAGATTTTGGATACTAACACTGTATCTGATACATCATTTACAAATATCTTCTCCCATTCTGTTGGTTGCCTTTTAGTTTTGCTGATAAATGTTTCCTTCGTTGTGCAGAAGCTTTTTATTTTGATGAGGTCTCAGTAGTTCATTTTGGCTTTTGTTTCCCTTGCCTCTGGAGACGTGTTGATAAGAAGTTGCTGTGGCCAAGATCAAAGAGGTTTTTGCCTACTTTCACCTCAAGGATTTTGAAGGCTTCCTGTCTTACATTGAGGTCTTTCATCCATTTTGAGTTTATTTTTGTGTCTGGTGTAAGAAAGTGGTCCAGGTTGATTCTTCTGCATGTCGCTGTCCAGTTTCCCCAGCACCACTTGCTGAAGAGACTGTCTTTATTCCATTGGATATTCTTTCCTGCTTTGTCAAAGATGAGTTGGCCATACGTTTGTGGGTCCATTTCTAGGTTGTCTATTCTGTTCCATTGTTAAAATGTCAATACTACCCAAAGCAACCTACATATTCAATGCAATCCCTATCAAAATGACACCAGCATTCTTCACAGAGCTAGAACAAATAATCCTAAAATTTGTATGGAACCAGAAAAGACCCTGAATAGCCAAAGCAATCTTGAAAAACAAAACCAAAGCAGGAAGCATCACAATCCCAGACTTCAAGCAATACTACAAAGCTGTAATCATCAAGACACTATAGTACTAGCACAAGAACAGACACTCAGATCAATAGTATTAGCATCTTAAAAATATTAAGTCTTCCTACCAATGAACATTGGATGTTTTTCCACTTATTTAGGTCTTTGGTCTTTTCATCTCCTTAAATTTATTCCTAGGTATTTTATTCCTTTAGATGCTGTTGCACATGAAGTTGCTTTCTTAATTTCCTCTTGGGATTGTTCATTACTGGTGTATAAAAATACACTGATTTTTGTGTGTTGATTTTTATACCCTACAACTTGCTGAATTTATTAGCTCTAGTAGCTTTTTGTAGATTCTTTAGGGTTTTCTATATACATGAGATCATGTCATCTGTGAAGAGAGATAGTTTTACTTCCTCCTTTTTAATTTGGATACCTGTTAAAAACTTTCCTTGTTCAATCATCTGGCTAGGACTACCAGTACAGTGTTGAATAACAGTGTTGAAAGCAGGTATCCTGGTCTTGTTCTTGATCTTAGGGCTAAAGCTTTCTGAGTTTCATTACTGTGATATTATCAGTGCATTCCATAAATATCTTTTATTATGCTGAAAAAAATGACAATATTTTATCAAGAAAGAAAGTACAAATCTTCCACTAAAACATGCTGCTAATATGTACTCTCCCTCTATGCAAAGTAGTTTTACTATGACCATGATGCTGAGAGTAAGTAGCAAAATATCTTATGTAAATAGCTGCAGCATGCCACAACATATTTGGAGAAAAATGTGGCCTTGAGGCTGAAGGTGAGGCTCAGAAGTTTTTCAAAGTTCTTCAACTCAATTGCTAATTTTCTTGTATTCTTTGATGTGAACAAACAATGGAATAAGGTGCCAATTCATTTTTTCATGATAGAGTATTAAAGAATTATAAGCTAAAGAACATTGGGATATATTAGAGTTATAAGGGCTAATGGTGAGATACGAAATAGATAATACATCTAACACCTGTTTGACTATAGCTCAAAGCAGGGAGGTATTATTCAGATGAGTTTCTGTGGTATCATGAACTAAAATTAACTGACTTGCCCATTATACTCTTAATTTCATGTGTCCCAGAAAATGGTAAAACTGTATTTCCATAAGAATAATTTTCTATAATTCTAATTCCTGTTTCATATAAGCCTGTCTCCTATCTTTGTCTCTGTTACTCTGAATTACTTAAAGGTTATGAATAAGGTCTGTCAACTGAAGAAATCTCAGGCTAGATGTTACCTGCCCGTAACAGAGTAATTCCATGTCACATATATTCATGCACTATCATAGGAATACATAATTCTCCGCAGACTTAAACCTCCTGATCCTTTGGATAGCCCTTTTGACTTCTAATCCACTTGAAGACAGATCTTTGGACTCCTGGTCACCCACAGGTCTCTGATCCATGTGAAGACAGAAGACTGGCTTTCTTTCCTCTGGCCTCCTTTCGTTTCGAAGGGATTCAGATCTTTAGTTTCCCATCCACTATGTAGTTTCTGGCCTCCTGCCCTTACTCATTAACCTACCCCTATAAATAAGTCCTCGTGTTTCCTTCAGTTAGTTCATTTGAGTCAACTGTTCCCCTGTCCAGTGGCTACGACACCTCAGTATCTCACTACTCTTGCTCCTCTCCCATGAAAGATCACCGCATCATTTTAAGGAGCAGGAAACAAAGGTCAGTGGTATCAGACCTTTCAAATAATAAGCTGGACTAAACTTTAACTGCTCATCTTCCTATAAGAGATTTCTGTTCCTCATGTTCCTATATATCTAAGTTACCAGAAGTCTAAATCTCTCTAGTCATCATTTCGATTCTCATGCTCATAGTTTTCTCTATGTCTCCAGTCTGACCCAATTCCCTACCTTACTCTGTCCTTCTAAACCTCTTCATGGTGTCCTCTCTTACCTCAGTTTCAACATATGTTCCATATCCAAAACGTCTTTTATGAATGTTCCTTTTAGTTTCACCCCTTGATTATATTTGGCTGTTCCTTTAGTTCTTTATGTCCCACGGAGCACTCTCAACTGGGGCAGTTTTTATTCTGTCAAATCCCAGGTTACTTGGGGCCACAAACTATTTAGATATTTTCCTTGCTCCACTTTGTCACTCCCTTGCTGTCTTTGCCATTACAGTTTCTTTCAACAGTTTTGGAAACAAAGGCTGAACAGGAGGAGTACCAGGTACAGAGGTAGACCGCAAATCAGATGTTTAAGTTTTCAGTCAACAAGCAGAATGATAGGGATGTTGGTAAATAATAGCAATGGAGACAAATAGTAAATGGTATAGTGTTATTTTACCTTTCTTCTCCATACAGTAGCCTTAGTTAACCATTTCTGCCTTATGAAAACACTTTCTTATTTTGGCTTCCTGGTTGCTATATTCTGCCTACGTTAACTAACTTAGTTCCATGGTTGTAAATATCATAAATATATATTATGAATTTACTCTCTCTGTACTGACACTTCCGGAGTTCAAGCCATCACGGTCTCTAAACAGGACAGGCTGCTTCACTTCTCGCACCTCTATCAAGCCACTCCTTGCTGAAAGTAATTTATTGGATACGCAAATGATATGTAGTTTACCAGTTTAAACTAAGTGTACTCTCAGAGTTAAATCCAAATCTTTCACTCTGGCTTTCAAACCCCATCATGATTTGGCCTCTCATTCCTCATCTCATATTACTCTCCCTCTCTTTTTCTTCACTCCAGGGAGTTGGGTCTTTTTTAGTCACTGGAACATGCCAAGGCTTGTTCTCACTTAGGTCTTTTTTTCCTACTGACTTTTACCCTAGGTACACTTTTCCTCTGTCTTTTCCTACAGAGGCCCCTTTCTCACCTTAAGACCATGATTCTGTGATAGCTCATCAGAGAGATCTCACTGTTAACAAGCATAAAATAGCCTACTCTCAGTCTCTATCACTTTAGGCTTCTTTACTTTCTCCATTATTCTTACCACTTTCTGAAATTCTTGTTTCTTATAATTTACTTCACTGTCTGCCTCTTCTGATTAGAACAAAAGGATGAAGAGGGAAGAAACCCTGACTGTTTTGTTCTCAGCTATATCCCCAACCCAAAACTTAGCAGACTATTAATAATTATTCATTTAATGAATTAAAATTATGGCCTTGGATAATCACATTACAGCAAAAATTTTAATATGTTTATTTATTTATTGTTGAGAGAGAAAGAGAGAGAGAGAGTGAGAGAGAAAGAGAGAGAGAGAAAAAATCTGAAGCAGGCTCCAGGCTCTGAGCTGTAAGCGCAGAGCCCAACGCGGGGCTCAGACTCATGAACCATGAGATTATGCCCTGAGCAGAAGTCAGACACTTAACCAACTGAGCCACCCAGATACCCCTACAGTAAGATTATATCATATTATATTATATTATATTATATTATATTATATTATATTATAATTATAAATATCAACAGAAAATACAAGATATCTTCAAAAGAAGATATAAGATATAAATATCAAAAGAAGAGAGAAAATATATACAGAGATAAGTATTAAACAGATGAACTATCAACAGGACCAGATACAGTGTATTACCAAGCTGAAATATCACAGAAACACAAATGAACATAACACAAATTTGATATTAGGAGTAAAACTGTCTGAAGACTTTATATTATAAAGAGTCTTATTTCTGAATAAGACCTATAAAAGAACCCTGATGGATTAATCCTGGGGATATTTCAAGAAATTTTCTGTGAACTGATTTAAAAGGAATAAACATTTTGAAAATTTATCCAGTCATCTTATAAATTGCTCGAGCATATTTAAAATTAGAGACCAACAATCTAGAACTATACATAAAACAATGTGAATGTGTAAGATTTAACCAGTTGGTTTTTCTTCTGTGTCCAATTTCTAATAATGCAGTAGAGAAAGTCCCTACTTATAGGCAACTTTTAAGCTATAGATACTATTTTTTACCTGTAACTCGAAAAAGGAATATAATAAAGTCATATAGAAACTTTGTGGGTAACAGTAGTGTGTAGCCTGTAAAAAAAAAATTTACAAGGACTGTGACTGCTCTTAGTCTGGAGAAAATATACATGACTTTATGCACTCCTGTGTTCCTTAGGCACCATGTTAGCAGAAGAAGTGTATACAACAAATCTATTCCAAGCTTGTTGAAAATTTGTTCTTTTATGAAAATCCAGTTAGGGCTTCCTTTCTATTGTATAGTCATATGTGCGTGTTATGCAGAAAAAAATTGGTATGTGTGGCTTATAAAGTGTTACAAACATAGAAGAACATCACAGTCAATTCCAACATGACGTCAAAGTTCAGACCTAGAATTCTCAAAGTCACAGATTTGGCAATTCTATAGTACTATGGTAATACTATGTAACTGTTATACCACATAATCATCAATGTCTGCTTGACTGTTTCAGTTAAGTCCATCTCTGTTTTTAACTCTTTCCTTAGATGTTCTGCTTGTAGTCATCCTTTTACCTCAGTAAGTCCCCGTTTCTCTCTTAAATCTCTGGGCAATTATGTTTCCCAAAGTGTTACTGTCTTTCCATAGTCTAGGTTAAATGCTTTTATGTGTGTGCATCCACAGCACTCTGTACTTCCCCATAACAGCAATGATCCAATTACAGATGCCGTTTCACTAGTCTGTCCCACTCACAAGAATGTGAGTTGTTAATACATTTGTATTGTTCATCTTTATACCCACAGCATCCTGGCATAAACATATGTGTGTCAAATACTTAATAAATATTCATGATTCAAGAAGTGACTCAATGGAGATATAAATAGATGGTAGGTATTAGCTCAGTAAAGCTTTACTGAGTGGGTCTCAGTTAATCTGAATTCTAAATCATATGAAGGAAGAGTTCATAAGCAGATGCAAAGTAAGAAAGGACTATTCCAGGAAGAAAGAACTACATGTTTTAAGGTAAGGAAGTTTGAGAACAAAAGGTTTCTCAGAACTATGATGTCCATGTTAGTAGCTCTACAGAGTTGGGAGAAAAGCTCAAGTGGAATATGAAAAGAGATGAAGAAAGAAAGAAAGAAAGAAGCTGAATCATATATTTATAAGAAAAACAGATATTATTATGAGTTGAATAATATGACTATATTGGTAAAAAGTTTTGAAGTTGCCACCTCAAGAAAGTTCAGGATTGGAAGAAGTATTTTTTAAAAGAAAAAAAAAAACAACAGAATTGTGTTATACAATCACCTTTTTTAAAGATAAGTTGAAGGAAAAGATACAAGATTTTGAAAAGCATTAAAACCCCCAAATGCTAGTCTAGCACTTCTCTAACTAAATTTTACATAACACTTGCCCTACAATATGCTCCATGAAAGAAAAGGAATTTCTGGTCCAATACTTTTGAGGGGAAAAACTGCATATAATAACCTCTTCTCTGAATGATTCATAATACATACTAGCCTATTAAAAATATTAAGCCCTACAATTAAATACCCATTAAAATGTTTTTAATGTTTATTTATTTTAGAGGGAGAGAGAGAGAGAACGAGCCGAGGAGGGGCAGAGAGAGGGAGACACAGAATCTGAAGCAAGCTCCAGGCTCTGAGCTTTCAGCACTGAGCCCAACACAGTGTTTGAACCCACGAGTCGTTAGATCATGACCTGAGCCAAAGTTGGAGGCTTAACCGACTGAGCCACCCAGGCACCCCAAACCCATTTAACTTTTTATAAATAAATTTATTTATTCATGACAACTGTTTATGTGTATGCCTGTTAACATCCTGCCCAAGCAAGCAATATTTTAAAGAACATGCTCTCCAAAACTAAAATGTCACAAATCAATTGATATTTGAAGTGCTCACCTTGTAACTTAAAAAAAGTGACAATCCACTATTATTTGTAAAACCTAAGGCCAAGATGTTAAAAAAGGAAGATATAATATCATCTTAATGGAAATAATCTCCATTGTCATCATCTAGATATTGCTAAGATAATATTCTTACTTTGCTAGTATATCTAGGGCCAGAGAAAATAAAGAGGCCATAAAATGACATCTAGTTGTACAATTCTAGGAAAGAGGGGCTAGATGTTGGTTTAATTGCGTATGAACAGGTATACAAATCCTATATGCAAATACATATATGTATACAACACAATATTAAGGGCTGATGTATGCCAACTGTTATGATTGGTTTTTTTAAAACTTTTTTTAATGTTTATTTTTGAGAGAGAGAGACGGAGCGTGAGCAGGGGAGGGGCGGAGAGAGAGGGAGACACAGAATCCAAAGCAGGCTCCAGGCTCCAAGCTGTCAACACAATAGGGCTCTGTGTTGACAGAAGGGGCTCTGTGGGGCTTGAACCCATGAACTGTGAGATCATGATCTAAGCCAAAGTCAGAGGCCTGACAGCTGCCTGGGCCCCCCTGTTATGATTGTTTTAATGAAAACTTTATTGAAGTATGCTTAACTGAAGCGATCAATACATTTCTTTTGAATTCTGACTATAAGTTATTTTAAGGATAAGGAAAGAGTGGCCAGATTACTCTGGCTTCCTATTAACACAGCCAGAAAGTTCATTTTTAAGTTATTATATTATTAAGAAAAACACACTGGCATTAACGGTAAAGAATCGTGGTACTATCCTTTTTAGTATTGAGAGTTCTTCATTCTCAGTTTCAGTAAGCTTCCAGCAAAATTGAAACTATATTTGATATAGCAGATTTTAAAGTTTAAAGAGCAGAACAAAACATTCAATAGGCTGTTATAAAACTTTTCAGCTATTAAAGTAATCAAATCTGAACTTGAAGTGCTTATTATGAATTCAAAGTATTCAGTCATTCTTTTCTCATGTGTCTCATTTATAAAAGTAAAAATAAGGGACAAACTCACATGGCCTGGAAGTTTATATCACTAAGTATTACAAGAGCTATGTGAAAATATTTTAGATGAAAACAAAATGAGAAATTTAAGATAATTATAATATTAACAGCTCAGAGAAATAGTATCAACTACATCAATTTCTTCAATACTACTAATATGATGAAAATGGTTTGTGTTTACTGTTATTCAACTTTAACAGAAACCAACCAGTTCCTCCCTCCTTTTTCTTCTCTTTTTATCATTTCCTATTTCTGTCATAGAGCCTGCTATTTGACTGAATTTTGTTTGCTTTGCTAATTATGGATATTATATTAACTGTGTTCCATCTTAGAACAAGAGCCTTCTATATTCCCAAGTTTGTTGCTAACATGTCACAGGATGTAAAACCTATGGGGCCTTGGGGCCTTAACTTAAGCCTGTGGCACTACAGATGCAGCTGTTCATTTGCAAGTAATCATCCCCGCTATGAAAGAAGTCAGAGTAAAGCAAAATAAATAAATAAAATAAATAAATAAATAAATAAATAAATAAATAATTAAAAAAATTCATTTTATACCATCGTCATTGTATTTCAGTGCACAACAGTCAGCATTATATAGATTTTTTTTACTTTATAAAACCATATTTTCAAATGACAGTAATTTAGAATATCATTTACCCAAAAATGTAAACTTTATTACAAGTTATGCACATAATTGGCCGTGAAGGTAATGTTTCTAGAAATTAAAAAAAAAATAGCATGTACAGTTAACTACACTGCAGAAACTGGAGAGTTAAGAATGTACTAGCTCATTTAAAATTTTCCTATGCAGCAAAGTTCAAATATAAACAATAACATTTTTTAAATTAAATGGTTCTGACAACTATAACACTTCTAGCAAACTCTAAAAATCCCATCATTTCACCTTACTTGAAATATGATACACACAATGAAAATACTGTCGTCAGGTTTTGTGCTATCATTCTAGAATTAAAGATACACCATTTAGTTCTATATAAATAAAGTGTGATGTTAAACAATGTTCTTCCTAATTTTCCCCTTAACTGAAGAGCAATCACGGATTTATAAATCATATTTCTTGCCATGTGTACTTAGTTTCCCTTAGTCTTCATTCAACAATGTATAAAAGTCTGTTTCCATACAGGCTCTCCAAAACAGTTTAACATATAATTTATTACCTCTGTAGATATCAAAGTTAGAAAGCTAAGATTTAACGGGGCATCTGCAACATGTGATAAATGCTAGATTGATATCTACTACTTATTCCCTAATGTATGAAGTGCTTTGAAAATCCTTCAAAAAAAGATAAACATCACCAAAAAAAAATGAACAAAGTATATGAATGGCCATTTCATTCACTGTCTTATAACACACACACACACACACACACACACACACGTAAACATATCCTGACATTAAGATTACGCTGAAAGGGAAGCCAAAGGAATGAGTGAGGAAAGACTGATTTGCTAATCAAATGAAAAGATATCCCATTCACTGTATTCAAAACAGCAAATCAAATAATCACATTCTACTATATAGCTCTAATTGGCAAATAATTGTAAAGGCTTGCTACGGATATGTAGAAATGGGTACTCTAGTATAAATAATCCTATTGGAATTACAGGTTGGCACACTCTTTCTGGAGGGCAATTTATTTTTTAAATATAATTTATTGTCATATAGGCTAATATACAGTGTGTAAAGTGTGCTCTTGGTTTTTGGGGTAGATTCCTGTGGTTCATCGTTTACGCACAACACCTAGTGCTCACCCCAACAAGTGCCCTTCTCAATGCCCATCACCTATTTTCCCCTCTCCCCCACCCCCCCCAACCACCCTGTTTGTTCTCTGTATTTAAGAGTCTCTTATGGTTTGTGGAAGGGAATTTAGCAACAAGTATCAAGAGTATTATGACCTAGTAATGTCTTTAAAAATTTATTAAATTCACATGAAACAATTGGAAAAGTACATAGATGCAAATGCAGAGCTGTTCATGATAGAATAATTTTAACAACAGGAGTTTGGTTAAGTAAATTAGATTACTCATGATAAATTATAATTAAATTTATAATGAAGACCTTTATTTACTGGCATGGAAAGAGGTTCACGATTAATTAAATGGAAAAAAAATCAGACAACAGAATAGCAGGGACAACCAAAACATGGAGTGCCCTGGGCATGTTTGGCACTTATTTAATAACATGTTTTAAACAATTGTTTCAAGGCTTAATGAGAGTGATCTTTATATCGAAATTAAGGGATTATATAACATGAAATATTGTGTACCAGAACTTTCTTGAAGGCAGACTAGCCATTTAAAATCTAGATAAATGTGTAAGTTACTCATTACTATCAACAACTCATTACTTACATACTATGCATAACTCACTTGTAGAATGTCAGTTGAATTTTCTAATGTCAGGTGAATGTCAACTAGCTACCTCATGGTCCACAACAAAGCCTTTAACTATACAATGCAGCTTACATGTGGACATTACAAAAATATTCAAAGGTTTTGTTTCCATTAAATAGGTATCTATTTTAGTGGTAGTGGGACTGCTTACATTTTTTATACACATTATTTATATACACATACGGAAACCCAAGTTAACAAGTAACATATTTCCAAATTTTTCCAGTGATGTTTTACATATTAAACAAGGGTAAATGTAGTTTAAGGAGAGACACTTCAACATCCTGTCCTCCCTTGTTTCAAAATCACAGATGGCTATCTTCCTGGACCAGGTTTTCTGAAGAATTCCCGAGTAAGGACGATGGCCATTCTTACTAAAGTAGGCTCCCTTTTATCACATGCACCCTCTTTTACTCTAGTACTACATTACACTTTTGTTAAATATTACTTATGCTATTCATCATTTGTTCAATTCTTTCTTGTCCCTTAAGGACAATGATCTTGTACGACTTTTTCCTGCTCTATCTCCAGTGCTCTGAAGTGCGCCCAATACACAGTGTCCAACAAATAACTGTTAAATGAACAAATGACAATGAATGGAATAGAAAAAGTAAAGCACAGCCGCAAACCCACAGCAAACAGAAGCTATTCAATCTCTTAGGTAGCAAACAGAAGGGAGGGTCGCTAGAGCAAGAGCTAGCGTAGTTCTTTGAAACATGTGTAGGAAGGGAAAGGGTAGAATTAATCCCTTGCATCTTCCCTTCCTCTCCTTGTGCTAAACAGAGAAATGGGCTTGTGATCCCAGGTGGCAGCAGTGACTACAGACACTCTGGCTTGAGAGGCAGAGAGTGCTTGACTAGACATACTCAAGTAAAACAGAGGACTACAGGCATACTGAAGGAAGGTCTATAGTAAACCCTATCCAGAGAGGCTAACAGGCAAGTTCATATGTAAATCTAGACATCACTACATATTCGAGAAAAACAACACTCTTAGAAATCTCATTCTCAGGCCAGTGCTATATTAGTAATACCTGAATAAACTCTACTCTTTCTTTAGCTAAACATGTTTCCAGGTTAGGATTTATGGCATGTTTGAATTAGGCTAGGTAATCTTTCAGAGCATAAAACTACTTCACTAGGTCTTAGAAGAAAAATTTGGATCTGGAGTTCATACAGGAAAGTAAATTCAACATCAGTAAGACAGACTTGGGGAAGAAATTTCCTTCAAGAAATCCAAAAACTTTTCATGCTTAACCAAGTAAGGCTCGCTACATTGCTGGATTTAAATCATAGTCCTCTTCATCTCTCATGAGTCCTCTAGTCCTTACTGATAGAGAAAATCTTGACCTGTTGCTGACCTTGAACCTGAATGGTCTCTGCAGACAGAAACATAAATGACTGTCCTTTAGGGACTGTCAACATATCATATTTGGTATTAGAGAAATACCAAATAAAATAAAAATCCAAAATAATTTAATCAGTTGGTAGTTATCTGAAATTTCCTGAATTTCATTTTTGTACTAATCCAAACAGGCTAGATTATTCATATAAAAAGACTACTTGACATGTTGCAAGAGGTTATTTGTATATATCAGTGATTTGAGATGCCTTAGAGTTCCCACTTAGTGTTGTGGTGAACATCCGAACGAGTAGTTCACGATGTTTTAACTGAATCCTGGTTGCCTTGTGCTAAAGTGAAGAGCATTAAATATGTAAAATCCCTTAAGTATTGATTTATAATAAGTTATGTCTGTCTTAATATTATAATAAACAAGGGCTTAGCACAAATTTAACACTCAGATAAAGGGCACACCTACTTAACCGGGATGATTGAGAAAGAAAACCTCAGCGGAATATACTTATCAACTTGAAAAAAATAGATTAATGTCAAAACAAGGCTCTAAAAGGCATGTGTGAGGATTTTTTTTTAAGTTTATTTATTTATTTTGGGAGAAAGAGAATGGGAGAGAGAGTGAACGGGGAAGGGGCAGAGAGAGACAAGGAGAGAAAGAATCGCGAGTAGGCTCTACACTGTCAGCGCAGAGGCTGACTCAGGGCTTGAACCCAGGAACCATGAGATCATGACCTGAGCCGAAATCAAGAGTCAATGTTTGACTGAGCCACTCAGGGGCCCCTGTCTGATGATTTCTGCAAATTTTGTCACAGTGGCTAAGGGATCTGAATTGATAACTGAAGTACTTCTTGCTGTGCCCCCTTTTGTTCATGTTAGGCTGCTACTCTTTATAGTACTGTAGGTAAAGAAAGTCATCCTAGCTTGATTCAAATTTTTAAAGCGCATTTCTTAAGGATGTGATCCAAAATAAATATTGAAAGTACTAATAAAATAACAGTTGCTATAAAATCTTCCATAACCATCATACTTCATTATTCTTTCATGAATTCTATCTTTTGGAAACATACATTTTTAAATAGCTTTGGTTCATATCATATTAAAATCATACTATGTTCTTTGCTTTGTCAGGACAAACTAATATTCTTTTTTTTTTCTTAGGTCAAACTAATTTTCTAAATAATCATGCAACACATTCAGCAAGAATGTTTCCTGATGTTTTTCCATTATACTACAGCCACATGTGCATCATACTAACCTCTACACCAGAAGACCCACAAACAAAACCAACACACAAATGTCTACCACCATAAATGTACTATCTTAGCAATACCACACAAAACATCTGTGATGAAAATCCATTCCTTTGATGGAAGAAATGAAGTTAGTGAAATGAATAACATTCTATCTGAAACAAGACCACATAGTGATTTGTTCATATTAATGTAATAATAAGTTAATTAATAACTAACAGGGTACTGACTGGCAAGAAATAAAGTTGTTTCTTGGTTTCTCTTACATAGATGAATGTAGCATTCTTCCTTCTAAAAATAATATTTTGCTTTTTTTACTGAACATAAGTGAAATGGTCTTTAGGGCATATTATATACCTTTCCTAAGTATTTACAAATGGTGTATATGTTATAAAAATTTCTGTTGTTGAATCTTGGTGCTCACAAACACAAGTAGGATATAGGATTATTACATTCTTAGATCAAACCAACAATTAGAACCTTTCTAACCACACACCTTTTCACATCATTGTGAATGTTTATTTCCTGGATACAAGGACATTTCTGAAGGATCTCAGCTGATAATATAAAATTATATATGTATGTGAATAAAAAAGAGTAAAGTGATATAATAATAAAAAGAGGTTAAAATTACAGAGGTCAAAGACACCTATTTTCTTTTAAAAAGCTTTCATAGGGGCGCCTGGGTGGCTCAGTCGGTTGAGCGTCCGACTTCAGCCCAGGTCACGATCTCGCGGTCCGTGAGTTCGAGCCCCACGTCGGGCTCTGGGCTGATGGCTCGGAGCCTGGAGCCTGCTTCCGATTCTGTGTCTCCCTCTCTCTCTGCCCCTCCCCCGTTCATGCTCTGTCTCTCTCTGTCTCAAAAATAAATAAACGTAAAAAAAAAAATTTTTAAAAAGCTTTCATATACTTGGCAGAAAGAAAATGAATATTGGAGGAGAGTGTGAGTAGTATTTAAAAGAAAAAAAATGAATTAAGTATAAAGTGAAAACACCTAAAACAAGAGTCAGCATGAAGAAAAGTCTTCTGCTTTATCTATCTGAACACAAACAAACTAATGGCAATATGAACTTGTGGACATAAAGGTTTGAAATACATTTCACTAAAAGTCTTTTGTTTCTTGCTGCTCACTCAAACTTAAAAGACTACTTGTCTTATAGACTTATTTTACATTGTCATTAATGAGATTGTAAACCATTTTGACAAAATTACATTTTTAATTGTTCTTCTCACTACTTGATATTGAAGTATAATTGACATACAATGTTATATTACTTTCAGATAAACAACATAATGATTCAACAATCCATATATTACTCAATGCTCACCAATATAAGTGTAGTATTTTTTTAAATAAATGTAATTTCAAATAGCATTTCTTATTGATGTGTAATTATAAAAAGGACAAACCAGACTGATTACCATTGGTTCAGTGATTCAATAAGCCTATTATATAAAGAAATAGAAAATCTAAAAGAAAACATCATACTATGTTGGAAATTTACTTTTAATTAACTTGATAATGTCCTCCTTAAGAAAAAAGTTTCAAGAAACTAGCATCCAGCATGGTATCTGGCACATTTCAAATGTTCAATAAGTACTATTAAATCAAAGAAATTTCTCACTAGGATTTATTTTTATCTAAAAGAATGGTCTCTAATACCTATAATTCTGTGCAACCTGTACAGCTAAGGTTTCCAGATGTACTGAAAGTATGGCAAACTCATATCCTTAATATTAAAAAAAATGAAGTATTTTACATTATTTCATGATGTAGTAGAAAATATACTTAGGAAAAAAACCTCACATATATTTGTATACTTTCTTGGCCACATAAAAATCAATCAATAACTAAAACATAATACATCTATTCTGATTACATCTTCAAGTACATCTTATATTTTGATTCAATCATACTGAGTTTATAGATAGGGTATTAATTTAAAGAGGAGCTTCCCAAATTCTACTGATAGGTTTTTAAAGTGTGTGTTGGAGAGGAAAGGAAGGGAAGGATGAAGATAAAGACTGAGATTTGACTGACAGAGGCTTTCATAGTCTAGCAATGTAGTAAATATGGGACAGGTGCAAACATCATTAAACAAAATCGTTTATTGGCTCTCTGTACATTTAACTCAATGATGCACATCATGAATTCTTAGGATAAATATAGTACTAGCACTTTTCAAACTTGCTAGACTGTAGAACACCTTTTCATAGGGGCTCTCATTCTGTTTCAATTACTGTTCCACAGGCTATAGTCTTGGCTGTGTAACATAAAGACCCTTTAAAAAAGAATACACTGAAGTTTAAATATGAAAATATACTTTACTTCATATTCCTGGGAAGTTACTTATTCCAAAATTACACAAAATACTTAGTTAAGAATTCTTTTAAGGTCAAGTTCATGAGCTAATAAGCAGATGCAGTTCTATGATTTGAATTATTTAGGAATGGTTTTCACACTTTTTCACAGAAGTACTTCTAACTATAAAGGAGCAAAAAGTAAAAATTGGGACACTGAGGGAGAAAGTGATTCTGAGGAAAAGGAGTCTAAAGCAGAGATCAGCAGACTACAGCCTATAGGCCAAATACAGCTCACTGTCTGTTTTTGGTTTTGTTGTTGTTTTGAATACAGTTTTACTGACATAGGATTACACTCATTTCTAGTTATCATCAACAACTGTAATAGGATATTAAAATATCTGTATTTCTATTGGTACTGATATCACAGATACCACTAATAATACTGTGGCTTGTGGCCTATATTTATAATTGACAGAAATCCTAAATTTCAGATAGAGGTTAATGAAAATAAACATGCAATTTTTTACAGACCACGTTAAAAACATTTGTTTTAGAATACTGTGAAAAGATATCTGACACTTTTAAATAGGATATCAGAAACAGTAAGAAAAATGTAAAGCAACAAAGTAAAACATGACTAAAATTTTTAAATAAATTAAAAACTAAAATTAAAAAAAGATTTAAAATCAAATATTTTGCACAAAATTTATGAAATAATGCATAGCCATTAGTGCAAGTTCTAAGATTACTCACTCTGCAATATTTCCTTAAATTTAAATAAAGCTAAAGCTAATATTTTGTGTGCAACAATTTATACTCCTATAGCAAATGACTGATTTGTGCCTAGTAGTCAAAAAAATTCGCATGAGGAAATGAATATTTTGCTTGTCAAGATATCTTACCCACCATAACTACTATCAGACAACCAAAATATAGGCAATTAGTATACATTGATACATAAGTGTTATGAATGTTTATACAGGGGATAAATTACATAGATAATGACATATTTTAAATGTCACTTTTTTTAAAGTGAAAATAAATAGCATGTATTAAGAAATTATTAAATAATCAGTGTTTTAAATTATGTGATATTAATTACATAAAATGGTATTACAGTCAAATTTCATCATATTGCTCAATTAAATGTCCATAATAAGGCCTTAGGCATTATAAGGTGTTATAGTATGAACACAAAATTAAAGGGCATTTAACTTTTATGTTTTAAAACAATTAATATGACATAATGATAAATGCATTTATCCAATAGCAAAGTTCTTAAAATTGTGATTTTATTCTCTCTAGATATGTTATGATTTACAAAGCAAAAATACACACGTGTATAGTTCTTATCAGCAGCTTTTATTTGAAGAAGCATCAGACACACTACTTCCAATTCACATACTACAAGAAGACTTCAAATTTTAACTATTTTTTCCAATGTCTATTTGTTTTTGAGAGAGAGAGAGAGAGAGAGAAAGAACACAACCGGGGGGGGGGGCGGAGAAAGAGAGGGAGACACAGAATCCAAAACAGGCTCCGGGCTCTGAGCTGTCAGCACAGAGCCCAACGCGAGGCTCGAACTTACAAACCGCAAGGATCATGACCTAAGACAAAGTTGGATGCTTAACCAACTGAGCCCCCAAGATGCCCCTAAAATTTTAAATACTAAATGATTTATATTTTCTCCTTCCAAGCTGATTTTACCTAGAACTAATTTTCAAGTGCATAAAAAATACTTATAAAATGTCTGTGTTTAATGTCTGCTGATCAGTAATGTCTACAGCTTTCCCTTTCCAGAAAAGTATATACAAAGCCTAAATATAACAGATTGGTCTAAACTTTCCATATGTAAGACCAAAAAAGACTGGGAAGATTATATAATGTTTTGTTGCACTTTGCCTTCTGTATTTTAGCAACTAACTGATCCTACATGTTCTTACAAGAGCAATTTAGCATTTAATTAAGAAGGACATTTTACTTTCATGTTTTAAAACATAACAGATTCATATTGCTCCTGGTGAAGTCTAATGAAAGATATTCAATTTAAAGATTTTATTTAAGGAATTTGTTAGAGAACTTAAAGTGAGTAATTTTCTAGAAATAAGATAATATAAAAAGGTCGTTAGTGCTACAATTGGCATTGAATTCTTGGAAACCAAGCAGGAATATGCTTAACTATTTGGCAAAACTTCAAAAAAATTACTAAAATATTAAGATAAATAATCTGATTTTTAAATTTTTTTTTTCAATGTTTATTTATTTTTTTTGGGACAGAGAGAGACAGAGAATGAACGGGGGAGGGGCAGAGAGAGAGGGAGACACAGAATCGGAAACAGGCTCCAGGCTCCGAGCCATCAGCCCGGAGCCTGACGCGGGGCTCGAACTCACGGACCGCGAGATCGTGACCTGGCTGAAGTCGGACGCTTAACCGACTGCACCACCCAGGCGCCCCAATAATCTGATTTTTAAAATCATCTGGGAGCATGCATGAGAAAAGCTGTTGTCATGGAATGAGCATGTGTAAATGGCAATAAATCAAAAAGAAAATGTCAAGTGCTTCTGAACAATGAATGAACACAAAATGCTGCTTGTAAAATAAACCACCACAATGGAAGAAAACTACAATGTTAAGATATTTTAAAATTTTCATTTCCCTTCTATAAACTTTACTTGTTAATAAGTAATCTGAAGTTAACAACAAGTAAAAATACTGATATATACTAGTATTGAAACAAATGAAAAGTATTCTCAAACATTAATTACAGTACTGGAAAGGAAACTATTATTAAAAGAAACTACAAATTTACCAGTTCTTATATTTGGCAAATTCAAATCCAAAACTATTAGATTCATAAAATTGTTATGAAATAAATTATACTTAAGTTATACTTACTATAGACATAATAGATAGCATTTGCCAGTAGCAAATTTTTTTGGAAGAGTTAATGCCATTATTAAAATGGCACAATATGATATTATTGCATTGCTTTTAGCCAAAATATTCTAATAATTTATTAATATAATATTAAATAAAGAACTAAAATGTTTAAAAGGATCTAAATTAGTAGTAATGCCAATCACTTATTTGTAAAATTCTAAGCAAAAGAGCTTTAAATTTAAAAACTCATGGAATCAGGATCAGGTTAACATTAAATACCTAACCATATTATATTATACCAAAATCATACAGCTAAAAGTTTATATCATCAGTTTAAACAATGTATAGATCTGACTCTTGCATTATCTGAATTTTGCAATATTAAAATAAAGTTTCATACACCAACTCTATTAAACAGTTTTTCATGCATGATATCCGTGAGGGAAAACTGATATACATGTTTACAGATATACATACATGCATTCTCAGAGGTTAATATTTTGTATAACAACAAATGTTTAGGTTAAATAAAAGACTGTAATTCTCCAAGAGACAAGCATTAACTTGTTACTATAATATTAAGGAGTTAAAATGCTTAAAATTATATTAGAGATTTATAAACAGATGACGTTTAAGATTCATTCCTTCATTCTGAGTAAAGGAACATGTGTGTTCTTGTGACAGTTGATTAAGCAGTACCTTGCCTTTTTCTCTCAAGAGTATCAAATCATGAGCAATTCCAGGTATGGAATAGCTGAATCACTATATCGTACACTTGAAACTAAAATAACACTGGATGTCAACTAACAGGAATTTAAATAAAAACTTAAAAGTATCAAATCAAAATCAAAGCTTCCCCAGAAATAAACAGGTTTTACACTAGTTTACATAAAAGTTGCTTCAATTTATTTCTTACTCTTTTACCAGTTTAAGTCAAGTATTTCAAATGAGTTTTGTTGAAGAAAATTTATTCTATTAATTAAAAATAAATATGGGTGCACCTGGGTGGCTCTCAGAGCCTGGAGCCTGCTTCAGATTGTGTCTCCCTGTCTCTCTGCCCCTCCCCTGCTCGTGCTCTGTGTGTGTCTCTCTCAAAAACAAACATTAAGAAACATTTAAAAAAATGTGAATTGGGAAAGAACACTGTAAGCTATACCAATTTCCCTTAATTATCAATCCTTTATTGTATCTTGCCCTTATCTTCAAAAGCAAACCCACATCCTATTTTCTTCATACATCATTTTACCCTAGGAAATATACTATTTCATTATTTTTATGTTACTAATCTTTTACATATGTCTAATAACTCCCCCCCCCCTTATCTTAACCAACTAACTACTTATTCTTCTTTCCAATGTCTCTACAAACTTTTATTTATTATTTTTTTTATATATGAAATTTATTGACAAATTGGTTTCCATACAACACCCAGTGCTCATCCCAAAAGGTGCCCTCCTCAATACCCATCACCCACCCTCCCCTCCCTCCCACCCCCCATCAACCCTCAGTTTGTTCTCAGTTTTTAACAGTCTCTTATGCTTTTAAACAGTACTCCTCAAGGGGTCAATAAAGACTAAAAATGGACAATATTTATTGTTTTAAGCTATGAAAACAATTTCAAGAGAAACTCTCATTTTATTCCTCATGCTGTTCTTAGGTATTACCTTTGAAAACTGGCTGGTTCATAGACTCTCCACACAGACTATGTATGATGTGTTACCTGGAACTGTGCATTATAAGGTCTGAGTTTATATTTATTTAAAGGAAAACTGTCCAACTCTAAAAGTTCCTAAAATCAGGTGGTGCTCCTCAAGAAATTTCCTGAAACACTGACTACGGACAGTATTTCATTGTTATATGTGCATTACTCAAAACTGATAATAATTGTACATTATCAACTTTACTTTCTTTATGTTGATTAGATGAGGTCAATCGCCAGGCACGATTATTCTTTACAATATAGTCATCAAATATGTAAAAAGAAAGTCTAAGTTGTTATCTAACAGATGAATGGGCTCAAAGATTAGATGCAAACTTTTATGTTACTAATCTATACAGGTATCAGTATGTATTGGTACTTTTAACATGGTTTACATTTTTATAATAATATGTGATCATGAACATCCATCATCTTTCTATTAAAAGCTTGATAAAGAATGAAATGATAATAAAAGAAAACAAGTACCGATTAAATTGTCATTTACTTTTCCATGACGATTACTGCAATGTTTTATCTGTAAAGAAAAACATTATGTTTGTTCCTTGGAACACTTTACAAAGTCTATACATTTCCCCTCTTACATTTATAAATTTCTACAAATTATGTTACTTGCTGTTTTAGCTTATTGATGTATGTATACATGTGTACATAAAGTGAAAAGTCATCAATGTGTATCTTAAATTTTCAAAAATACATCCATGTAACCAACATCCAAATCCAGAAATAGAGCATTCAAAACGGTCCCACTGCACCCCACTGCAGCACTACCTGCTTTGCCCAAGACTAACCACTAACCTGACTGCCAATACTAGAGATTAGTTGTTTGATTCTGAGTTATATATAAATAGAATTATACAGCATTAACGGTGTTATGTCTGGTTTCTTTATCTCAATATCACATTTGTGAGACTCAGTCACATTTTATTTGTAGTTAACTCATTCTTATTGCTGTATAGTATCCCACTGTGTGAGCTTAAGATATTTTTACATTCTGCTGTTGATGAGTATTTGTGTACTTAGTTTCCAGTTCAGGGCTATTGCTAATAGTGTCATTGTGGAGAGTTTTGTGTATCTTTTGGTGAATACAGGTGTTATGTTTCTGTTGGTACATTGTAGCAACAGAATAGCTAAACTATGTGGTTAAGTGTACGTTCAGCTTTACGTGCTCTCAAATGTTTTCACAGTGTGTAGTACCAAGAGACACTACTTCTAGCAGTGTATGAGTTACAGTTAATCCATATGCTTGCCAACACGTCTTATGTCAGTCTTTTTCACTTTAGTCATTCTGGTAGATGTACAGTGATATCTTCCTAATGGTTTGTCCTCTTTTAAGGAGTTTAGTGACCATTAGGATATTCTCTTTTGTGAAATTCCTATTCAGTTATTTGGCCCATTTTTTTTTTTACTAGGTTATAGCTTTTTCTTACTGATTTGAAATATTCTGTACATACTGGAAATATAAGTCCTCATCAGATACTTGTATTGCAAATATATATCCTCATTTTTGGGCTTGTCTGTGTACTCTGTTGATGTCCACTGAAGAACAGAAACTCTTAATTTTGGTAATGTTCCAAATTTATCATTTTTCCATTATGGTTACAGCTTATGTCCTACTTTAGAAACATTTACTTACTTTAAGGTCATAAAGACATTGTGTTGTTTCCTAACACTTTTTTTTTTAATTTTTTTTTCAACGTTTATTTATTTTTGGGACAGAGAGAGACAGAGCATGAACGGGGGAGGGGCAGAGAGAGAGGGAGACACAGAATCGGAAACAGGCTCCAGGCTCTGAGCCATCAGCCCAGAGCCTGACGCGGGGCTCGAACTCACGGACCGCGAGATCGTGACCTGGCTGAAGTCGGACGCTTAACCGACTGCGCCACCCAGGCGCCCCATCCTAACACTTTTATTTTCTTATCACTGACGTTTATATTAACAATCTGCAATTGATTTTTGACAATGGTGTGAGGTGGGAGCCAAGATACATATTTTTCCCCCATTTGGCTACTCAACCTAGACTATATTTTCACAACCATACTACAGGGTTGCCTTTGTCATAAATGAACTATATAGTTTTTGTACCTGGTCTCTTTATTGAACAGATTTTTCTATTTTATTGGGCTACATCTACCCTTGCAGCAATACCACACTGTCTCAATGGGTCTGGGTATCTGGCCATGTAGTCATTTAGCTGTGTTTGTCTTTATTATGTTTTGAAAAAGTGAAGCCCACATCATTTTCCTGGTCTGAGTCCTTGCATATTTAGAATAAAATCCAAACTCCTTTCGAGGGCTTACAATGCCATTCATGTTCTGACCACTGCCTACTTCTCTGATTTAACCTCCCCTCCAGTCCACTGCCCCACTTCCTCCACCCTTTGTTCTCTATGTTGCAGCTACATTGGCCTTCTTGCAACACTCTAGCTCTTTTTGCTAGAATGCCCCTTTCCCAAACATCATCATCATTGTATGTTTTATTTCTTGATAAACACCACTCCTGAGACAGATCTTTGCTATCCAGTTTACCTACAAGGCTTCCTTCTCCTTCTCAAATAATATTAGTAATTTGGGTGTTTATTGGTTTTCTTGGTCAGTAGAATATAAGCTTCATAGGAACAGGGATTTTTACAGGTCCTATTTTATTGTTTTATTTCAAGTACCTAGGTATATAAGTGCTCATTAAATATTTGTTTAATATGAAGCCATATACTATGGTTAAAAGAAAACAAAATTATAAAAGTCAAGTAGACTAAAATGGAATATGTACCCAGATTGCTAATTAAGAATTTAACAGTTGTATTAGTTTGGTATAAATATCAAATTTACTACTTGTCACTTTCAAAACTGAAATGCTACTTTCACTATTAATAATACAGGTCTGAAAATTTATGTATTGTTTAATGGCATAATTGTATGTAAATCACAACTCCATTTCAACAGAGACATCCTTTGAACTCAAAGTAGTTCAGTTTTCTCTTCCTCAATTTCAGAATAAATATGTATTTTTTATTAATTCTCAGGAAATACTTGTTGAAACAAGTATGCAAATTCTGGGCTGAACACAGATTGGAAAACACCAACTATTGTAGTTAAATACCACTTATAAAAGAGACTATCTAGTTAATTACACTCCCAAGTTTTAATCTCTATCAAAAACATGGCATAAATCCAATACAGTAATTTACATCAAATAGCTTATTTCAAAGGTATAATAAATCATAATGTTATTTTGTAATGTTCTTTTTAAAAAAATTTCTAATGTTTATTTTTGAGAGAGCATGAGCGGGGGAGGGGCAGAAAGAGGGACAGAAGATCTGAAGTGGGCTCCACGTTGAAAGCAGAGAGCCCAATGTGGGGCTTGAACTCACAAACTGTGAGACCATGACCTGAGCAAAAGTCAGACACCTAACTGAGTGAGCCACCCAGGCCCCCCCCAATAATCAAATATTCTTAAACACACTTATTCCAAATTGAAGAAAAATTTTATATAAAGATGCTATATCTCTGATAAAAATTTTCATTTAGTGGATCACTTTAGTTGTAATGAATAGAAAAAGAATTTTTTAAAACTCTATACTACTTATTTAACTAAATTTGGGCATTCACAAAATCTTAATAGTAGTATCATCAATAAAATTATAATTTTTCCAAATAACAATTAACGTAATTGATAACAAATATTAAGAATCATTCATAATACTTTGCAAAACAAGGTAATTAGTGATTTATTTTTATGATTAAAAATTAAGTGAGTTTTCTTTGCAATTTCAAATTCTAAATGCAAAATATAGTCTAAAAGTTCTAAAACATAGACACCTAATATCCAAATCCACAAGTATTAATTGAAAATAAAATTTAAAAATAAGTGAGTCAGGTAAAAATCATAACTCTCCACAAATAATTTTCAATACACAAAAATTAGACAAGAAATACAATGTATATTCCACAGAAAAAAATACACTATAAAACTGCATTGTTATCTTTGATGGAAAGACTAAACTCATTCCCAATTACATCAAACCTAGAAATTTAAAAATAAATCCTACTGTAGTTGATCTTGGAAACTGAAAAGGTGATTTTAATGCTCATTAGAAAATTAGGCATAATTTCATATGTTTTAAAAAGGACATAGATGGGAATGTGTATTATCCTATCAAGTCTATATCTATAATAATTAGAATATTTTGGCATTTATCTGCCACCATCACCATAAAAAAATGGGTCAGGAGAAAAAAAATATTCTGGAAAATAAAATATGTATATGATAAGATGTCATAAACAAATGGGAACCCAGATTATTCCTGTAAAAATGAAATTGAAAAAGCTGGTTTAGGAAGAAAAAAAAGGTGGATTTACAATTTATACCACAGAACATCTTACATCATAGGTATATTAAAGAGTTAAAGGTTTACCTTTTTAGAAAGTGATCTGGCAATACAATTTAGGAGATTTATTTTCATATTATTTGGCTCTCTAATCCTTCTTATAGGAATCTCTACAAAGAAATATTCAGAAATACAAATATTTATGGGTGAAGTTCATAAACAAGGTAACAAAAACGCTCTGAACAACTTTAATTTTCAACAATAGATCAATAGTTGAAATATTATGTTAGATAGGATATTATGCAGCTAGTGATACATGAATAAAAAATAGTAATTTCCTGTGAGAATCACAATTAAGTATAGAGCGAAGGATAAAAAGATAAAGTTTGTGACAGGAGAAAGCAGTTAAAACTTTACCAGTATTTGTGTTGGAATTATGGGAGATTTTTGGTTTCCTGAAGTATGAAGCAATCATTCCACAATTTGTGAACCTTCTGAAGGATAAGAACAGACAGCATAAGCTAAGGCACATATGAGTATGTAGAGAGCAAGTGAGGATAAACAGTGAGAAGATCATAAATGTAGTAGCAAATGATGTGCATTAGAGAAAAAAATAGGACAGATTAAGGATAGGTAAAATAGGGCTAATTTATAAGAGGTTCTGAAATAGAAACAAAAGATTTTGGATTTGATCTATGAGTTTTTAGATGACTCATGCCTTTCAAGTTTGTTTTAGAAAAATTAGTCTGTTAACATATATGCAAAAAATTAGGGAAACCAAAGTCAAATAACTAAAGGAGGATAAGGAATGGTAACAAACTCCTAAAATGAAAAACTAAGATAAAATACATCTTCCTGATAGGTACTTTGGATTGCTTTTCTAGTGATGGTAACAGATTTGCAGGACTCAGTTTCTCTCCTCTTGGATCTCAATAATGGAGACTGGTAAAACCACAACCAGTCTTAGAAAATCATCCTATGATGAAGAAAAACGAAAGCTATATGACCTTGAGAGGAACAAATAAATATGTGGAAAATAACACAGGAAAACATATTTTCTAAAACAGGTAACAGAAGGGGAAATGTGTTTCTTAATTTACATTCCCATCAGCATGATCTTAGAAAGAAAAAAATTATGGTAAACTGCATGAATTAATGAATGGGTGAAATTTCTGTTGATATACATATCAATACATTCTCATTATTTGCTGTAGTTATCCATACAGTCACCACAAATAGGAAGATATTGAACAATGAACTAGAATTCTTCAGGCAAATATAGGGCTTAGGTTTCTGTGAGCTTCCGGTCACACATTTTTATCAACCTTCAATATATAACCTTGTTTTAACACCGTTTCTACTTAGGAAACCTTATTTAGTATATATTGTTGATTCATAAACATTGAACTCAGGGCCAACACCCTCGTAAGTCATGCCTGAATAAAGGTCATCCATCACATGTATTTTCTCTGCAGAGTACATCACAGCCTTCTTGCACTGAGAAACACTAGACCGTTTAGACAGCACTCAGAGCTACGCTTGAGGCCATTTTAAACAGTGTAATCACCAGTAAAAAGCACAAAAATGTGAAAAATGTGGCATTAAACTGTAAAAAGTATACTTGTTTAGGGGCGCCTGGGTGGCGCAGTCGGTTAAGCGTCCGACTTCAGCCAGGTCACGATCTCACGGTCTGTGAGTTCGAGCCCCGCGTCAGGCTCTGGGCTGATGGCTCGGAGCCTGGAGCCTGTTTCCGATTCTGTGTCTCCCTCTCTCTCTGCCCCTCCCCCGTTCATGCTCTGTCTCTGTCTGTCCCAAAAATAAATAAAAACGTTAAAAAAAAAAAAAAGTATACTTGTTTAGAGTATGAGAGTTGAAATAAGAAGGCAAAGCATTGCCTTGTTTGACCTAAGCTGTGAATGTGTGCGCCAGGTGACCTAAATTTTTCAGCATTGCATGCAAGTCTGCAAAAGATACTGAAAGTCCTGTGCGTATTAATGTTGGGTTTACAAATAAATTTAGCAGGTGGACAAATCTGTAAATATGGAATCCAGGAATAATGAGCACTGGCTGTATTTAATGGAATGAGAGTTGTATGACTTGAACTTAATTCCTATTCTTAAAATAGATACATAACCAGGAATAGGAAACAAATTTTCTCATCTAAAAAACTGGAAGCCCCTCCAAATTTATCTTTAGACTCTTCCACCTCAAATACTGAATAACTCTGATGCGCAACTTACACTCCCCTCTAATGAAATTTTCAAACAAGCTCAGAAAACATTAAGGATAGAGCTGTCTGGTACAGAACCCTAAAATCTAACATTAGATTTGGTAAATATTATGCATATCAAAAAATAAACAAATTGAAGAAAGTGTGAACCCGAAGCAGTTCTGAGAAAAGTAGTCAAAAATACTAATTTTCCAGAGAATAGGACTTGAAACTCAATGTCCATTTGAGATAGTTCAGCATTTCAGGTCACAAGCTGAAAAATATGTAGAAAAAGCCATAGGCCTTCTAAATTTCCTAAGGGTAGAATTTCAGTTCAAAACCGCCAAGATTGTATATTGCTTGTCTTACGATCAGCTTACTGGACTTATCATTCTAACATATAAACCCTAAGTTATCTATAAACTCAATGTTATAGTTTTACATATACTATATTTACTATATTTACATACACATACACTAACATACATATACATAGTAATGTTAGCAAAATTAATATCAATATAAAAGAAAAAAATGATGTAAGGATTTAATAATTTATTTAACCAATTGTTTTTATGGAACATAAAGAAATGAAACAGACTCATGGTCTACATTTCAGAAACTGTTCTCCTTTCGCTTGGAATGTACATTTGGTTTTGTTGGCTGGCATTAAGTGGTATGAGAATATAATTAGGTTGTTGCTTTTTCCTGTGTATCAGATTTGTCTTTTGTTTTCAAGTAGTCAGTATTTGCATAAATATTCCATTCCTTATAAATCATGACTTTCTATTTATTTGGGTTTTTTTGAGAGAGAGAGAGCACATGTGTGTGTAAGTGGGGGAGGGGCAGAGAGAAAGAGAGAGAGAGAGAGAGAGAGAGAGAGAGAGAGAGAGAGAGAGAATCTTAATCAGGCTTCCATGCTCAGCACAGGGCTAGGTCCCACAACCCTAAGATCATGACCTGAGCCGAAATCAAGAGTCTGATGCTTAACTGACTGAGCCACCCAGGTAACCCATGACTTTTCTTTTTAATTTACTCTTTATTTTTCTCTTAAAAGGTAAGTAATCAAAGATATACTATGGAAATATTTATTTAAACCCCTAGTAAGCAAAAGTAGGCATGTTAGAGCAGGGACTGGCAAACTTCTTCCACAATGGGTTAGTAAAAGTAAATATTTCAGGCTTTGTAGGCCAAAAAGTAAAATCAAGGATATTAGGTAGGTGCTATATAACAAGAGAGAAAACATGTCCACAATTCTGTATTCAATTTATAACAGTATTGCTATTACTAACAACAGCAACAGCAGTGGAGAACAACAGACAGATCTAATAAAATTATTTTTGGGGAGGGAGGGGAATAACCTTTTTCTTAATCAGGGTTGAAAGTCAGTATTCCTATCAAATCACATGCATATGGTCATCTGCCAGTGTCAATCCAGAATGAGATTTTACATGTTTCATTTTTGAAAATGAAATGTCTTTTCATTCGGATAGGTACTGCCAAATACTGATATCAATCCAAGAGCATATGATATTTGGGGGGCATATCCATTACTTAGGAGGCATTTATAGAATTCTAATAGATTTTTCTCTTAAAATTTGCTTTTAGCATGTCATTACATTACAGATTAATCATTGCCAATTGAAGATTAAGTGGAATCTCAACTGCACAGCTAAACAGATTTTGAAATATGGAAATCTCCTCTGCATTGCACTGAGGTCTGAAAAACGCTGCAGGAACTCTGGTTTGAACTCTGAAAACACAACTGCTGCAAATTTGTGTGAGAATGGAATTATCACTTCTTATTTTAATTCATGATAGCACAGAAGAAACACACCTGTGATCCAAAAGTTTAGTTATTGTAGGAATGACTTTATTGCAATTTATTTTTTGCACATTGTGTTGTTCTGCCATATAATCTTGGATTGAATTCCTTATAAACATTATCAACTCCGTATCAAGAGCTAATTCCCAAAGCTACTTAATAATGTCAGTAACAGTGGTTGAGAGTCAGAGTCATTTTTCTCATTCAGAAAAACTTCCACATTCGTCTGAGCTCAATAAACCTCAACACACTTTATCACTGCTAAGTTATCAAACTGCTTAAGTAGTAGGACAAATTCATCTTTTATTTCTGACAAAAATTCATAGACAATGATGAAGTCTTATGGAAGTGAAGGAAACTGACCACTGAAACTACTGGTTTTATACACACAATAGATTTCTTTATACACACAATAGATTCCAATATATTCTACAAGGTGTTTGCTGATTTAATAATATAGTGAATAAACACAGGTTTTCAACACATCTCCATATACTTGTACACATATTTTTGTATGTATACTTTGTATACTTGTATACATATTTTTACTACCATCAGTAATAACACATCTTACCACATTCTACTTAATGTTGCCATGAACTGATGTTTTCTCAACTTCTTTGAAAACAGTCTCACAGACTTAACAGAAGTTTATACATCAATCCCAGTAATTCCTTGAATAAAAATTGCCATTAACTCCTTGAATGAAGTTTATTTTCTCTGGACAGGTTTTAACTTATTTACCATTGGAAATGCATCCTTTGCCTGGCTAAAAATTAGCTACTCATAAACTTACTTTGGTTGCAACCTCATTTCATTTTTAATTTTTGTGAATAAGATTCCATTTAAATTCTGTTGCCTTTTTGTATATTGGGAATGTTGTGATGAGTTCATAATCTGTTAATGTTAACATTTATTCTTTTAGCACAGCCACTATGTTATTGCATAAATAACACAATACTGTGTGACCTAATTTGTAACAAAATAATCCAAACCCATGGTGCCTTAATAGTCAAACACTTGAAGTTCACATTTCTCTTTTCTTCTTGCTTTGACATTATGGATATGCTTTGGGAAAAACAAGTAAGTGCTGGGGTATAGCAAACAATGCTGAGTTATTACAGTGTAACTCTGATTTGCAGTGCACAGAGAAGCAGTGAGCAGTGATGAGAGCTCCACATGTGATTTCTGCTGCAACTACTCAACTGCCAGTGTAGTGCAAAAATAGCCACAGACAGTGCAGTGTGGTTATGTTCTAATAAGTTTGTATTTAAAACACTGAAATTTAAATTTCATATAATTTTCAAGTTTCTGAAATATCATTCTTTAAAAAAAAATTTTAACCACTTAAAATTTTAAAACCATTCTTAGCTTAGAGGCTGGGGAAAATAAGGGAGTGGGTCAGATTTGACTCACAGATTAAAATCTACCAAACCCTGGTACAAATAAAACATGTCTCCAAAAAAGGCTCTCTAAAACCTACTGATCACAGTTTAATTAGTCTGAACATGGTGTAAAAGCAGTCTGGATCTGGTGCCTACAGGATCAAATACCGTTAGAGAATAAGACAAGACTGTTTCTTGACTGGGGACTGTTAAGTCACACTGCAGAAAGACCTTCACCTGTATTCACTGGTGTTGTTAAAGCGGTTTAGAGTTCAAATGGACTAACATAAGTCCATCATAAACATGACTCAAAGAACATGTGCCACTACAATTTCACTCAAACTTAATATTAATAATATTAATCATTAAAATGTCACTAAAATGACATCACATATTTTACATCTGTCAAATCACAGAAAGATGCAGAGGGCCTTCTTTGGTCAATTTACTAAAGCAGCCAACATGACCTAGTAGTCATAGGTCATCTTCTGGAATAATAATAAAGAATATCTCAGAGTATCCAATAAGTTCTTCAGGGTGTATTTAGAATACCTTTTCCCATGCAAAATGTGAAGGAATCAATGAAGTGAAATGTCTTTTTAAATGTGGTTTTACATACAAATGGGGAAGCCAAGAAGACATCCAACGGCATAACTCAAGTAATCATTGAATAAAAAGTGAAAATTTGAAATGAGACGAAGTAGCAAAAAAAACATAAAACAGAGAAATGCATCAATATTTACAGTGCAGAAGGTGTTATACAACCTTAGTAGTACATTAGTAATTATTTTGTTATCAGAAATATTACTGTACTTACAAAATGCAATAAGCTGCAATTATTGCCATTTGTACTTCAAAGTATAATGCAGAAATAAAACAACAAAAAAATCATTTCACATAATTTTTGGAAAGATAAAATATTTACAAGAGTTAACACATAATGAATACATTCATGAGTAGTTTAATTTTGTTAAAAATTTCAACTCTTTTACCAAAATACATCTGTCCAGGGCCATGTAATGAGAAAAACATCTGTCTGTTTTACATTAGTAATTATTGTACTTTTATTATCAGCCAACTTACTTTGTATTGGATGTCTCAGCTGCTAACGTTAAAACAGACGTAGCCAATTCCTACAAGAGCTTTTTCCTGTAGTCGACAAATAACTTTGCTAACTTCTCCTCCATTTCTCATATAAAAAGGAAATTTCTTAGAACTTAAATGCCCTACTACTATATTTATAATGAAGAAAAAAAGCAAATGAGATTTAGGAAAGGGCCTGTGACAATCTTTGTAAAAGCACTTCTGTCTTATCACACATTTACTAAATGACTATGACACACTTCATATTACAGTTACATACTTGAAAGTTATTTGTGAAATAATTAGAAAATGAAATCACATTTCCCATCATAGTATAATTTCTGCTTATTATTATAAGGCCTCATTTTCTCCTTCCTTCTCTTACTACCTTAATGATTTGCATCCATCAGTAAATGTATATCTCATTAACAATCACCTGGGATCCAAGTATGAGAGCTAATTCATAAAACTGTGCATTTCATAAACAATGACAGAATCATTAATGGGAATATATATGTAAAACAATCAGGAGGTTTTTTTGTTAAAAAAACACAGGTCCATGGGCTTCCATATTTTTTATTACTGGATTCACATGCAGTAACCAACTTCTAGTATTCAAGTGGTCTAAAGCTCTCTCTCAACATATTACAACATATCCCCCTTACAGCCTCCTCTCTTAAATCTTCCCTCTTTGTTTCTGCAGTATTTTTGTCTGCAGTCTTTTTCTGCTTTGTATTCCATACAGAAGACTGTGAATTTATTTGTTTTGGGGAGACTCAGGATTCATTTGAAAATGATAGTATTACGGACAATACACATTCTTTAACTTGCAATTCTAAAATCCAAAGTGTTATTAAAGAAGTTTAAATTATAAGACAACATTCTTTCCATTTGGTAGTTTAAGTGTACATTATAATACATACTGGAGATTATTCTTTCTTTTTCAATTGTTTGTTTTTTAAGTTAAAGTTCAGTTAGAAAAATAACACATGCTGACTGATTTGTGATGTACTCAATGGAAACCCTCTCAATATGCTAATAAATGAGAGAGTAAACTGACAGTATGGAGAAATCAACCCTAATATTGCTCAATAAACATTTCAAGTTTGTGAAGTGTTCAACATGAGAATAGATTTTTAACTCTGCAAACTAGGTGGGGTTTATTGATGACTAACGTGGTTCTGTTTTTCATCAATTACTAAATACCAAAAGTATAACAAATTTGGATCGGCTGCCTTTGTATTCAGTCATTCTTCTTACAGTTTCTAAGCTGGTGTTGCTTAGAAACCTATATAAACATTTCATGTCTTTTCAAAGGAGGAAATAAAAAATTCTTGGCATAATTTTTAAGCCGAGATAACTATAAAACCAAAAACACATATATTTATTTCAAAGTTCTAGTACTATTTACAAAATTCTAAATGAAAAAATATTTTCCTTATTTAAAAATTTGTTATTTTTCCCAGTCAACACTTACTGAGCATTTACTGCGGACACCATACTAAGTACTTTAGTCATAGAATTCCTTTAACCCTTGTGATAACTCTACAAAGTTAACCTGTGTCTGTCCCTCTCTTACTGACAAGGGAAAAAAGAAACTGGTGCATTTTTAATATTAGAAAAAAATACATGCTTAGTTTATTAGCAAATGAACTACATATAGTTACTCATATTCCTCTGTAATTAGTTACACTGTATCTACAACCTGAACCTAACACTAATATTGGATGGTGAAAATTGTATGTGTAAGGTTTGCCCTAAATTCAGAATCTAGAGGCACAGAACTAAAAGCAATTTGTCTTTATTTTTCAACAATACCTGCTATCTTCAAAAGACCTAAAATAATTTACAGGAAAATCTACTTTTAAGATAGTGCCCTTGCAAATGCATAACATAGATTTTATATTACCGAAGAATATTGGACAATTAACATATGATTTCACTCCTATATGGAATTAAAAAACAAAACAAAACAAAACAAATGAGCAAAGGGAAAAATAAGAAAGAAAGAGAGACAGAGACAGACAAAACAAGAACCTTTTTAAAAAATCATTTGAGAGAGAGTGAGCAGGGAGGGGGCTGAGAGAGAAAATCTTAAGCAGACTCCATGCTCAGCACAGAGCCCAATATGGGGCTCTATCCCATGACCCTGGAATCATGACCTGAGCCAAAATCAAGAGTGGCACATTCAATTGACTGAACCACCCTGCGCCCCAAGAGACCCTTAACTGTAGAGAACAAACTGATGGTTAACAGAGGGAAGGTTGGTGGGGAGACTGGTTAAACAGGTGATGGGGATTAGGGAGTGTACTTGTGATGAGCACCCAGTGATTTATGGACTTGTTGAATCACTATATGTACACCTGAAACTAATATAACATTGTATGTTAACCATAATGGAATTAAAATAAAATAAATTTTTTATTTTCCTTAAAAATAAAAAAAGAAAAAGAAATCTGCAAACATATCAGTTACATTAAAAAGTGGCTAGTCATACCCAGAATGTGGCTATCCCAGATGCAGAGTCTGTACTAGAACCTGGGACATCTTGGGAGGGCTTCATTTATTTGAAGTTCCTGGTTCACAGAGGAATCAGGTATGTTAAAATCTGATAGAGGGCATGGAGTGTTAACAGCTGTGCCATCCTAAAGAAAACTGTTTAAAACTCTGCATAGAAAAGGGGAATTCTACTCACTGGGTTAAGTCATGAGGTATGATGCTTACCCTGGAAAATAGCCCCCAATGTTTGTCACATTTTCAATGACTCTGGGGCCTGGCAGTGGGACAATTAGATAATTAAATCCCAGTCTGTGTGGAGTTCAATACTATGGCTGCAGACTGCACAACACCCATACTTCATGATCTATCTGTATGCCCATGGGAAAGAACCCTTTGAGGATGAACATTAATAAAATCAACAAGCTGATCAGACATCCATTGTCTAGGTAGGAACCACAGCCACCTGGATACAGCATTGTCCAGAACATGGTTATTCATCTACAATTCAGAACAGGGCCAAAAAAACAAAGCCTAGTGATTCTAGCACACAAGGCCAAGTAAGCCTGAAAATCTGTCCAGAAAGACAGGTTCACAGTCAAGCAAAAAGGGAATTCTAATGCATACAGACAGGTGTAACGTATCAGTCTAATCCTGCTAGATAAACTATCTACATCCCTTCTCTCCTCTTCAGGATACTGCTGAGCACTGACTGTATTAGGTACCACTGTGATAAGCCACCTAGGGTTGAGTCTGGATCTTATAGTGTGGGTAAGATATAGGGAAAATCAGAAAAAGGGCAGTGATTACTAAAGGGATTGATCATGCTGCAGACAATGAATCACAAGGCTGCTGAAAGAAAGCAACAACCCTGTGCAAAAGTGAACAACTTAGGCGTAAGTGGGCTAGAGGTAGAGAGACGAAATAATTTCTCTCAGCTCTTATCCACACAGCATCCAGCCCAGAATGCAGCCATCACTTTCAACTTGACCACTGAAGAATCTAAACCTATGAACTTTTAGAAACTTCCTAGAAGCTACTGACTTTAGGAGTGAATAGGCAGTAGAATAAGATTAATTTTCTGGATGCTACTATGATTCCATTTAATCTAATCTTACTGTGTAACTTGTGGTCTCCCTCTGCTACTTAAGAGAAGAGAAACTCTTTTGCATGTTTCTCAGATTATAGCTGATTATTCTAACTCTCTAGGTGATTGGTGATGAAAAACTGCATTGCCCTGGACTCCCTGCTGGCCAAAGTGGGGTATGTGTGACTGCCAACATCTCTTGCTACACTTGGATTAATGACATATTTAACTGGCTTGCCTATGGATAAGGAGCCTGGCTGAGGTCTATCCTCCAAAAAGTGCTGATTACCCAAGTGGGAGTTATATTTTATCTAAGCCCCTATAAGGAAAATGAAGTGAAGTGTCTGATGAAGTGGTTAATGCTCTTGAGATTTGTTATCTGAATAGGTAAAGGCTGGGGGCAGGAGTTGTATGGGAATGGCTCCATCATAATGGACTGGAATCTATGAATGTATACTTACAGGCCACACAGGCAATGTCTTTAAATGCAGCTAATGTGCATCTTGCCAGAATGCTTTGTGATCTTTTTGGAACATGAGAAAATGGGAGGCTTGTGAGGAGCTGCTATGAGGCCACCCCCAACTCACCTCCCTATCTCTCAAGGAGGCTATCAGGAGACAGTTTCTCATAGCCTCACAGCTCCTGATAAGCTAGCTATAAGGTTTCCTACCTCACCCTGCCCGACTCTCAACCCCTTAGGGTATAGCTACAGACTAAAAAGTATTTAGCTGCAGTCTAGAACTGGCTCCTCAGTAATGGGATATTCCATTACTCATACTGCAGTCATCCAAAATCTTTTGTTTTCATGTTGTCCTTTCATTATATGAGACAAGGACCTGGGAATGTAGTATCTTTGGCTTCTCCTCCCTTTGTTGTCTATGTTAGTAATAAACTGAATCTAAAAGCAGCTGTTTTATGTTTACAGCCAATTTTGTAGTCTGGTGTTGGCCTTGCCCTTATCTGCCTACTGCATGCTTGAAAGAAATATAAACTATGGTATATTCATTCTGTTAAATACTATGAAACAGTATAAATGAGTGAAGGTATCAACATGGAAAGATTTACCTGTCATGCTGTTAAGAGAAAAAAAAGCAAGTATAACATGTTTATCTCAAGCTTATATAAAAAAAAAACCTACAAATGGGTATACCTATGTATACATAGAAATTTGTTAGTAAAAATACATTTAAAATAATCAGAACACATATACATCAAATATTTAACAGTTACCTCTGGGAGAAGACCAAAGGAGTAGGTAATAAGGCACTTGCACTATTTATTCTACATCAATATTATTTGAACTTTTCAAAGTATTCATGAATTACCCATGCAATCAAAAGAGATGATTAAAATGATTCAGAGTATATATTTATTGGTACCCATTAATAATTAAACTCTCTGTTGGGGGGGGAAGTGGATAAACATAAAACAAAAAAAAATATGAGCACTATGTGTAAGTAAATAAATATTAGAATCCAGACCTACCTCATCTAAATATCACTTCTCTCAACTTCAAGTCTGAATATCATAACAATAGCAACATTAGTAATAACAAAACCCAAAAACCTTTACTGAATATTTTATACCTGATAAGAACCAAGATTAGGCATTTATATGTACAAATTCTCCAAGACAGAAGCATCTGCCTTTGCTGGAAGGATACAGAAGCTAGAAGAGTATTTCTTACACAAACCAATCCCACATCTATCTTTAACTTCAAAAGAAAATCTTTCTACTTATTTTTCTATATTCAAATGTGTGGAGATAACCCTTTCAGACTTCTCTTAATTAAATATACTTATTAAGCAAATTTATTTCATACCATAGTCAACTATTAACTCAAAATCGATCATTTTAAGTTAAACGACAAGACTTCAAGGAGAAAACACAGGAAAAAACTTGCTGTTTGCAAAAGATTCTTAAGATACAAAAAGAAATATAAAAGGCATTTATAAACTGAGCTTCATGAAAATTAAGTTTCTGCTCCTTGAAGGGCACAAATAAGTAAATGAAAAGGCAAGCTATAACGTGGAAAAGAATATTCACAACACATATATTTGACAAAGAACTTGTATCCAGAATATGTAAAGAACTCCTGTAACTTAATAAGAAGAAAGTAATCCAATGCAATAAATATGGGCAAAAGAATTGAAGAGATAGTTGACAAAAGAAAATATAGCAATGGTCAATGAGCACAAGAAAACCTATTAGGGAAGTGCAAATTAAAACCACAATGTGATACAGATAGATACAATTTATAATTGCGAACATTTTAAAAGACTAACACTACCAAGTACTGGTGAGCATATGAACCAACTGAAATGCTCATATATTGACTGGTGGCAGGAATGTAAAATAGCATAACCTCTTTAGAATACTGGCAATTTCTTATGAAGTTTAATATTCCATATGATCTAGTTATTCTATTCCTAAGTATTTACTCAAGATAAATGAAAACATTAGTGTGCACAAAGATGTGAACTCAAATGTTCATAGCCATTTCATTCCTAATAGTCAAAAAATGAAAGCAACTTAAATGTCTGTCAATAGGTGAATGGAAAAAAAAAAAAAAGCTACATATTCAAACAGTGACTACTCCTCAACAAGAAACAGGAATACATTATTTACACATGCAACAAGAGGGATGAACTTCAAAAACATTATGCAAAACAAAAGCAGGCACAAGGCTACATAATATAAGATTCCATTTACATTAACACTCTAGAAACGTCAAATAAATCTATAGTGAGAGAAAAGAGATAAGTGATTGTCGCTGGCAGGAAGGGACGTAGGTGTGAGACGGGCTTAGGCGACTTGGGAAGAGGAGGATGGTCTGGCAAAGGGCACAATGAAATTTTTGGCATGGTGGAAATATACCATTTCCATCATGACTGGGGTGGTAGTTACATGGACCCATGTTATATATATAAGGCACATATGCAGAGACTTTGAAATCATCCTCATACAACATGTTTTTAAGGCTTTCATACCCTTTGAGGTAGCAGGTATTTCTTTTTGATATCCATATATCATGTATCTACATACATTTGCTGAGAAATTACTTCAAACAGATTTTAATATTAGGTTCAAACTCACTCATTATAGAATTATTTCAATTTTCTAGATAAATACTTACAAAAATATTACTAAATAAAACATGATTTTTTTTTTAGATCACCTTTCATGCCATATGGTTCAGAAATCTTATTAGGATGTCTATTTCTTTTATGCTGGCTATTATATACAAACTACTGTTTAAGTAGATAACCTTGGTTTCTAAGAAAATATGTATGATTCAGATATTGATTTTCCTACTCCAACTTTTCACACTTTAGATAGCCTATCAACAATATAAGAAGCCTTTCAAATGAAATCAGAACCACAGTTTCTGAAATAAAGATGCGGCAAATATTTTGTTCAACCCCAAATACATTTGAACAAAGCTGGATGCTGTCTTAACTCTCATCTACTGTATGCAATCAGTAAAAAGTCTTTGGTGATTCTATTCTATTAGCATGTTTTCATTTATATTCTTTCCTTCCTTTCCATCTCTACTTACATTCCTATTTCAGGAGGCACTTATGGTTATTTTGTGGTAATGCAATGGCTAACCTGTTTGCAACCCACTGGTTGCATCCCACTGGCTTCAGTAGAGTCCTCCATGTTGCCAGTGGAATAATCTTTTAAAAATATCAACCTGTTGGGGCGCCTGGGTGGCTCAGTCAGTTAAGCGTCCAACTTCAGCCCAGGTTGTGATCTCGCGGTCCGTGAGTTCGAGCCCCGCATCGGGCTCTGTGCTGACAGCTCAGAGCCTGGAGCCTGTTTCAGATTCTGTGTCTCCCTCTCTCTGACCCTCCCCCGTTCATGCTCTGTCTCTCTCTGTCTCAAAAGTAAATAAACGTTAAAAAAAATTAAAAATATCAATCTGTTGATGAAAATCCCAGAATTAACATTATGAACAGACTATCAATATCTATAGGAAAAAGAAAAAGAAAATAGAAAAAAAATATATATATAAGAAAAAATATATATAGCTTCTAATTCCTATCCACAATTCCTTCCTGGCCAGACCTAAATTCCAGTTGTAATGGTCTATTTGCAATTCTCTCAATCCTTCCTGTATTCAACTATTTGTGGCCTTGGTTCCTGCTAACTCCATTCATAATGAAATCCTTATCAGAAGATCTGTTTAAGTGTTAATTTTTTCTTTTCTATTTCCTATGTCATTTTCCCAACAAAATTAAATTTCTTTTCACTACTATATGCTTTCTGAGATTAAGAATCTGATATTCTTGGGGTGCCTGGGTGACTCAGTTGGTTAAGCGTCCAACTTTGGCTCAGGTCATGATCTCACAGTTCATGAGTTCTAGT
The DNA here is from genome assembly GCF_007474595.2 of Lynx canadensis. Taxonomy (NCBI): domain Eukaryota; kingdom Metazoa; phylum Chordata; class Mammalia; order Carnivora; family Felidae; genus Lynx; species Lynx canadensis. Next base: position 76,484,927 of record NC_044308.2, read on the forward strand.
CCCGTGTCGGGCTCTGTGCTTACAGCTCAGAGCCTGGAGCCTGCTTCCGATTCTGTGTCTCCCTCTCTCTCTGCCCCTCCCCCATTCATGTTCTGTCTCTCTCTCTAATAAACATTATTTTTTTTAAAAAAAGAATACCTTATTCTTTATTTTTGCATGTACAGAACCTGGCACGATGCTTAACATATAGTAAGAATGACAAATGTTCCTTTAAAATCTTGGTAGAACGGACTACTCACTAGGAACAATGTAAATTTTCAAAATTTACTCAAACAAAAATTAAATAACCAAAGAAATGAAAAAGTCTGTCAAAAACTTATATTCAAATAAGCTCTGAGCTCAAATTGTTTTATGTGATCTTTCAAACTAAATGATTTTCAAACTTGAAACTTCAAACAATTTAATGCTATAAAAATTATTCCAGTCTACAGAGAAAAATATACCTGTAAATTCATTTTATTAATTAGCATAACCCTGATATTCCAAATGGAAAAGCAAGTCATACATTAAGCCAACCACACATAAATGAATCACGTTTATTAATATGAACATTTAAAAAATCTTTATAAAGTACTGGTAAATTAATCCAGCACTGTACTGAAAAACTGATATACTATAGTCAAATACAGTTTAATCCAGAAATGCAAGTGTGGGTTAATATTTGGTTGTATATAACTATAACACAAATATGTCAAAAAAGCAGGGAACAGGAAGATAATGAACAATGAACAAATTACTTTTCTGTAATTAAAAAAATACCTATCCTAAACTGACAGTAAATATAATAATTAAGAAGAAAGTATCTTGGACATTTGCATTAAAAATTGAAAGCAGCAATAAGACAGAAATAGAATCAAAGGCATAAAGTTACTACTGTAAGCTAGAGAAAAAGTTACCATCACTTACGATTTCATGACTGTTTAGAAAATGAAGTAAATGCAATCATACTTAATGTAAAAGTTCAATGAAATAGAAATTTAAAATAGTATCAAAATTTAAACATTTTCCCATATGTGACAGGCTAAATAACGGTCTCTCAAATATCCATGTCTTAATTCCTAGAACCTGTGAATGTTCTCTTATACAGAAAAGGGAACGTGCAGATGTAATTCAATTAAAGATCTTCAGATGGTGAGATTATTCTAGATTGTCCAAATGGGCCCTGAATGTAATCAAAAGGGTTCTTATAAGAGGGGGACAAGAAGGTCAAAGGAGGAAGTACATGTGATGACAGAAGCAAGACTTTGTAGTGATTCAAGGAAGGGTCATAAGTCAAGGAAAACAGGCAGCCTCCAGAAACCACAACAGGGAAGGAAAGTGATTCTCCCTTGTGGCCTCCAAAGGAAACAGCCTATCAACACTTTACTTTAGTCCAATAATTTTGGGCTTTTGGCAACCATAACTGAAGAGAACAAATCTTGTGCTGTTTTAAGACACATAATTTGTGGTAATTGTCTAGTGACCACAGAAAACTAACACACTAAAGACCTACAAAAACCAGTTCAATACATAAATTAAAAAAAAAATTTAAAGGAGGAAATAGGAATGACTTTAAATTAAATAAACGACTAAGAATGATCTTAAATGAAATGTGTTAGACATCTGTATAGAAAAAGCTCTCCTGAGACAGAAAAGAAAAAGTAATCTCAGCTCATATCTGAAATCCTCTAAGAATATCTTATGCAAACAAGTCAACAGTTTTAACATAATTTCACTAACATAAAAAACAGGAATACCTTATTTGGAAAGGATATTTGGCAAAATTATTCTAAATTCATTAGGAAAAATAAATGGAATAATATACTAGAACAGTTGTTAAGATAAAGGATAATAAAATTAGGGAATTATTACCATAGTGGATAGCTCAAAACAAAAAGATACTATGAAACAATAATGAATAACATCAAATTAGTACAACAAAAGACCCAGAATAAACAACCCTTCTCCCCAAATCCCAGGAATACATAAAAATTTAGCATGAAAACAGTAAATGGTGATTACTTAAAAATTATATATCTAGCATAACTGGATTACTACTTAGAGAAAATACAGTGAGAACTTTTCTTCTCAAATATCTTAAAATAAATTCTACATAAATTAGAGAACTGCAAAGTAAAAAACTAGATCAAACCATAAGTAAGCATATATTTAACCTCAGAACGAAGAAAGTTATTTTCAGCACAGACATGAAAGGAAAATGGAAAATATCATAGAGCTGAGTATATAAAAAATACTTAATTTTGTAGGTGAAAAACACCATAATTGTTTTACATAATTTTTTGATGGTGGAGGAGATGCAGATTGGGAGAAATGGGCCAAGATTTTAAATGCACATAATTATTGGGAATCAGAAAATCTGATGAGAAACACACACAGACACACACCACTACTACTACTACTACTAGGAGTGTAAACTTACTTAAATCTTTCTGAAATATATAAAAAAAACTTTTGAAGTATAATTTGGCACTGAATCTATAAACATTTTATAATACTGCATGTCTCCTATGACTCAGTAAATCCATTATTCTATGCTTTGCAATTTATAAGAGAATAATCATAAGTGAACACAAAAACTTAAATACAATACTATGCACTGTTATTTATAGCAAAAAAGACTGAAACAAGTATGTAATAAGAGACTAAATATATTATAACAAATACCTAAGATGGAATATTCTGCAAACCTTAATCTTTTTAAGACCTTAAAAGAACTACACTTGTGAAGAATGAAGAATATATATCATCTAAATAATGCACAAGGTATAATATTAAGTGAAAAAAGATGAAAAGCTCTATATACAGTATAATCTCTATTTTATAAATAAATGTGCAATAAGATTAGAAGAAAGCACAGAAACATATTTATGAGCTATTTTTACCTTCAATAACTTCTCTAGTTCTTGAAAATAAGTAACTTTATATTCAGAAACATTTTAATTAGAATACAGGAAAATGGAATATCTCCAGTTGAGAAAGTTTTTCTTTTCCTTCTAAAATTAATCAAAAGGTAATATATAAAAACACTTCATGGATTTGACTCTATGAAAACAGAAAATTCTTCATGTAAAAAGTACAGGAATCAGAATGAAGGCAATTGACAAAAGGGGAAAAACACAAGCATATGGCACAAACAGCTAATATTCCTATATTATCCACCCTATAACATATATTGTGTGGTAATGCCCAACAATATTCTAGCCTGAGAGGTCCAAGAGTAAACAAATTCAGAGTAGACACCTACCCTCATGGTTCTTTCATTCTCATTGGAAAAAACAAGTAATAAGTAAGCAATGAGTAACTCCAGACTGTGATAAGTGCCAGGATGACTTTAAAAGCTTGGCGGGGGCGGGGTGCGGGTAGGGGTGGGGGGAACACAGGCAATAACGTGACAGGATGTGAAAGGCATGAGAAGGAATCTCATGTTAGGAAGCTGGGAACAGCTCTTCTAAGGAGATAATATTTGAGCTGAAACACAGTCCACCATTGAAGACTGGCTGAAGAGGGATCCAGAAAATGGAGAATCGCAAGTGCCAATTCCATGAGGCAAGAAAGAGGTAGAAATAGCTGAAATGTCTAGGACATAAAGGGCATGGAGGAGACTAATATAAGAATAAAAAAAAAATCTCAAGATCAAATAATTTGGGGATGCTTAGCTCTCTATAACTAACGTGGCCTTTCAAATCAATAAGGAAAATAACATCTCAAAATAAACAAGGCCAGAAATAATTCACAATTGAAAAACTACAACCTGTCAATATACACATTAAAACTTTAGTCTAGTGAGTAAGAAAGATATAATTTTCTACCATGCAAATTGGCAAGCCATCACAAATCATTATTTATATACAATGACAGTGAGGTAAGAAAATGATGAAAGATTAATGTTATTTATACTAAGGAAAATATAAAAATAGAGTGTAATTTAAATAAATTATGGTACATTTTTACCACAGAAAAGTCCAAGTCCATTGAATGATATTTTCAAGAACTACTTCATGTTTACTTATGTCTGATACTGTTGACAATACCCTTTCTAATCCATTCACAAATTCTATCAGTGCTCCTCTAAAATAAATCACCTCTCATTATTTCTACTGCCAAAAACTCTAATCCTAGACACCATAACTTCTTGAACTACTGCAAGAACTTCCTAATAATTACCTCTCGTAGACCCTCACTCCTTTTCCCTGTTTATCTTCCACACAGCAAGAGTAATGTCCTCAGTGCTAATCATCATAAAACTCAAATACCCAAAGTCTTCACACTGTAACTATACTGTAATTGCAACTTCTTACTATGACCCATTTGATCTGGCCTGCATTATTTCAAAGACCTCACCTCCTGCCACACTCTCTCCTCTAACAATGTTCAACACACAACATTCCTTTCTGTTTTTCAACATGCCAAACTCATTCATATCCAAAAACTTTGTCCTTGCTATTCCTGACAACCGGAATGTGATTTTCTTCCTCCTAATCATTTAGAGCTCACTCAAATATCCTGTCTTTGAGGTTTCCTTTTGATATCCTAGCTAAAGTATACTCCTCCTCAATATTGTTTTTATCACATGCATTTATTTCCTTCATAATATTTTTTTAAGTTTGTTGGTTTATTTATTCATCTATTTATTTATTTATTTATTTATTTATTTAGAGAGAGAGAGAGAGAGAGAGTGCATGTGAGCAGGGGAGGGGCAGAGAGAAAGAGAGAGAATCCCAAGCAGGCTTCATGCTGTCAACACAGAGCCAGATGCGGGGCTTGAACTCATAAACCATGAAATCATGACCTGAGGCCAAACCAAGAGTTAGATGCTTAACTGAATGAGCCACCCAAGTACCCCTTTCCTTCATGGTAATTATGTGTATCTAAAATTACATGTTTTTAGGGGCACCTGGGTGGCTCAGTCAGTTAAACATCGGATTTTGGCTCAGGTCACGATCTCATGGTTCATGAGTTCCAGCCCTGTGTCAGGGTATGTGCTGACACCTCAGAGCCTGGAGCCTGCTTCGGATTCTGCATCTCCCTCTCTCTCTGCCCCTCCCCCCTACTCGTGCTCTGTCTCTCTGTCTCTATCTAAAATAAACATTTAAATAAATAAATAAATAAACAAACAAATAAAAAATTATGCATATTTATTTAGTGTTATATGTTTCTCTCCCTCTTTACCAACAAGAATAAAAGCTCCGTAAGAGCCAAGACTTTCTGTATTCCCACCATGTAAGACAGTGCGTAGAACATTGTATCACTAAAAATTTATTGAATAAATGGAAGAGTAAAAATAATTAAATATTATACAAAAGAATGTTAATTATATTTAATGTACTAAGTGACATGTAAAGCATAAATATCATATAATGTATAGGGTATAAAAGCAACGTATGGTTAAGTTTATATAAATCTGGAAAACAGATAAAAAAACCTATACAGGTTTCAAAATATATTTTTATATAGCAAAAACAAAATTAAACTGATTTGAAAACTTACCATTTCAAAGAAATAACTGAGATATGAGAATATAAAAAGATGACTACAAAATTAAAAGTTCTTATGTACACATTTGTATGTGTATAATGAAAGATCTGGATAAAGATGTATACATACTAAGTACATATTAAAAGAAACAGGAGAGGAATAAAGAAAATATCAGACCATACTGATCAAAATAAAATTATAAACTGAAAATAATATTTTTCAAAAACATTTAAAAGGTCATCTTATTTCTATATAATACTAACACTCATTCAAATAATTTTACAAAACACTCTAAAAGATCAGAAAAGCACATATTCATATTTTATCAAGTCTGAAATGAGAGCAGCTTCATAATGTAAATTACCAGAAACCAGTGATTATTTTCAAAGATTACAATGAGAAGAGGCAAAAGGGAAAATACGTTTTCTGTAAGTTCTAGCACAGGAAGCACTAAAATAGGCTGTAGTAAAGTTACTCCTCTTAGGAGTACACTGTAACCCCTTACTAGGATAAATCGAGATCCACAGTGGGACTGGTAGTTGGGGTGAAGACTTTTCCAAGATTTCCAAAGAAGCTCGCTTCCCATTTGTATTATTTATCTCTGAAAGATCTAGAAAGGGACTAATATAAAAAGAGAAGTAACCAAGACTTCTGCTACATTTTCAAGATGGCACATAACTATATGTATTTTTTTAATGGGATAGTTATAGCAAGAGCCTACACACCAGCATATATACTAGCATATTGGCAAGAAAATCTGTTTTAATATAATTAGTACGAAGCCAAGGGTTCTTAAGAGATTATTCAGAATTCACTTAAAGCACTTTTTTGGTAGTGTTAACACTAATAGGAGTATCATCAAGTTGGAATAATGCGTGATTCATTTTAACTGTGGCACTGGTCTGTGTTTTAGCAACCCATTCAATATTTTTAAGGCTTCAATACAAAGAATCAACTTCACAATTAGCTGAGTAAGCTTAGAAAGGATTTACTGAGACTATTCTCCATGGAAAGTACCAAGGTGAATATAATGTGGTTCCCATCCTCAAGAAAAATGTAATATAAACAGAAAGACAAATCTTGGCAAGTGATAAAATAATGAGCTAGAGTTTATCAATGGATATAGAATGGAGCTTACTGATTCAAGATACATCTCAAAAGCAAAATGATTAAGATGTGAAAATAAATAGGATGACATTCAAGTCAAAGGAGAGGAGAGAATGGTATTATTGTGACTCTCGGTCACAAGGTATATACTGAAGTCATAAGCAAGAATGATTGAGTTGGAAGGCAGAATGAGAATAGAGAACTAAATATCTACTTTGGTTTCAGACATGCTGAATCTGTCATAGCCCGCAGCAAAGGGAAAAATGTGGAGCTAGCATTTCAGAAACAAGCATAAAAAAGAAATATCAATTAATGGCCAATTTCCTTATTATGTGCATGTATATCTATAATATAAGTAAGGTATTTTGCCTGGGACATTACATAGGCTTACATATAAAATAAAGAACTAGGTTTTGATGAATTTTAATGTTTATAATATTTACTTTTTTAACATTTTACTTGACCCACCAAAAGAGGGTTTCTTAAAGTTCTATATAAAACCACACCTGAAAAACAGAAATAGCCATTAAAAGGAAAAGAAAACAGAATAATGAATATTTAAAAGAGAAGTACATTTCAGATGGTATAGTTAGAAAAACTATATGTTTTAGCATTAATTTTCCTATTTGATAACTGGTCCATACGAGATGTTTCCTAAAAACTCTCCTGGATTTTAGCTTTGTCAATATGTTCACAAAAACTTAGAAAAATGGAATTTTATTCTTCCTAATATCAAACTTTCATCATAGAGTAATATTCACCTTAAACTAAGTAAAAAATTCAATAATTTTACTAATTTTGTAAGATAGATGTTTGAATAACTGTAGTGATTAGAAAGTGGGGTAATGAATAGAAATAAACAGTGTTTCTTGATATCTAAAATTGAAAATCAATCACTTGGCCATCTTTTATAGCGTTCCTTCTTATGAAAACACACAAAAATCTATTGGTATAAGCAATATGACTGCAGACAAATAATCACATAAATTACAATTTCTGGCATCTATACTGCTTGAAATTCAACTAGTCTGGAGATCTGTCATATTTACTTTTTTTTTTTTTTAACTTTCAGCCTGAACCTGCTTGGAATACCTAGTTATCTTTACTTCTCATAGTTATATCCGTCAATTGGAAAACTGGAATAAAACAAGGAAGAAAAACAAAACAAGAAAGAAATATTAGGAATGCAGGGAGAAATGGAGAAAACTGAATGAAAACCAGAACTGAAAGAATGAATGTGCCTAAGAACAGATAAAGAGCAATAACACTGGGAGACAAAAATCAGAGGCATAAAATATAATTCTTACCGCCTCAAACATTTTTTGAAATATGGACAGAAATAAATAAGAATATAAATATTAATTACTTAACAATAATTTTACAAAGTTTAATCTCAGTGTTCAGAAGAGATTAATTTACCAAATAATATATGGAACACATAATAGAGACCAAGTGGCAAGGGGTTCACCAATAAGTCAGTGGCTATAAAAAAAATGCTCTCAGCCAAAGCATAAGAGACTGTTAAAAACTGAGAACAAACTGAGGGTTGATGGGGGGTGGGAGGGAGGGGAGGGTGGGTGATGGGTATTGAGGAGGGCACCTTTTGGGATGAGCACTGGGTGTTGTATGGAAACCAATTTGTCAATAAATTTCATAAAAAAAAATAAATAAAACTCAAAAAAAAAATGCTCTCAATCTAGTCAGACAGACAAATTTATAAGTAATACAATAACACTTCACACAAAGTATGTGTGAGAACACAGTAGACAGAAGTTATTCTAACTGCAGGCACCAACAGAGATTTCCCCTAAATTGGTCATCAAAGACTGGGAAGGATTCCACCAGGAGGAAAAAGTAGGAAGGACATTACAAACTCACAGTATAACCTAACACAAGGCACAGAAATATAGAAATGGATGAATGTTCACAGAAATTTCTAGAAATGCAAGATGACCATTATGGCCATTTTCTTGTTTTCTCAGTTTCAGATAGGAACCAAAGCTGACAACAAAAGGTTCTAAGTACTATACCTAAGATAACAGCTCATCTACGCAACATTCGGAAAAATGTGGCCAAAAATCGCTCAGGCATTGTTTAATCCATCGCTCATATAAAAACTATAAGTATATATTGGAGGAGAGGAGCTTACATTGTTTGAGGAAGAAATAGAACAGCGACCCACTCAAAGTTTGGCCTATGTCCCTTAGGATACAGGGCATTAAACGAATGATACAGGAACTGGACCTAGGCCTAAAAACATCTAAAGGCAAGAGGTTAAGATGCCCTTAGTCTGGGGCTACTACCTTAGAAATAGCCAATTTCAGAGTTTGAAGTAAAGAATTACATTTTCCAATGGGATATTTTCCAAGGACTCCTGGGAAAGGAATTGGCATTGAGTCATTTTTAAAGGAATTCTACACAGAGGACGGCAAAGGGAACAAGGTAACCCCAGAAGAAAGAGGTTCAACATAGACTAGAAAGTCAGAAACCAAGGATAGTAGTCAAAAGAAGACCAACAAAGGAAGTCTCAACTGTATCAAGGAATTACAACTGGGGTGTCCCCCAACAGTGGGAGTCTGATAAATCCAGGAAAGCAAAAAAGTTAAATTTCCAACATGCCTTTATTGCCAATTAGTTCTTCTCTATTTCTAACATTAAGCTTTGGAAGACCCACCAGGGGGGCACCTGGGTGGCTCAGTCGGTTAAGCGGCCGACTTCGGCTCAGGTCATGATCTCACGGTCCGTGGGTTCGAGCCCCGCGTCGGGCTCTGTGCTGACAGCTCAGAGCCCGGAGCCTGTTTCAGATTCTGCATCTCCCTCTCTCTGACCCTCCCCCGTTCATGCTCTGTCTCTCTCTGTCTCAAAAATAAATAAATGTTAAAAAAAAAAAATTAAAAAAAAAAAAAAAAAAAAAAAAAAAAAAGGAAGACCCACCAGGAGCAGCACGAGAAGCTGGGAGAAAAACTAAGGAAAAATGAAATTAATACAAATGTCCACTAGTTCACATGTCTCCACTCAGGTTTGTAGGCCTTCTTTATTCCTTTTTAATCTTTAAAAATTCTTTTAAATGCTTATTTATTTTGACAGAGAGTGAGTGTGCTAAAGAGAACGTGAATGGGGGAAGGGCAGACAGAGAGGCAGAGAGAATCCCAAGCAGGCTCCATGGTCAGCACAGAGCCCAATGCAGGTCTCCATCTCATGACTGTGAGATCATGACCCAAGCAGAAATCAAGAGTCAAAAGCTAAACCAACTGACCCCGGCACCCCAAGCCTTCTTTCAACAAAGCTGACATAAGCGAAAATTTTCACATTGGATGAGAATTTGGAATTTTAATTTCATAGCCTTCTTTTAAAAAAAAAAGTTATCTGAAAAGTTAGTATATTTTCAAATGCCAGGGAGTAAGCAAAGAAAGGATTGAAGAGAGAATGAAAAGAACAAGAGAAAGAAAAGAGCAAGAGGAAGAAGAACAAGAGCAGAGAAGAGATAGACACTTGAAAAGCATGTATCAAGAAGGAGAAAAGAAAATATTCAAGGTGGGATTTCAGGTGCCATGACAGGAAAGAATAAAGTAACTTTCCACTTGCACCCTGGTGAGTTCACCTCTTAATAAATCCATTAAGAGTGACAAATGGTGAGAAAAGTAGTCAATTATAAAAATGCCGTAATTTTGATATGGTTATTATGGAGCTTAAAATCTATCCTATAAATACAGAATTAAACATTTTTTTAAGGAGTATGAATCATGTGTTATGAATTTGTTTAGGGAGAACTTAACATCTATTTATAAAATGCTCACTGTTTCCTGGGTTGCAGAAACTCTTAAGTACTGAGTTAAAGAAGTTAAAGGCAGACTCCACTCTCAACGAGTTTACAGAGGAAACAGATAAGTACAAAGGCAGTAATAATACATGAGCTAACTGCTAGCATAGGAACAAGCAAAGCCCAGAGGACCATATATATACAAGGGTCATCTAACAGGAGTATAAGAGGTGAAGGATGAGTAGGAAACATCTTAGTTAAGGAGAAATCTGTAAAGGAAGACCTGAAGAATGAGGTTGAGTTACACAGATGATAGCGGTCTGGGGAAAAGGGGTGTGTGAGTAGTTGGAAAGAATGTTGCAAGCACACAAAGACCCAAAGAAGGCATGACATATTCTAAGAACTGCAAAGCACTTGGCATCAATTAATCAATATATGCAGTCTGCAAGGAAAGAAATGAGGTTGAGGACATAAAGAGGGAGTCAGATCACATGCACAGAATACAGATTTTATCATAAGATAAAAATGAGGTCCACGGAAGTTCTACTAACACTCATTTTTTATATACTGCCTATCCAGCATATGCAAAGCACTTTCACATATGTTTTACTGTTTTTCCTCACAACAACCCTGTGAGGTAGGTGTAATGATTTCCTATTAACGGATTAAAAAAAAAACTTACAGTTATTAAACAATTTATACTTTATTTAAATAGCTACAAAGTGGCAGTCAGGATTCCAGGCCATGCTTCAGAAAGTATATCACATGCGTACACAAACACACACACACACACACACACACACACACACACACACACACACACTTTACCTATGACATATAGAAATTTCAGGGATTAAGCAACTTTTAGGTAATAAAGGTATGTTAACTTACTATTAAAGAGATTTGCGGCATAGTTCTTTATACAAATTTAGACTTTTAAATTTTTCAACTAATTAAATGTACATGAGAAGTATCTGCAAAATTCATAAAACGTGGCCGGACTTAATTGATACATAACACATGAATATCAAAGACTGAGGTAATTATATGAGTATTTTAACTTCATATAACTGGTGTGAGGTTCTTTGAAAAAAAAATTCCTCACATTTCTTTCTATATAAATTCAAACTGCAAATATTATCCAATGGATATAAATTGTATTTCGGATGACAGAAGATAATGTCTGAATATCAAAGTTTATTAAATAAACTCAAATATTAACCATTTAGTATGAAAAGAATTGTCCACCTAATGTGAAATTACAAAATCATTTCCCCATTATTCACAATGAAACATCTGAAAGTGTTTCATTTTCCTATTACATGACAAGATTCTGCTCAGACTAATTTGATGAGACAAATAGTTTTTTAGACATCTGGGATGAATATAAAAATATGCCTTTAATTGAAAAGACAGAGGATGTTATTTTGTAAAACTGAGGAGAGCATATGAGAATTTTAAAATATGGATTGAAACTCTATAAGAAAATGTTCTTTAAAATTAGTTTAAATTAAGTACAATCTACACCAAAAGTACATTTCCTTGCATTTTATTTTCTCATCAATTTCACTATTTCTTCAGCTGGTGCTGTATTTCTTTTTAAAGCTTCCAACTGAAAGCTATATGTTGTCAGAGAACATTATTGCCATAAGTCTAAGTACATATTATTAAGTATTAAAAATTCATTTTATCTATATACTTCTCTCATTTTTCTATTTCAAACAGAAGATTATAATGGGGGAAGATGGAAAAAATACAGATTTCTTTAAGATTTAGTTAATCTTGATCTAGTATTTATTTCTGAATTCAAAAACTATTACATGAATATAAATTATATAATAAGCCCAACCACAATGCTGGTCCTGCAGAATAATATGAAAACCCCTCCCTTTGAGAAACAAACATTCAAACAGAGATAATAAGTATCTATAAGGTACTTTACGCAATGAAGGTGATTTCTAAATAAACTAAATAAATGCTCCAAATATACACTTTAACTGAAATACCAATATTTTCCTTTATTTTTGATTATACAAGTAGTACATGTTCATAAAATTCATAGAATACATAAGTATATTCAATAAAAATGAAAGTTTCCGTCTAATTCCCTTTTCCAAATAACATACGTTGAAGTATTTTAAAGTATAAGATTCATTTGGTTAAAAACTGAATCTATTAAGTTGCTAAACTTACATCATCCACAGAAGGTCTAATATATAACAACTCTGTATAATTGAAAATTATATACTCAGATATGCACAACAGGTATAGTTTGCACTTTTCACCAAAACAGTATATAAAGCATATGGTCTATTCTGTCAAATATATTAACTTCAGTTATGAAGATAAATGAGATGAAGCAATACTTACAATTACACTGTTTGTAGAAAATTCAAAAGAACCAATTCTAGCAAATCAAATATTACATATACTGATAAAATACCTTCTTGCTAAAGATACATAAGTACATTATATTATGTCTAAACTATATTCTTTAAAATATTAATGTTTACTTCTTTAGTGCTTTGACTGCTGAAAGAAGTATTAAGTCTAAGTAAGAGGGAAAATCTCATTAAAAAGTTAGTTTTTGGTAATATTTAACTGCATTCCACTGTGAATGTAAAGCTTAGTTTTTAAAAATTTACCAGATGCCTCTATGATGAACAGGTTGTTGAGAATTTTATTTATTCTCAAAAAAGTTTATTTCAAAACAGCGAGGTAATTCCACTAACAATTAGAGACAGTTAAAAATCTTTGTAGGAAATCAGACCTCTTCTTTTGACTCTAAAATACCATCACTCGGCATTTAATTAACACAAATAATATTCTAACTAGAACAAAGTCACTTGCACCAAAATATCTTGGTTACACAATGTAAGGTACATTCTATATACATAGAATTCTACCCCTGAGTTAAACAGAAAACACGTAAATAAAGGGTCTGTAGAAATAATTTCTTCCACCCACCTCATTTTACAAGTAAGTAAACTGTGGCCCAGAGAGGCTTTTATCTGCTTTCATTGAGAATCTATAGGCATAGAGATGTATACAAACATCATTTAAATTATGATGTAAGTTAGTTACCTAAAACAAATGACACTATATTTCATAAAATTAAGACTCTGTGAAGACTAAGAGATCCTAATTTCTTACCAGAGAAATGTCTACAGATGCACACACACACAAAAATAGATAGTAAGTCATATTATTGACTAGAAATTTTGCAAAACAATGAAATATAACAATCCATATCATATTGTTTAACAATAGACACAGGAGCTTCTAATGTTATTTTCCTATCCTATAAGGCATAAACATACCAAACTATTATTAAAGATAGCACTCTGGTAAACAGCTTTTACAAAAGGAAAAAAAATCATTAAATAATGAAATGGAAGAGAAAGACTAAAATACATTAAGTGAAATTTCAAATATTTACTGTTTCTTCTCTCCCAAGCTTTGTTTCAATACACTAAAAAAAAAAAAAAAAAAAAAATCAAACTCAAAGCTTCTAAAACAAAAAATCAAAACTAGGTTCATTATAAACTGGCTTTGTTGCAAAGCTTTCACCACAAGAATGAAAGTATTACAACTAAAACATAAAACACTATAAGGAAAGCTAATTAGGATGTTCCTATTGAATTTTAAGTTGATTTGCTACTTTAAGAATACAGTTCTAAGATCTTATATAATATTGGTTTGGTTATTTGAAAATATTTAAAAACAAATTGGTTCTTTTAAGCTTCATTAAAGTGAAGTATTTATGAAAGCACTTTAGTTTCATATGCTTTTAGAATAAAATAATTGCCAAGGAGTGCATCTATTTGTTTGTTATTCAATTCAGTACAATCACAAATTAGATGACGTTAAAATAAAATTTAGAGCCAGGGAGAGCAGCACTAAGTTTAACTGACCTCAATACATTTTTAAATGTTGCTTCCCAGTTATTTGTTATTCTCTCTTATTGGGTTTTCCAGTCTAGGACGGGTACACAAGAAACTTACAGTCTATGTAGTACTCCTAGTCAGTTTCACTCTGCAGATGGCACAGTGGAGAAATACCTTCTGTACAGGACCATGTACAATTTCTTCTGCAGCTGTCAGCACCTAGGGGAAAGTGCGCTGTTAAACAGTTGCTGCGTTCCACCTCAGAAGTGGCTGCAATTCGGTGGTGGGTGAAGTGACTCCTGTACATATATACAGGGATGAAAAGTACTATAGAAAATGAAAATATTTAACAACAAAAGTGGCTGTCTAAAAACTGTGCCACAGCAAAACAAAATACATCATTCAGTCACAAGAGCCCTACACAGATGGGCTACCGTTCATTTAAAAATTCGATGTTAAGAATGATTGAAGGAAAAAGTAGAAATACAATTATTCATACAACATAACTGTAAGTCAATGTTAAAACACATACGTAGAAAAATTAAACCCAAACACTGTATACAGTTTTATAACATTACTTTTATAGTAATTTACCTAAAACCAAGCAAATATATACAGTAAGATACTTCATTATGTTTAGCTAATTTAATGCTTTTACTTTAGATGACAATTCAAGGCGGAAAAAACAAAGGAGGTGAGATATCAGAATTGAAGCATCAGTGACATGAAAATATATTTAAAAGTAAGGAAACCCATTCTGAAATTCTAAATTACTTTATATTTAAAAACCAATGTTATGAAATAACTAGTCCTCAACAATTAGCAATGGTTAAATTATTTTTCATATAATGGACCTTTAAAAGTGATCTCATGTAAAATAACAACTTTTCTTCTCCAAAGTCTCAAAGAGTTATAAATAAATACAGTCTTCATCCTTAGCCCACATATCAATGAGTTAACTAAGTGTACAATAACTTTAGTTCATTAATAAGGAAAACTATTACCATCCTACTTTTACTACAACACCCTTTCTATGTAATTTATATTTGATGGAATTACAAGATCAAGAAAAGATTATTCTCTGAGAAATATCAATGAATCAATCATGAAGCTGGAAGGCACTACTTTTCTAATTTCTTATCTCTAGGCAGAGCTACTCTGTTTACCCTGAAGAAGTAACAGTTCACATTACTTCAAAATACGCACATACAGTCATGAAACAGAATGAGGGTGCTCTGAAGCAAAGTCCAACAAATGTGACCATTAAAAAGTGTCCCATCCATCAAACTTCTGAATCTCACTTGCCATAACAGCATTTATGTATTTATTTTGGTATATACCTAGTAGAGTTAGAGATAGTTGATAATTTCCTTTCAGCTTCTTCAAATTCTTTCTAGAATAAGGCATAGTGCAAACAAATATTACCTTCCTAAAGTGATAAGAGGTAGTAGAGGAAGAAAAAAATACAGAGTTTATCAGTTTCTTTATTAAAAGAAGACACAGATCAGAGATTCCATTGCGGGGTCCATGTATGTGACTTAGGTAATCTAGAAATTCTGCAAAATTGCATGCTAAAAATAAAGACCTATTATAGGGGACCACAAGCACATTTGTCTAGGGCGAACAGGCCGTAAGCTTTTGTGAGGTTCTCAAAAGGTTCTGTGACTCCCCTCCAAAATTTAAGGAACTACTGATAAGTGGTTTGAAGATACCCAATTGAGTAGGTGGAAGTAATCACTTAAATTAAATGTCTAACTCTGAACAGCTGTTCCTTTTTTTTTTTTTTTTTTTTTTTTTTTTACTGAAAAACAGACACAGATATGTTCCAACAACCAAATGAAATAATTCACATAAACACACGGTACAATACCTGACCTAAAATTATCAGTAATAGCAATAATTGTTCAAAAAAGCTATACCAAACAACCAGAACTTCCTTATAGGGTCTCATCTTTGTTTATTGCTACATAACTTATTAGTTTTATTTAGCTAAGTCTTCTACTTTTATTTAGCTGTATCTTCTGAAAGAGACCAACATTGCAAACTATACATTTCTATACTATTTTAGATGCAAAATTGCTAAATACAAGTTTTGAGACACTGCTATGTACTCCTATAATCTACATTTCCCAAAAGACCACACTGATCCCTTCTATGACACTGTACTTATTTTGAACAGGCTCAGATATGGAAAATATTTAGAGCTTCAATTGTCTATATAAAATAATTTCAGGGGCGCCTGGGTGGCGCAGTCGGTTAAGCGTCCGACTTCAGCCAGGTCACGATCTCACGGTCCGTGAGTTCGAGCCCCGCGTCAGGCTCTGGGCTGATGGCTCGGAGCCTGGAGCCTGTTTCCGATTCTGTGTCTCCCTCTCTCTCTGCCTCTCCCCTGTTCATGCTCTGTCTCTCTCTGTCCCAAAAATAAATAAAAAACGTTGAAAAAAAAATTAAAAAAAAATTTCATTTCCTTTGTCAGTCCCTCCTTTAATTCACACACATAATAATATACAAACAAAAAAATCTAAATTTGAAGAACCGATCAAGGGACCATATTTTCTGAAAGGTTATACTACAAGCAATACTCTTAATTCCGTAAATTATTTTCCCTATTCCTTTCAGTTTGTCTTGTGAAGGTAATGATTCAATATACATTCATACATGCACAGCCTTTAAAAAGAATCTGTGAGTTACAACATCTGTAGATTAGCCATACCTTTGAAATAAATTCCACATTACAAAGAACATTACAAAAGAGTGTTTATGGTGCTCTTCAAGACTGTAGCAACTTTTTAAATACTCATCAAAAATGACAAATGAACTCTCACCATGTATTAAAGGTACCCAGCGAAGAAAATGAAAGAGTTTGCTTATATATATATATATGTACACACATACACACACACACACACACACACACACACACACACACACACACTTGGCTCCCAACCACTTCAAATGTAAAGAACTTTTTCCAGAGCCTTCTCATGATAGGAGTTACGTTTTATGTATTCACACACTAATAAAATATATAGCAGTAAGATAAAAAGGGGAAAGCCTTTACATAAAGGTATAGGAGTAAGAGAGAAGCATATGAAAGCATTCAGAATACTGCAATGAAAAGGATATTAGTAGAACATAGAGTACATGCACAGGTCAGTGAGAAGGACAACAGCCACAGGTCCAATTAGGCTCAGGAATTTTAAAATATTTTATTCCAAAGGGTGGCAACTTGAGAAGCATTTAACAAAAATCACTCTAGCAGCAGCATGGAAGACCAACTAGAGGTGTGGATGGTTCAACTGGGATGAGAACACTGGGAATATATAATTAGGATTTTAAAAAATCTATAAAAAACAAAAGTATACTACTATGTAAAAACACTAGAAGACTAAAAATTGTGAGATAAGCCAAAGCTATTTCTAAAGTTTGAATATAGATACTAGCATTCCTTCATTTATTCACTCAACAAAAAAAATTGAGTTTCCTATGAGTCAGGTTCCATTTAAGACACTAGGTAAAGCACTGAACAAAGGAGCCAATGACCTTTCAAAGATTTCATGCTAATGAGAGAGACGGATAATAAACTATTAAATTATAATAAAATGCATGGAAATGACTCAGGTATAAAACAAAAGGAAAGCAAGTTATAGGAACAAACTAACAAATATACTATTTTAACAAAGTAGTCAGAGAAAACCTAAGGAAGCAGCAGTATATGAACAAAGAATGAAATGACAGGTCCACAGACTATCTGGGGTAAGAACACTACACACAAAGAACAATAAGAGCAAAGTCCTGTGACAGGAGCAAGTGATCAAAATTTTAACCTGGTGTCAGATCACACAGAAACTTGCAGACCATAATAAGGACTTTGGACTTTTTTAAAAAAACTCTTAGAGAAAACCACTGCAATATTTTGACTGGTGGAGTAATATCACTTGTTTAATCTTTTGTAAGGATCATACTAGTTGCTGTGGTTGAACTGATCGTAGCCAGCAAGAATGGAAATCACCTCATCCACACTTTGGCTTTCTGCAGTTTCAGTTACCTGTGGTCAATGCTGTCTAGAAGATGATCCTCCTTCTAACGTATCCTCAGAAGATTAATACTAGCCTAATGCTACAATACAATGCCTGTCATTAACCTTATTTCATCTCATTCACATAAGCATTTTATCATCTCACATCACCAGACAGCTGAGCGCAGTACAATATTTTGAGAGACAGACCACAGTCACATAACTTTATTACAGTATATAATCTTATTATTAGTTATTGTTGTTAATTTCTTACCATGTCTAATTTATAAATTAAACTTTGTCATAGCTATGCATGTACAGGAAAAAACACTATACATAGGGTTCATTACTGTCTGTGGTTTCAGTCATCCACTGGGGGGGGGGTTTAGACATATACTCTGCATTGATACTACAGTACCAGCGAGACTATGGTAAAATTTACATAACAATATGAGGTGGGATTGATAATTAGAACTCAAGACTAAGAACAAAAAATCATCAATCAAGTATTTAACATTCAGAAGTCAGAGATCAAACGTGAGAACCAACTACTCCTTCATAGCTGAAACATGTTTACCTTCCCCAATTCTTTGTTATCCCAAACTGCCCACCCTTGTCTCATTTTGAGTGAGTCAACCAACTTGAGAGTTTCCTTCAATGACTTAATGTAGCTGGACAGTGCTGTTGTCCAAGAATCTAAACCCAGTATGAGGGGGTCCAAAAGACTGGCAAGAAGGAAGACAGTTATCTTTCAGTTGGACTTCTGCTTGCATGTATGCTTGCTTATCATCCCATGCTCTCTCCGCTTTGGTAGACTTATCTGAGGGGAGGGGAAAAAAGACTCAAAGTTGGAAAGCAGGGTAAAGAGAACCACTGTAATGGCAAAGAGTGTCTTGACTGTGAAAGTAGCTGAACTTGAGCCTCCAGACAATGGGGATCCCAGAAGCCAGAGGCTGTGAGTATCCTCAAGAGGTAGAAACTGAAAAAAAGTAGAAGACAAGCCAGAACTGGATGGAACTTGACACACCAAAAATATCTCACCTCCAAAACAAGTTTTACAGTAAGTGATGCATCAGAAAACCAGTATTTTTGTCTCTTTCCCCGACAGAAAGCATTAAGGTCTAGTCAGTATTCAGCAGAGGAGAAAAAGAAAACTAAAGTTCTCCTACTTAAGTAGGAGATCTTTCCATCTCTCCTTTAGGTACCAGAACCCAGGGGGAGAAATAGGAATAAAAACGAAAAAGCAGCTCACTCTCCACTCACTGGAGTGAACAGACTGAATGACTAGATTCAACTCTTCCACACTCCAATCTCCTAGAAAAGCCAAGTGGCAATGAGCAGAAGGGAAAAAGCTGAGTTTTAAATTGGGCTATGAGGTTAAAAATTCAAACTAGTCAGATAAACAGACTTTACCAGATTAAAGTCAGATTAAACTCTTTTCCTAAAGTGTCCAAAAAGCTATTTTTCTTGAGATAAGTAAAGAAATAAATAAATCACTTGACCAATCATAAACAAAAGTGCCACAGGAGAAAAAAAAAGCCATTCTATATTTGCATCTCCATTTAATTCCCCATCTTGATTCATACCATATTATGAAATGGTTAGCACCAAAGAGCTACTAAGTGCTTCTGACTTTCCATCTAAAATACTACATGAATGTCAGGCTAAATGCCTGCATTATCAGTCTTACTTCTTATTCTTAAAGAACAACTGGTAATAATATAACTACAGACATTTTGTCAGGAATTCCTTAGATTTCTCCCTTATATAAAACTTAAAGAAACATTCTGAACATTTATAAATAATATAGGTCTTATTCCAAAAACTAACAAATAGCTTGTATACAAGCTAAAAAGTAAAATCTCCTAAATAGGATGCTAAACTTAAAAGCCTGCAGAACAAAAAGGCTCTAGCAAAGGAAAAAGCAAAAAAGAAAGAAAAAAAAAACAGGTTAGAATATTTATTGTTCTAAAGGAACACTTTCAATATTCACAATGAAGTAATCTAAAACACAATTTTAAAGAATATTCCGCTCTCATAGTTAGTAACTTAGAAATTTCCCTCAAACTGAATCACACTCTTTCAAGTCATTTAATACTTAAATTAATATTTAATGGGAATTCCCTAAAAACTCAGATATATCCTTTAAAATAAATTAAGGAGTATCAGTATTTTACATGGCTAAATTATGCATAACCTTATCTCTGTTTAAATGTCACATTTTTAGAGAATTCAGGATCCTATTACATTGATGTTATTTTACAACAGTTTATGTAAAGTCCCCATTCATTTTATAATCATTCATCATCCTAAATTATACCATGCATACTCGACATATATTTTATCAGTCCTTCTCAGAGATACAACATAATGAAAAGAAAATATGAGTCAAAATTACAAAACTGAGTTCTCTAATTATACCTTTTTTCCTAACCTCTTTTTAAAAGGCTGTAAGAATAAATAATGTAAGTTATAAATTAAATTGGAAAGTAAGGAAAATCATACAAACTCAAGTCATCCACACTCACATGTTAATTCACTGTTAGTAAATAATGTTTGTGAGGGCGCACCTGGGTGGTTCAGTCAGTTAAGGTCCTGACTCTGGATTCCAGCTCAGGTCATCATCTCATAGTTCATAAGATCAAGACCTGTGTCAGGCTCCTTGCTGTTAGCGCAGAGCCTGCTTGGGGTTCTCTATCTCCCTCTCTCTCTGCACCATTCCTGCTCATGCTTGCACGCTCTCTCTCTCTCTCTCAAAAATTAAAAAAAAATAAAATAAAAAAGCAGAAAACAAAAAACGTTAAGGGCACCTGGGTGTCTCAGTAGATTAAGTGTCTGTCTTCAGCTTGGGTCATGATCTCACGGTTTGAGGGTTTGAGCCTTGCATCAGGCTCTGCACTGACAGCTCAGAGCTTGGAACCTGCTTCAGATTCTCTGCTTCAGATTCTGTGTCCCCCTATCTCTGTGCCCCTCCTCCACTTGTGTCTCCCCCTCTGCCTCTCTCACTTGTGCCCTATCTCTCTCAAAAATTAACGAACATTTAAAAATAAATGTTAGCCAGATTGTCAACACAATGTTAAAGGAGAAGAACACAGTTGGAGGCTGATACTACAGGACTTCAAGACTTACTATGAATCCACAGTAATCAAGACAATGTGGTATTGGCGAAAGAACAGACAAATCGATCAATGAAAAGGAACAGATATAAATGCAAAAAATGTAATCAACTGATCTTTGACAATGAGGCAAATTCAGTGAAAAAAATCAATGAAGAAAGGATAATTTTTTCAACAAAGGATGCTGAAAAAAAAGAATACACATTCAAAAAAAAAAAAAGAATCTGGATGCAGATAAAACTTTCACAAAAATTAGTTCAAAATGAATCAAAGACAAAGCTACAACATTCCTCTAAAGTATAACATAGAAGAATATCGTAATGACTTTGGGACTGACAGTGACTTTTAAGACAACACCAAACCATAATCTACATAAGAAAAAAACTAAGTTAGAATTTATTAAAATTAAAAACTGCACTGCAAAAAAAAAACACTGTTAAGAATTGAAAAACAAGCCACAGATGGGGAAAAATGTGCAAAACACATATCCAAATATACAAAGAAAGAATATACAAAGAACCTTAAAATCTACCAGTGAGAAAACAACAAAAAATGGGCAAAAAATCTGATGCATACCTCATCAAGAAGATAAGCTGATGGCACGTAAGCATATGAAAAGATGCTGAATATCATATATTTATTAGCTTGGTAGGGCTGCCATAACAAGGTACCACAAACTGGATAGCTTAAGCAAGAGAAACTAATTTCTCACAATTTCGAGGCTAGAAGTCCAAAATCAAGGTGTTAGCAGAGTTGGTTCCTTCTGAGGGCTATGAAGGAAGGATTCAGATTCCAGGCCTCACTCCTTGGCTATAGATGACAGTCTTCATGTGTCCATGGAATTCTTCCTGTATGCATATCACTGCGTCCAAAATTCCCCTTTTTTATAAGGACACTAGCCATAATGGATTAGGACCCAATCTAATAATTTTACTTTAATTTGATTAATTCTGTTAAGACCCTACCTCCAAATAAAACCACATATTGAGGTACTAGGGGTCAAGACTTCAACATATGAAATTGGGTGGGGGACATAATTCAGTTCATAACAGTGTTTCATTAGGGAATTACAAATTTAAAAAAACAGTGAGATACTACTACACACCGATAACAATGGCTAAAATCCAAAACACCGACAAATGCTAACTAGGATGTAGAACAACAGAAACTTTTATTCATTGCTGGTGGAATGAAAAGTGGTACAGCTATTTTTGAAAATGTTTGCAATTTCTTTCAAACAAAATATACTCTTACCACAAGATCCAGCAATCACACTCCTCAGTATTTACACAAATGGGGTTGAAAACTCAGGTCCACACAAAAGTCCACACATAAATATTTATAGATTTCTTCATAATTGCAAAAACTTAGAAGCAACCAAGATGTTCTTCAACAGGTGAATGAATTAACAAACTGTGGTATATCCATATTACAGAATATCATTCAGTGATAAAAAGAAATGAGCTATCATGGCACCAAGAGACATAAAAAACCTTAAACCTATATTGCGAAATGAAAAAAGCCAATCTTTATGATTCCAAATATATGACATTCTGGAAAAGGCAAAACCATAAAGATAGTAAAACGATGAGTGACTAACAGAAATGCATGGGGACAGGAGAGATGAACAGGTGGAACACAGGGGTGATACTTAGAAATTGTTCCACATGATTCTGTAATGATGGATATATGTCACTATATGTTTGTAAAATCACAAAGCGTGAATTCTAATGTAAAATATGGGGGTGCCTGGGTGGCTCAGTCAGTTAAGCAGCAGACTTCGGCTCAGTTCATGATCTCAAGGTTCGTAGGTTGGAGCTCCACATTGGGCTCTGTGCTGACAGCAGAGCCTGGAGTCTGCTTCGGGTTCTGTGTATCCTTCTCTCTCTGCCCCTCTCCTACTCACAGTCTCTCTCTGTCTCTCAACAAACGAATAAAAACATTAAAAAATTTTAATATAAACTATGGACTTCAGTTATTAATGTATCAATATTGTTACATCAACTTTAACAATTGTACTACATTATTGCAAGATGTTAATAAAAGGGGCAACAGTGTTCTGGAGGTACAGGAAAAGGAGGGGCAAAAAAGGGTAAATGGCAACTCCTTGAACTTTCCATTAAATATTTCCGCAAGCCTAAAACTGCTCTACAAATTGAAGTTTGTTAATTAAAAAAAGAAAACTGGTTGTTATATTAAGATATCAAGAAGTAAAAGGTTTAGAATAATTACATAAAAATAGAAATAGGTCTAGAAATCTAGATGTAAATGATAATATTGTTTTTTTCAGCAATTGTCATGAAAGTAAATTATGCAAGAGACACATTATGTCTAATTTTAAAATACGGTGACTTGCGTGCAATGCAGGTAGAGAAACAATGGTAACACTGTTATGATGGCTGATATGCAAATGAGTTTATGGAGGTAAACTTTTTTGTTCCACATTTTTTCAATGACATTCTTTTGTGAAGCTATTTTTTTATAGTCTTACCAAAATATATTTTCATTCTGAAGCTTCTTTTTCTAAGCTATTGCACTTGAAATGGAACACAGTGAAGGAGCATAATAAGCACTTCCCGTTCAAAGTAAGAAATAAATTTAAACATACAGCTAACCAAACTTGCTTTCGTCACATGCAAGTAACATTTCCAGTTTGTAGGATCACAGTACACATTAAGTTATATGTTTATAAAGGTAATTTATACCATAAAACTCAATAAAACTGTCATCTATATATAGAAAAGCTGTATCTGGGAAACAAGGTTTAAATAGGCCAAGAGATTTTGTTAGGTTTAATGTGCTATTTTAATTTCAGAAACCCAGATAATGCTATGGATATAACAGTACCAAGAATTTAAGGTTATATTTTTAAAAATATTCATGCTATACTTTAATCATTCTAAAATTCCCTTGCCTAACTGATGATATTAGGATGGAACTAGATGATATTGTCTCAGCAAACTGAAATAGAAAACTCCTGATCAAAAGAATGCAAGGATAAGTTTTTCCTCCCTGCCTACATATTATAGGTCTTACTCAGATGCAACAGAAAATTTATATGGACCAGGAAATTTTAAATTAACTATGAGATTAATTTTCACCAAGAGAGGGAAATAGTTTTCTACTCTTTTAGGTCAAAATTATATATATGTACTTTTCTAAAGTGTATAGATCTGTAGATCTATGTACATCTCTGTGCAATCATTTTTTTGATTTATCTTTAAATATGCTTCAGTACCATTTATGACTCTAATGCATCTTTTGTAAAATGACAACCATCAATTTTAGGAAAATATGAAATACCCTGGTAGCTGTGTTAAAGAGAATAATTAGATAAAATCTGGTTTGCATCCAACAATGTGGAATTAATCTTATGCTTATCATTTATTAAATACTCTACTGGTTCCCATAATTCTGGAAAGTATACTGAACACCCATTTTTAAAAAATGGGATAACTATAAATTTTAATACCATTTTTATATTATGTAGACAGGCTTATATTTGAGACTCTCTTATCATCAATTGCTGTCGACATTTTCAAATCTAAATATCCATGAATGATATCCAAGAGATCATATACCAAATATGTACTTTATAATGACATTTAAAATAAAATCCACTTTTTCATGACTCTGAGACCATCCCCTAATTTAAGGATGCTAAAAATGTACATGAATCTCTCAGAATTCCTTATAACGTCTATAATGTATTTTATCATATTTAATAATACATGTCCTTAAATAATAATTTATCAAATAAAAAAGAATGAGTGTTATAGTTTCCTGTCACAGAGTTATAGGAATATAATATTGAAATCATTCATTGTAATAATTTAGTAAAACTTTATTGAATAATATAAATTTGTTATCTATGCCATGTAAAAACATAGTGTAGACTCTATCAACAAAGTGATGATCTATAACTTCCTGAGGCTTTTTGGAGATAAAACTCAAGTAACATCAGTCTTTGCCCAATTCATATAAAATTAGATTAAGGGATGAAACTACCTAATTTTGACATTTTATCTAAGTTTTAATATTTGATAGCTCCCTGCTAATTGCCTATACTAGAATATTCTATTAGCATAACATGGTAGTTATGAGAACAGACCTTAGGGGCAAGCTATGAGCAAATCCCATCTTTGCCTTTAATTTTACAGGTAAAAAATCATTTACATATATAACAAATATGCATATATTTGCATATGTATATATACATACATACATTTCCAAGTAATATAATTAATGTGTCTCCATACACTTATGGATATGTATATATGCACGTGTGCGCGTGCGCGCGCGCACACACACACACACACACACACACACACACACTTACATACACATATATATGTACCATGCATACATATATGCTTTGAGCAAATCCCTTTATGTCACAGGATTACTGTGTGGACTAATTCCATTAAAATATAGAAAGCATGTAGTTATAACTGTTCCTGGCTCACATTAAGTTCTATAAAATTATTAGCTATTATTATTATCACTGCTGCTGCTCTACTAATGTTAAGTTTAAGCACTATACCAGTGCTCCCGGTGTTCTGAAGAACACAATGATTTACACATGTTCTATCACTTAAATAAGCTGAATACATTTGGGGACTACTGCCACTGCAAAAGGAAAAAAGCATGGAATTTTGAAACATACTTGGGATTTTTAGAGAGAGTAGACGAAGGACTGAGGGCAGGGAGTATCTCTTGTCACAAAAAGCTTTGAACTGTCTTGAATTTAAAACCTATTTGCATGCCATATGAGATTTGTGAGTAGAGATAATAGAATTGCATCCTATCCCAAACCTTCTTTATTCTTTAACAGCAGCAGCTGACACAGGAGAATAATTTCCTGCTTCACTGTGCTGACAGTACATTGCCTAGGTTCAGAAATTATATCCTCAGCAGGAAGGCAATAGGTTCTGTCTATACTGAAGAAATAAAAGGATAAAAAAATTACACAAATAGAAATGATTTATTATTATTATGAAGGAAATAACTATATTGATATTGATATTGAATAACTATATATATTCAAACTATATTGAATAGAATTTATTTTAGGCTAGTGATACTCGATGTAGAATTAAGTTTATTTTAAATTTCAAGTGTTTGACTATAGTATTTTTTAAAAAATAAAAATTTTATTTATTCAGTATCTTTAAATCTTGCAAACAAACATTTCCACTTTTCCTGAAATTTTTAAATAAAGGGAAAACTTTTATAAGATCAATTAAAACTTATTGGTCCTCTGATTTTATTTAGGTATGCCTAGTATGTAGACCACTGTGTCCCAGTTCAGACAGTAAATGTCATTAAAAAAAAAACTTATAAAAATGGTGGTAAATGATAATTAATAGTTTATATTAAATTTTGTGTTACCAGAAATATTACTCTTCACTCAATAAGTAACTTCTGTATGTACATTTGTGAATGTGTCTATATGCAGCATATTTATAAAATACTAGGTTTTCCTCTAAATGATCTAGTGACTTGCCTGTTTTAAAGTGATTTTTAAGATGTGTGTTCATTTCAGTAACTCTAAATGTCATAAAGGTATTGTAGACTTCTGGTCTATAATGATAAAGTAGCAATCTCAGGCTCTACAAGTTCCCAGATTCAAATCTTTCTGCCATTTACTAGTTATGTGGCATTAGGCAAATTACTTCTCACTTTGTTCCCTCATTTATAAAATGAGGATAACAATAGTGTCTTTCTAATGAAATTTGTTTGAAGATTAAATGAAAATCTGCATTAAAATAATAAGAATAAATCTAGCACATGGTAAAGCACTGGATAAATGCTACTTAGTATTATTATTAATAATATCACTGTTACGGTAAATGTGGCAGATTCAGCACACTACCTTTTCAAACTCCACTAAAATGACCCAAGGACAAAGAAAATGGTACAGAAGACAACAGCAAACAAGAAATTAAACACGGTTTCAGAAAATGAAAAACTCAGGCAGAAGTCTAGTGATTCAGCACAGTAGAGGAAGCTGAAAACTAAGTGGCAGAAAAAACAGGATAATAGAATCAAGATAATTTGCTTAATGGAACCCCAGAAAGGCAGAGGTAATGTTAGCAATGAATACTGAGGGATTCTCTAAAAGTCTATACAGAGAACATTTTTACACACAGGCTAAACTACCCTAATTTCACATGTTTTCTGTCACTTCTAGAAGATCAGAGATGTTCCTAACATTAGCAAGCACAACATAGATAAACATCAAGGAACAAGGGTCAATTGGACCGGAACTCGTTCCTACAAGTTGGCAGGTAGATGTAAACCACTCAGAAAGAATATTTGCAAACTCACTGGAGAACTTTTAAGACTCCAGAGAATAGATACATAGATACCACAATCTGGCATCTCCAAGAAAAATTCTGACTCTCTACTTGATCATCTTCATGAAGCCTCACGAAGCAACAAATCTTGTCCGCAGACACGCAGCTTCCAACCTAATCCGTAGTACTTCATTAAGTCCAGGCTTTCAGAAAAGTCTCCAACAGGAAAGACTAAAACCAACATAAATAAACAGAAGAAAAGTACTCAAAGGAAATACAACACAAAGAGCAGAAGAAAACTTAAAAAAAAAAATACCATCCTCCTAGACATAAGAAATGATAACTACAGTCACAAAATAAGAACAATGTGTTATGTTAAAAAAAAAAGAAAAAAAATAAGAGAAACAGTAAGAACATTTAGAAAATAAAAGCAGCTAAAATGAAATATTCAATGAAATAGAAAGTCTAGACAATGTCCTAATAAGTAGCAAAAAAAAAAAAAAAGTTAAAAAAAAAAAGAGAAAAGAGAATGGGAGTGATGCCTTGATAATTCTGAGGAAAACTCATTTTATAAATTGCAATTATTTATATAAGCTAATATTCAAAAGTGATAATGGGATAAGGTATTTTCAAGTAAGCAAACTTCTATGACTCCTTTATCAGGAAGCACCTGAAAAATAAAATATACTTCTTAAAAAAAAAAAAAAAGGAAAAAGGGGAGAGGGGCATGGGATTCAGGAACTAAAGGATTTGGCCCTGCAGAATAGCTAAGGGAAGCCCCAAGATATTCACTACGTACTAGGAGTAGAAAGCAAATAATCTAAATGGAGAACAGACCATAATGGAAAGAGAAGTCTCCAGACAAAAAAAAACCACTGTATTTGATACAGTGTTTGAAATCATATTTGAGCATTCAAAGAAATCATTGATATGCATATAACAGATGTTGAAATACTTCAGGGAAAAAAATAGTAGGTACACAAAAAGTAAGCAAACAAAAATGAAGTAATTACTAACTGCAGAAAAAAGGGGAAAGCAGGACAAAGGAGACAATTAGAGTACATTACTTCACTCAAAAAGTAGCCATATTGATAATATAACAGTGCTGATATAATGCAAAATTACTGGGTAAGTATGTTGAGAAAATGGAGTGACTACTGTGTAAATACATGAGAACAAGGTAACTAAATACAAGAATAATAAATCTCCAACTAATAAAAAGTGAAATTAATAAAGATAAAATTGATCAATCAATACACAACAGTTTAAAAGTATTATTTAAAAATATGGGGGCGCCTAGGTGGCCCAGCTGGTTAAGCACCTGACTTCGGCTCAGGTCATGATCTCACAATTCGTGGGTTTGAGCCCCGTGTGGGGTCTGTGCTGACAGCTCAGAGCCTGGAGCCTGGAGCCTGCTTCAGATTCTGTGTCTCCCTCTCTCTCTGCCCCTCCCCAACTCGTGCTCTGTGTCTCTCTCTTTCTCAAAAAATAAACATTAAAAAAAATTTTATGTATTATTTAAAGATATGGAAATGCTATAAGAAACAGCTCCAAAAGTGCAAAGTGACAGCGTCCAGATAGCAGGACTGTGGAAGATGTCAGGCAGTGAAACGAGAATGCAGTCATTTAGTTTCAATTCTTTCAATTTTTTTTTTGCTTTTTGTGCATATATTATTTAAGCTTTTAAAATCAATCTAAGAAAGTAAATTAGATAAACTGCCTACTTAAAAAGTGAAGTAATACATGACTGATGTCAATTTCTAAATTTTAAGTTAGTAATAATCTAAATTATCCAGCACCAGCACAGTTTCACATAAAATCCAGACATGAATTGAAACATACACCTTCAAGTGACAAAACTTTCCTTTTTTCACAATTTGTTATTAAAGAGATATTTTTAATTTTTTTTTCAACGTTTATTTATTTTTGGGACAGAGAGAGACAGAGCATGAACGGGGGAGGGGCAGAGAGAGAGGGAGACACAGAATCGGAAACAGGCTCCAGGCTCTGAGCCATCAGCCCAGAGCCTGACGCGGGGCTCGAACTCCTGGACCGCGAGATCGTGACCTGGCTGAAGTCGGACGCTTAACCGACTGCGCCACCCAGGCGCCCCTAAAGAGATATTTTTAATTACCACACATAATCTTGAGTGATCAAGTATCATTCCTTACCTTCTCGATGATTAGGTGTTATTATGCATACCAATTATCATACTTGCACCAGATCTCTGGAGTATACAGAACACTCTGTCCTGCATTAAACAGCCCCAGGTCTGTCTTTTTTTTAAATGTTAAAAGAGTAAAATAAACAAATAAACAAACAAATGCAAAATTTAGAATAATCTGGCTTACTAACAATTCTAGTTAATAAAATTTATTAGAACTTCAAAAAATACTTACAATGCAAAATCAAACTAACATAAAAAATTAGCAAGCAAGCAAGCACAACGTACTTTCTAAGTGCCACTGTCCTAAGCACTTTTCACATAAATTTCAACTCTGTGAAGTAGTCTCCATTTTACAGATATGAAAAGAAAGGCACACAGGGGCAAAGTGACTTTAGTAGTTAATAAGTGAGTGAATTGACATTTAAATGCAGGCAATTTCATCCCAGAGGCTGTTATCTTTACTACTATGTTCTACTCAGCATTATAAATCTATTAAACACAATATATAGTCGTTGATTATTTGCAAAACACTTTAGAATCTTATAGGTTCTAAAGAACATAACTACAAACTATTATTATGAATGTGTTAGAGATATATGAAAGTGTGTTCAAAATTAATAGAATGCCAAATAATATTTACTTTATAAATTTAAAATGAGAATTTCTCCCACAAAAATTATAAATTGACAAAACAAGAGTTGTACAAACTAAATACTTCCATACATGGTTTGTCATATTTTTATTTTTCCCCTAAAATAAATAATGTATCTGGTTAAAGTCAGTGAAATATTACCAATATAACACAGAAGGAGAAAAAAAAACATTACCTTTAAAAGAATCACAATATGAAAAGCTTATTAAATTTACTTACCTAATAACAATATTATATGGCAATGAGTCTAAGATACATATTCTTCTACACTTTTTTCTTTCTTGGTACATAAAGTAATAGTTTATCTTACAAACAATGGTAACTGCTGGAGTTTACATAGCTAATGAATGGAAGACAGAAAATTCCAAATTCAGTAGGAAATCTAACTCCAGAAATTTAAAAAAAATTTTTTAATGTTTGTTTATTTTTGAAAAAGAGACAGAGAACGAGCAGGGAAGGGGTAGAGAGACAGACACAGAATCTGAAGCAGGCTCCAGGCTCCTAGCTGACCGCACCGAGCCTGACGCAGGGCTCGAACTCACAAATGGCTAGATCATGACCTGAGCCGAAGTCAGACACTTAATCAACTGAGCCACCCAGGGGCTCCTAATTCCAGAGACTTTTAAAATATTTTACAGTACTGTCACATCACTACACATAATTCATTCCTTTCCCTGAGACCTGTTAACTTCTAATGCTTTTTTCTTCTCTGAAACTGCAACTGCTTTTAAGTAGAGCATTTTCTGTAAACAGAACCTACTGTTTCTTTGGTTGTATAAGAATAAAGACTAAAATTAAAAGTAGAACTACTTGGTTGCCAGTGAATACGGAGCATAAATGGGACAATTAGTCAGCATTCATTCTTCAATTCCTTGCTCAGCTGCTTCTCACCCTTTCTGTTGTAATCCCCTGGGATATAAACTCTCAACATACTTTCAGTTCTGATGGAAAATGTTTAAGCAGTGAACTGGCATACATGTGATACAGAGTAATAATTATTTTCCAAAAACAAAAGTTTTCCACAACACGATTTCACATC
The DNA here is from genome assembly GCF_007474595.2 of Lynx canadensis. Lineage (NCBI taxonomy): Eukaryota > Metazoa > Chordata > Mammalia > Carnivora > Felidae > Lynx > Lynx canadensis. Next base: position 76,516,447 of record NC_044308.2, read on the forward strand.
CATGCCTGAAGAAATTATATACAATGGCTACTTTAATAAATAAATAGTGAAAGAAGAAATGTCAAACAATTTTAATTACAATTAACTTTACTAATAAGTTTTGTGTAGATCTGAGTCATTCTTCTTTGGTACATACGGAGAACCTCAAGCACTGCTAATTAAGGTAAAAATCAAGAAGCCATTCTTACATAATTTTGTAACCACATGCTGCTTTATACTGAGACAACATGAGTTACTGAGGGCTCAGTTTGTATTTTTATAGTTTTTATGTACATCATCACTCATTATAGCTCTTTGCAACAGGTACTCCCATATCCATATTTATACTAGGAAACTGTAAAAGAGATCAAGCAACTTGCCCAAAAATCACAGTGTTAACAAATGAAATGGTAAGACAAATTCATACTCTATTTGGACTTATTTCAAAGCCTTTGTTCTTTCTCTTACTAAATATGGTAAGTTAGTTAAATGGGTGAAAATTACAACAAAACTGATAGTAAATAATCCTATTACTATGTAATATATAAACAATGTGGTAAAGGACTATTTTAATTATTAAAATATGTCTAACATGTATGTCTGGTTTAGCGTTTCTGTGAGATAAAAATGTTAAATCTTTCATATACATAATGTTACAAGTCATTTATGCCTCAACAAAAATATCATATTAATTTGCAATTTGTACTTATGTAAAATGCTTTAAGTCCTTTTTGATAAAATGATTTAAAAACCTACACAATGAAATTTACTTTAAGGTCTCTGCATTACACATGAGATATGCAAATTGATTTCAGGTAGGGACTGGGTTTTCTTCATCATAGTATTTTTTTTTTAAAGTGAAACCTTTAAGTACTATACCTGAGTTTTAAATACATTTATGGAAATTTTTCTAAAATGTATCATATATATCCCTAACTTCATAAAACATTAGGTATGCAACTTAAACATTTCTGATACAGTAAGATCATCACTGTGAGCATCAGTAATTATACTGTGTGGCAAGGTAGTTAGTGTAAATAGCAAAAGATAAAACGCAAGAGCTATTGAAGTCAGGAGGAGCTGTCACCTTGTTAAGTCCATACTGAGAAAATTCACTTCTGTCATTGGCCTTTCTGTCTGGAAAAAAACCACAATAGCTGTTTGACTTTGCTCTTCATCTAGACGCACTGTACCTGGACTCTTGCACTTCTGCAATAACAAAATGTTATCATTTTTAATATCTAGGTAGCTATTTGACTTATCCTCTACCCCAAAACAGATGATGGGCAACTATCCTGTGGCTAAGACTTTCACTATTTTACAGTGCTGCCCTTGAGGTGTGTTAAGCACCCTTTCCGCTTGCAAGATTACAAAGACATTCTGTCCTCCAGGGGCTTCTTTCTGTGCCACAGTATCTGCTGTTGTCCCAGTACAACAGTGCTTGCACACCTGCTCCCATAGTCCACCACTCTCTGCTCTTCTCTTTCCCTTACTTTTTCTCTTTCTTGTCTTATTCTAGATCTGTCTTATTACTTCTTGGCTTCCATATATAAAAGACCAAAAGTTCAGTATGATATGAGGCCAAGACACTCTAAGAGACTGCATAGACAAAGAAAAAAGGCAGACCATGCTCATTCATTTGTGTAATCTAGCACTGAACACTGTTCTACAGTAAGGACCAAATGATACTGGATGGAAATGGACTAACTACATAATAAAAAGAAGTCACTAACAAATGAAACTAATTAACTTAAAACCAGGACCACCACATTTTCTTTTTAATCTTCTTTAATCCCTGATTGTACTGAAAATGTGACACAAGAAAAAAGGAGCATGAGAACACAAAGTAAAGATAAAGTTCTTAAATAAAGAAAGACATTATAGGGGCACCTGGGTGTCTAAGTCGGTTAAGTGTCCGTCTGACTTCGGCTCAAGTCATGATCTCAGGACTTGTGAGTTCAAGCCGTGCATTGGGCTCTGTGCGGACAGCTCAGAGCCTGGAGCCTGCTTCAGATTCTGTGTTTCCCTCTCTCTGCTCCTCCCCCACTCACCTCTCTCTCAAAAATAAAATAAACAACAAAAAAAGAAAGACATAAAATGGGCATTCATATAGAAAAAAAACATAGTAACTCAGAAATCGATCTATGATCATTATACAGCATTTAAATGAGCAAAAGGAAAGAAAATATAATAAAACTGAAAAACTGGTAGGAAAACATGCTGCACGGAGGAGAAAGTCACAGATGAAAATATAATTTGAACAAAACTACATGAATTACATGAATGATGAAATACTGTTTCAGAATCATGGTAAAGTAAAAAACAAAAATGTCATAATGTTATGTTGTGACATAACAAAACAGCTTAGCAAAATCTTAATGCCATGGTTAAAGAATTTAAGCAGAGTTTAAGGTTAGACACAGGGCACATAACAGATTTGCAACTTCTAAGAAAATATCATATCTATTTTGAAGGCTATTAACAGAACTATTCTATATTATCAGTAGCTTCAAATTCCAGGTCTAGTTCATTGTCACCAGAACAAGAATTACCATTAAAAATCAACTGTATGCAGACTGCTATATACATGTGTTTTCTAGTCTGGCTTCAGTGGTTACAACTAAGTACCTAGGGAAAGTGATTTAACTTTTTTTGTGTGCGTGCTTTAGTTTTTTATATGTAAGAATAGACCCAGGGGCACCTGGGTGGCTCCGTCGGTTAAGTATCTGACTTCGGCTCAGGTCATGATCTCAGGGTTCTTGGGTTCAAGCCCTGTGTCAGGCTCTGTGCTGACAGCTCAGAGCCTGGAGCCTGCTTTGAATTCTGTGTCTCCCTCTCTCTCTGCCCCTCCCCCATTCTCTCTCTCTCTCTCTGAAAAATAAACATTAAAAAAAAGAATAGACCCTACTTCATAAAATTACTGGCCAGAACGAATAATATGTAGTGTGTTGAATATAGCCTTATAAACAGTAAATGGTCAATAAATGTTAGCTGTATTATTATCACTATTGTTATCATTTTGCTACATTCTGTCCCTTATTATCTACTATTTTACCTCTTAACTAATATGAAAATTAATCCCATAATATGACCGAGACTATGAAAGCAAAAACTATAGTTCTAAAAGTAAAATAACAGACACTGAGAAAGAAGACCCATTATAATTATTCTTTCTTACTTGGTATTTCTTATTGACATTGGTAATTTCCATTATCAATAAAAATTAGAAGACAACAGGAGTGATCATAATAAGAGATCAGAAAAGCAAATAGAGCCATTATACATACTTTAAAGGGCTAAATGCTACTTTTTAAAATCTTCCCTAAGAGACCAATCTTTAGACAAACATATTTTTCTTTTGCCTCTCCCCAAAGTAGAACCTCATATATTTCTTCAGTAGTACTCAGAAGTATCTCTCACAGAAAATGAGTTCAATGAATGACTAGAAAATGAAAAAAATCTATTTAATTTCCTATAAAAATACTTTCCTTTAATTTAGCTCACTTTTCCCAATAAACTTCACAAAAAAAAAAATGCTAAGTTATAATCTAAACAGCAACTGTATTAAAGTCTATGTACTTTTGATTTAAATGTTAAAATCTAAGGGGCGCCTGGGTGGCGCAGTCGGTTAAGCGTCCGACTTCAGCCAGGTCACGATCTCGCGGTCCGTGAGTTCGAGCCCCACGTCGGGCTCTGGGCTGATGGCTCAGAGCCTGGAGCCTGTTTCCGATTCTGTGTCTCCCTCTCTCTCTGCCCCTCCCCCGTTCATGCTCTGTCTCTCTCTGTCCCAAAAATAAATAAATGTTGAAAAAAAAATTAAAAAAAATAAATGTTAAAATCTAAAATAATATACAGTATAATCAATTTTAAATGTAATTTATGAAGAATGCTTTTAGAAAAATTTATTTATAGTTTCTCTTATTTGCATTATCCTACAACATTTACACATCTTGTTTGATTTGAATAGTTTGGTAGTGGTTAGAGTAACCTAATCTGGACAACTGTTAATAAGATCACTTCTATTATGCACATGGTTATTTTATACCTGTTTCATTTCCACTCTTCTGCTTCATTAACTTTCCATTTTCTCAAATCTATTAAATCTGAAGTAGCTATCTCAAAAGGAAAAACATCTGAACATCTTAAGCAATTTTTTTCTTGCTCAAGATGAACCAGTTATGCTTTTTCTTATTTAATAGTTTTCCATTTGGTAATCAATAAAGCTCTCCTGAACTACTGTGTCTTTACTGAGAAAAGCTTGGCAAATACTGTATTATGTTTATTTCTGCATGCATTTGTAACACCTGAAGAGTTTCTTGATATTTACGAGGTGACAAATCCTAACAAAAATACTGACAGGATTGCTATGAGAAAGTTAAGGGAAAGATGGCTATAAGGAAGGATCTGCTGGGATGTTAGAAAAAAAACTAAGCAGATAACATTGGGATAACAGGAGAGATGTAGGGAAAATAGAAAATAGATTTTTTTTGTAAGGGTATCGCAGTGCACTTATGACCTGTTTTTGACACATAGTGCTAACTCTACAGTATAGTAATGGTTTTCTTTCTCAAGACTCCTTGGAGATACGAATTCAGGATTCCATTTCTTTATATATACCACCAATGATCAACAAAATGAATACTATTTAGAACAAATATTTGTAGATGAAGAATCTAAACTCACATGCAGGCAGTGTTGTACAATGTAGAGCATGGACTCTGGAGTCAGATAGATCAATCTGTATAAAGATCAACCTTCTTCAGTTACAGCTGCATGACTTAGGTCAGGTAACCTCATTTCTGAAATGGTTTTAATACATGTACTGACTACAAGAGTACCTAGGGGAAACAGGTAAGATAATTTGGTATAAAAAAATGTAGCATTCTTTATATATTACAAAATAGTACATTAGATAATCAGATCAGCTTTTCTGCCTGAAACATCTAAACATACTGGGGAAAAATACTAACACATTCTTCAATGGCATCAGTTAGCTAGCAAGACAGTAATATATATTGAAGTCAAGACCTAAATGAATGCAGGAACCCAGATGAGTAAGTAGAACATTTGAGAGCATATTCACTTTGAGTACATTTGATGAACCAAGGTAATCTGAGCTTCTGTCTCTTTATCTTCCTGACCATAAGGATTAGGAAAAAAAAAAAAAAGCACAGAGTATGTCCAAGGTGGACAGCCTAGGAAGAGTCCCCAATAATCCTGACACCAATACAGTGTAAGAGTTAAACAGAAACATCCTTTCATTCTGACAAGTCCCCCAGCACACACACTTGGAAAGTGGGGAGGAGGAATTTCTGGGAATTCATAACTACAAGTCCACTTTCAAGCAGGTTTTCAGCCTGAATTCAGACCTCAGTAGTTCAAATGACCTCAAGCCAAGAATTCAGTTTCAAGTTGTTCCAATTAGGATTGACCACAGCCACCTTACAAGAGTAAATGCAACATCACTCTGAAGGAAACCACATTTATCCAAGGTTTCAAAAATTCCTACATGAACTATAACAAAAATTAATAACAAAAAATTTACAAAATGCACAAGGAAGCATGGCTACAACCAGCAGAAAAAACAGCAGAATTATCACAGAGAATTTAAAATAAGTATGTAGAGTCTTGTAAACATATGGGCAAAGAAATCTGAAAAAGAATCAAACAACACTTCTAGAAATGAAAAATCACTGAAATGAAAGAACCGAGGAAAGTATCTTGCATATAGAATATCATACTACATTTTAATTCATTTCTTCCCCATTTTCCTCCCCCAAAACACAAACATTTTGATTGAATGAACAGGAAATGTGAATTATTTAAAAGCCTGAATTATAGTCTGCATTTGCATGCAGTTTATTAGATCATATTTCTTGACAACAAAACAGATGATTAAAATATTAACAAAGACCAAGAAGTGGATAAGGATGATATAGTTGAGTGTTAAAGAATGTTTCCAATCTAATTTCTAAAAATTACATGTGCATAGCAATCTTATTTCTTTATCTAGAAAATTCTGTTTATCATGGAAAGTAACTGGATAAGACTCAGATCTAGGTATATAAACTATCAAAAAGTTCAAAGCGGCAAAATTTAAGATGTAAAACTTGCCCATTATTAATGACGAATAATTACCACACCCAATTTCAACTACTGTAATACTTGAGAAAGTAGCCTAAGGCAATTTTCTAATTGAAAAGAATTAGTCCCAGATTGTTTCAAATCTTTAGTTCCTCAATAGTATACTATTTCTTTGTGATCTTCAGTATCATAATGAAATAAGCTCAAATAATTTTGAAGTTCTGATTCAATACAGAAACATGAGTCCAGTGTTTTCATTATGTAATGGCTTTCCAACTTCCATTCTTGGTTCTTTATATGAAAGGATCTACAACAGTAAATGTCAAAAAAGGTAACAGGAAGAAATACTTTTCTCCCTCACTAAAGATATAAATTATTATTTCCAAAAACTGAGTTGACTAAAGTTATCCACCCTCAGTCACTGTGATTGTAGCACTGCAAATCTCAGCACTGCAAATCTCATCACTTGACTGCAGTTGTCAAGGTGAACTTCTCAGAAAACAGATTAAGGAGGGCTATTATCTATATAATATACATGTACACTTATATACAAATATACAGACACATTTACATGCACATATACATATATATTCTAAAACCACAGATAAAAGTTGCAGTGGCATTTTGTTCCCAAAACAACACATAAGGGTAAATCACTCTGGCACAACTATCATCTCCTGAATCACCTCTTCAGGAAGCAGTGTTACGATACTGTAATATGCAGAAATAGAATCTTCCGTAAGTTTTATAGTATGTGGGCACTTTACTTTTTAAAATAATTCCAAACAGGCTTAAGTTCAATGTATCATTCATGTTCTCCCTCATTTAATCCTCCTAAATTCTGTGAAATGCTTCTTTTCACAGATTATAAATACGCATAAGTATTGTTCCTGGTTAGTCTACTGACCACATATATGTGGAAGTGGATGGGTTACAGAATTTGTTCTCTCCCTTCCTCTATATCAACTCACACCTGACTTACAGATTAGTGAAGTAGAGAGCAAAGACTGGTGACGTGTTATTTTGGATTAGAGACTAAACAATATGGATTAAAAGATTTTGACACAGGGGCGCCTGGGTGGCTCAGTCGGTTAAGTGTCTGACTTCGGCTCAGGTCATGATTTCGCAGTCTGTGAGTTCAAGCCCTGCGTCAGGCTCTGTGCTGAAAGCTCAGAGCCTGGAGCCTACTTCAGATTCTGTGTCCCTCTCTCACTCTGCCACTCATCTGCTCCTGCTCTCGCTCTTAAGAATAAATAAGACATTAAAAAAAAAAGATTTCGATACATATGTAATATAATGAATAATTATGCCTTTCATATTGCCTGCGGTTTTGGAAACTAGAATCTGAAGAAGGGAAGAAGGAGGAAATAAGTATCTTACATTCTAAAGAGAACAGAGAACAACTTAGATCAGACAGTCTCTCTTTGGGAGTACCCTGCCACTGTGGTGTTGCCAAACAAGGGAATGATCTCTACATGCTGAGGGTACTCAAAAGAAAGAGACTACATTTTCATTAAGATCTTATGTCAAATATTAGGGATACACTGTAAGTAAAGGTGATATGGTCTGTATTATCAATGAGCTAGTAGTTTATTCTGCTAGATCAGATTTATAATTGCAATGAACATTAAGTACAGAATGCTTCATGAGCATAAAAGAAGGGTGCCTTAACTAGATTTTCACGGTCACGAAAGACTTTATAAATGATGACATATATAAGTAGGAACCTTAATGATACATAGGAATAGTGGTGTGTGTGTGTGTATGTGTGTGCACGCGCATGTGGATATGTTGTGTGTGTTTCATTTAATAAAGGATTAAGATGGAAAGAAAACCAACTATTTCTGGAAAGAAGAGTAAAAGGGCAAATCATGTGAACCATATTAAGGAACTTGTACTTTTAGGGCAAGGTAACAGAAAGATTGTAAATAAGGTTTAAATAATCAGCTTTAAGGGCACCTGGGTGGCTCAGGTCATGATCTCACAATTCGTGAGCTCAAGCCCTGCGTCAGGCTCTGTGCTGACAGCTCAGAGCCTGGAGCCTGCTTCAGATTCTGTCTCCCCCTCTCTCTGCCCCTCCCATGCTCATGCTCTGTCTCTCTCTGTCTCTAAATAATAAATAAATGTTAAAAAAAACTAAAAAATAAATAATAATCAGCTTTTTTTGAAATACATGAAATCTATGATGAGAACTACACAAATTAAAGTTCAAAACAGTTGTGAGCTAAACATATGGCCTTAAGAATGATCTGAACAAAGGTAATAAAGTCAGAAAAAACTATAGGAGCAAGGACAAAATCTAATGTAATTTTACATTGAGGGGATGATTTAAAACAGAGAAACTCCTCAAAATGCTTAAGAAGATACAGTTAGAAAGACAATAAGAGAAACAGAATCTTACGATGTCAACAAAGTCAAAGGAAGAAAAGTATCAAAAGAGTGATTATCAACATGGAATACTCCAGAAAATTAAGAAGGTGATGACTAGATAATTGAAAAAGTTATTTCAGTGAGTTAAACAACTAAGAGATAACAAAACTTTAAGAGAGTTGAATAACTTCAGGAGCATTGAATATTGAGAAAATGGAAATTCAGCATACAGATTATGCTTTCAAGAAAATTTGCAGAGGGATGAGAGGCGTAACCATAAGAGAATTATCAGAATCAAAGAAAGGATGTAGTGGTTTGTACTTTAAGATAAATAAGAACTGAAGAGATTTCCAAGCCAAAGAGAAGGATCTAATGAAAAAAATAAAAAGATCCAAAAGAATGAGATAATAAAACAAGAGTCTAAAAAAGGTAAAAAGAAACGGGCTGAAATATAGCCTCAAAAGATGAAGAGAGAATTCCATCTCAAAAGATAAATGTAAGAAAAGATTAAAAGCAAAGTTACAGAGTAATATAAAGTATAAAAGAAGTTAATAGAGGTCTGTGAAGACGATCTCAAGAAACTGAAGCAAGTTCATTTACAGAGTATGAAGGTGTTGGGTGAATTGCTAGGCTGACAAAGATGGAAAGTTTGAAGCACAGGCACAGGATAGAAAGCTAAATGGAGATTACTGAAAGAAAAAAAAACAAACATGAGCTGGCTCAATTGGAAATAATATGCTATGCTGAATAGCAGAATCAATTGGTCCAATTTTAGTCTTTTATCTAGGGATGCTCAGCAACATCCCTAGATGTTGTACAGAGCAAAAGTACAAAAAGTGGATGACAATAAAAGTACGAGGCTGAGCAACATCAGACCCTACACTTTTATCTTAAATAATGACAGTTCAAGAAAACAAGGATTACACATTTTTAAAGATTTTCAAGAACAGAAATGGATACCATAAAATTGGAAAAAGTAAAACAGTAATGATATGGTTAGTGTAGAGTGTAACACATTCACTGCTACTTTGGTAATGTCACTCATATTTAATTTCAAATCATTTAATTCTGATAGTTTCCATACACATCGTTCTCTTTAACAAAGTCTTAATATAAAGTATATTTTGCAGCAAGCAACTTTTGGTTCCAGCTTTAAACAGAGCCACACAAATGAATGGTTACTTAAAATTGAAAAAAAAATGTTATCAGAAAATAGTTACCTAATAACTTCACATTTTTAAAGTTAGCCAGCTACTCCAAACATAATGGCTTTTAATATTAAAAAATGGTAACTATATTGTCAAATATGTCCTAGGTAAATTCTAACTAAATAATTCTCTGACAACTGCAAATACCCTCTACCATATAGGTGTTTTGATCATCCATATAGGTTTGAATATGTAATAACTAGAGATTTAGAAAGTCGTTTTAACATATTGTATGCAATTAGATTTAAAATAAATAAAAGTCCAAATTATTTGACACAACTAAAAGACCCTCTAGCCAGACACTCCAGCTTCATTTCATATCCTCTCTCTGAGAGGATATTTGGTCTTTAATATCTCTGCACATAGCAAAATGCCCACTATGCAATTCACACTTAATAAATATTTGCTAGCTAAGTACATAAGTAAATCTTTACTTCACATCTTTAACTTAGTCAATACCAAATTTATAGAAACAATATCAAGTTATGAATCAGGAATTAGGTTACAATTCCAGTTATATTTCATTCTCATATATAACTTTTATTAAATATGACCATAGTCTAAATATGCTTTATTTGCTTATGCAGACAAATCTTAAAGCTATTTTACACAGATGAAAATTTAAAAGCATGACTTGAGTATGCTGAAACCAGCCAATGATGTAATAACACTTTAAAATAAATTTTAATTTAAAAAAACTTCAAAATGAGTAAAATATGGGAAAACTGCTTTCACTGAAAGGATTTTTTGACACCATAATATGATATGATAAAAAGAGAATGGGCTTTGGAATCAGAAAAGCCTATATAAAATCTGTCTCTATCACCTGTATGAAAATAGTATCATATAGATATTTCCAAAATAGTATGTAAGAATGATGTGCAAACTCACATCTCACATAAATAAGCACTAATAATACTAAGGAATGATGTAAGAAAGAAATATGTAATTACTAAGCATGCCAAAATAAAATGTTTTAAGTCACAAATTTTAAGCTAAAATTTTGAGCCACAAAAATCAAATTTCAATGTTGCATGTAAAAATGAAATCAAATGCATACACACATTCTTGCCCCTGAATTCCAGGAGGCCACATCCATCAGCTTTCCTTCCTCTACTGAAACTTCCTCTACTGAATCATCTGTACATTGACAGGTATACAGATTGATTTTATCTTATTCTGGCAGATTATTTCCAGAGATCAAAGATCTTTTGCCAGGAAGACATACCAATGAAATGTATAATTAGAAAGAAATCAAAATTGTTATACATAATTATTTATTGAAAATATATTAGCACTATAAAAACTCAATTATTTTTTTTCTCCTTGTGTTTGAAATAATACAATTTCCTTTAATAACTGACTTCAGAATGAGAAACATAAAATAGTAAAGTGAAAACTAATTGATTTAAATTAGAAAGAGAAATGAAGTCCACTAACTAGAATAATATTTCATGGACAGACAGAAAAATGAGGAAGTTCCCAGTTGACAAGCATAAAAGTATCTCAAAATATTTTATAGGAAAACAATTACCACTCAGGTAATTTATTTTTTTAGGTGTGTATTTTCTTTAAGGTATAATCCTGAAAAAAAGATGAAGTTTTGATTTGGCACAATATTCCAAATGGTTCAGTATATATTTAATCATCATTCACAACGTATATATTGTTTACATTTTAAACTAACAGTTTGCATTTTAAACTATGTCCTCAACATTCAAAAGATTCAATTTTGATACAATCCAATGAACTGGCATTATTTAGAATTTTCTTAATTCTACTGCTTCATATTTATTCTCTGAAAATCAATTCCTGCAGGTATAAAACATTTATGCTACTATTATGATTGTACTGATACTTATAATCCTTAGAATACAGATTATTTCCTATAGACTTCCCTATAACATAAAATTAAACATGAATCTAGATTTTCCATTGCTTTATCTTTTGAAACTATGAACAATTCGAGGGCTCAGTCTGGTCAATCCAGTAACTAGGACAGGTTACTTTCTGTCACTCTCCAGAGTTTTAACACTGAACTCACAGCTAACTACATCTTTCCTTGATTCTGCACCTGGGTAAGCAGAACAGAATGCATTTTTACAATATTTACTTTGTTTTTAATGTATGCTTTTGGCTTTCACATTAGGCAAATAATCTTGAACAAAGTCGGAATTATGATGGATTCAATGTAAACTTTAACAGAAAGAGAGAAAGTAAGGATGACTCCAAGATTTTTGGCCTTAGCAGCTGTAAGGATGAGGTTGCAATTAAGACAGAGAAGACGGTGGGAGAAGTAGATATGAGGATTTGAAAGATCAGAATATTTCATTCTAACATATTTATTAGACATACAAGTGATACCCAGTAGGTAACTGCATCATTAGTCTAGAGATCAGATGAAAGGTCCAGAATGGATATAAACATTTGGTAATCATGGAAGAACAGATGGTTATTTAAAGCCATGACACTGAATATGAATAGGATCTCCAAGGGTGTAAACATGTACAAGAAAAAGTATGGAGCGGTCCAAGGACTGAGCTCAGGAAAATGAGAAGAAACCTGCAAAGGAAACTGGAAGCTGCAATCAGTGAGGCAGAGGTGTGCTCAAAGCAAAATGAAATGCTTTAAAGAGAAGACAGTGATCACTGTCAAATGCTGTTGACTGGTATACTGATAACATAAGAAGACGAAAGAATTGCTAAAACATTCCTGAGTAGCTAAGAGGGAACGAAACCTAGAATAAAAGTGGAGGATTAGCCTTTGGTATGGGCAGGGACAGTTTATCGGAATAAGAGAAAATACAGACTACATAGGCAATGATGTAGTTAGGTGGCTAGATCTGGTGATGGGAGCTTATGAAATTTCTTTTAATTACTTTTATTTTCTCAGTGAAACAGGACGTAAGATCATCAATCAGGATGACAGTGAAAGTTTTGGAATTAATACTTAAAGTCATCATATATGGTGTAGCCTGCTGCCCTGGTTCTAAAAAAGAGTGAAAATGCTGCAAGTGACAAGGAAGTTGGGGCTATTTTCAGCTTTCACAGACTATCTCAAATTTCAATAATCCCTCAAACCATACCCTAATACAATCAGAGATAATCCTCAGACTCCTCTACCCTCGACTAATACAGATTCCTCTTCCATAAACTGCCAACATTCAATATTACACTCAATCTAATCAGATTTCAAACACTCTCAACATCTCTATGTGTTCTAAGTATCTAAGAATAAACCCATCACTCTAAAGATTAGGCCCACAAATTTTTTTTTTATATATATGAAATTTATTGACAAATTGGTTTCCATACAACACCCAGTGCTCATCCCAAAAGGTGCCCTCCTCAATACCCATCACCCACCCTCCCCTCCCTCCCACCCCCCATCAACCCTCAGTTTGTTCTCAGTTTTTAAGAGTCTCTTATGCTTTGGCTCTCTCCCACTCTAACCTCTTTTTTTTTTTTTTTCCTTCTCCTCCCCCATGGGTTCCTGTTAAGTTTCTCAGGATCCACATAAGAGTGAAACCATATGGTATCTGTCTTTCTCTGTATGGCTTATTTCACTTAGCATTACACTCTCCAGTTCCATCCACGTTGCTACAAAAGGCCATATTTCATTTTTTCTCATTGCCACATAGTATTCCATTGTGTATATATACCACAATTTCTTTATCCATTCATCAGTTGATGGACATTTAGGCTCTTTCCATAATTTGGCTATCATTGAGAGTGCTGCTATGAACATTGGGGTACAAGTGCCCCTATGCATCAGTACTCCTGTATCCCTTGGATAAATTCCTAGCAGTGCTATTGCTGGGTCATAGGGTAGGTCTATTTTTAATTTTCTGAGGAACCTCCACACTGCTTTCCAGAGCGGCTGCACCAGTTTGCATTCCCACCAACAGTGCAAGAGGGTTCCCGTTTCTCCACATCCTCTCCAGCATCTATAGTCTCCTGATTTGTTCATTTTTAGGCCCACAAATTTAATTATTATGGAATTAAATGACCTTTAGCAAAGTTTCTCGCTTCATTTTTTCCTAAAACATTTAGTACTCTTACATATTCAAAGGTGTAACATTCTAAATATTTAATTGAATTTACTCTGTACTATGGCAGATATTCACTAAGGTTTTATACTTTCCACAAAGCAGTAAGAATCGATATGATCTTAAGTATATTTATTGCCCTTAAAGTCACAGTCACACAAAAAAAAATCATATACACAATTGTTTTTGCTATGGGATTAGACAAATCCTAAATATTTAACATATAAATATATCTAATATGCAAGGCACTTGAATACATTAAGTTTACACACTGATGATAACAAAATATACACACATCATAAAAAATTTTTCACCATAATGGTAATCAAGAATTTTTGTGATAAGTCAAGGAAAATATGAATATTTGTTAAGGAATGGAAAGTAATATGCCATGACCCCAAAACATACTCTTAGTAAAACCATACCACTAAATTTTAGAGGATCTTCCCTGAAAGTTGCATGAACATGAACTAAATTGCTTTACAGAAGCAATTAAAACAATGTTTTAAGCTAAAAACGGCTGAAAAATAAGTCTTGAACTATCACCTATATTACTAAACATCTAGCTTCATCATTTAATACACTATGACTTTCTTTTCAACTAACAGGTAAAGGATTTTCAGAAGTCTCAGTATCTTGAAAAAGATCATGAAAGAAGTATTAAATATTCTATATACCATTTGATTTCTTATTAAATATTTTTAACATTTTATATTTGAATGTACAAAGATGAAGAAAGGAGGGTTTAATAAATTATGTTAATTTTCAAGAGTCTTAAATACAATGAAGCCCATGTGCTTCATATGAGATTATAATATGCTTCAATATTATAAATCCTTATCTCTAGTTTTCAGGTCAATCATATGGGTAAAAAATAAACAATAAGGCTCTGTGTACCCTCAGGGGTATCACAGAACACATTTTTAAGCTATGTACATAAAAATGTTCACATAAAAATATCCACATAGTTGTGACTGGGAGGACACCTTAGAGTATTTAGAAGTTCTACAAATCCATTAACCAACAGGGGTGATTTGCTGCAAATTCATCCCATTTATAACAATGAATATCACTTGTAATTATCTATTCAAATACAAATATATATGACAATTGTATCTAAAAATTGAATTGAATGTATAAGATATATAAAAATATAAGAAGGCATTTATAAAGTCAAAATTAATATACACCAAATTATTTATATTATTTTAAAGGGATGGGATGAAAAGTGAGCTTTAACTTTCTCTGTATTGCTTATATTTTAATAACAATCAGTTATTAAAAGAAAAAAGCAATTTTGAAAGAAAAACTCCTTATAGCAATGTTTTCCTTTTTAGAGCCACATTTCTATAGTTTATTTTACACTAAAATGTCTGCTGTATATTTAGTGTTATTAAATGTAACAAATATGGGAAAGAAAAAATTTAAAAAGATGGTTATAAAATGCTTATATGGCAGGTATTATGGTGACATACTTTTACATCTTCCCTTTTGTGGTACCCGGAACAACTTATGATTGTGTGAGGAGTACTAATATTTCCATTAGACAGATGAAAAAATTATAGATCCAAGGACCTGACAAAAAAAATCATACAGCTATTAAATGTCGAGATCGGATAAACTCTGCTGTGACACCACACGGTCCCTGAGGGTCTTGCATTCCATTCTACATACCCAGAAGGCATTAAAAAGCACTGAGCTGATTTAACAATTTCTTTCTTTTTTTAAGTTTATTTATTTTGAGAGAGAGAGAGAGAGAGAGAGACAGTTAGTGAGTACGGGAAGGGCAGAGAGAGAGAAAGTCAAGCAGACTCTGCAGGGTCAGCGCAGAGGCCGATGAGGGGCTGGAACTCATGAGCCACAAGATCATGACCTGAGCTGAAATCAAGAGTTGGATGCTTAACTGATTGAGCCACCCAGGTGCCCCTGACTTGATAATTTCTTAATAAACTTCACTATCTAACACCCAACACATTTTTTTCCTCATGAAAATTTTTATTATAGGAAGTACTGTCATATTTATTTGACTAGATCTTTCTAACTTCATGTATAATTTAACAAATCTCTACGGTGGTTATATATGACTTAAAAAGCAAAAGCAAAATCATAAGTGCCAAACTGAGAATAAGTAAATAACCTCACAAAAATAATTTCATAGATAAGGTGAAATGGCAAACTACCTTAGAGGTCTAATATCAATAGGAAGATGGAAAAGTACATAAAAGATATCAAAATTCAATGTTTACAGAGATCTGGTCAAGACAGAAAACTTGTTTTTATGTCTCCATTTTGTTTAATTATTACAGCTTTTATTTTGATGGCAAAATTCAAATTTGTAAGATTTCCTTATTATGTGAATAGGGCCAAAAATTATTAAGCCATCAAAAAATCTATTATTTCCCAGTGATTGACCAATGAATGCAGCATTTTGGTGAACCTTACTTAAATTTTGAATACTGTATTTCTGAAATCAACTTTGTAAGTAGTCTAATGCAAAGAGGTACAGAATAACAGTTAAAAAAAAAACAGGTTCATCATTAACTTGCTATACCACATATCATTTCAACTTTCACCGTCTTTCTTACTTTTCCTGAACTGTAAACAGAAATAAGAATTCTTGCCTACATTGAAATTTTAAGAACTGAAATAAGTGATAGAATGTAAGAGCTAACTAAGCCATGATTAATAAACTACTTTTATATACCACTTACTTTTATTAAGTAACTTTTAGTTAATTGGTTTTAGACTTTTAAAAACAAGACTATCACTTTTCCCATTAACGATAATAGAGATAGTTTAAATACTCACATAAATTCAGAGTCAGGCTCGTTAAAAGATACTGCACTTAGATAACTATTTCTTGAAACATCTCTCCGAGTCAAAATTCCTTCAAAATTTTCCTCAAGCAGAACTGCATTTGTCCTGCATAGTTTAAGTGGCCAAAAAATGTTCATATCCTTTACCTATATTATTTATCCCTTGAAATCACCTAAATTATCCCCATCACATTGCAGTTTCTACTTATTTTTTTAAGTTTATTTTGAGAAAGAAAAAGAGACAGACAGCAAGCAGGAGAAGGGCAGAGAGAGAAGAGAGAGAGAATCCCAAGGCTTCTGTGCTGGAAGCAGGACTCAAACTCACAAACTTTGAGATCATGACCTGAAAAGAAATCAAGAGTTGGACACTTGACTAACTGAGCCACCCAGGCGCCCCTCTACTTATTTTTAATGCAGTCTGCTGAATTATTTGACGGGCCTTAAGAAAATTTTTCAGTAAAATCAATATTTTTAAAAGAGAAAAGAAAAAATTATGTTCAAGAAAGGTGCAATATGATTTCAAAGTTGAGTATTTTCTTTTAAAGGGCAATAATTTATTTCAGTTTGTTTAAAATAGCTTCACTGCCAAGACTCTAGAACCTCAAAGCTTTTCCTGCCAACATATGTACATTCCCTAAAAGTAAAAATACTGTTTTCGATTCTTATTTATTTTGCTAAACTATTTTTTGCCATATAAATATATCAGCATTATTATTCCTTGACAAAAATACAACATACAGGATTGCTATTCACATCGATAATCATCTGTCAAACTATATACTATTTATAATACTTTCATAAACTTCAGAGAATAAGTTACTAACATATATCCCATGTAGATAATTTTAACAGAGAAAAGATTTTTACAAGGACTGAAAAGAGGGATTTACAAAGTAAAGGGTCTGTCAGCATTCTAAGCCCACCAGCATTAAACTATATACTAAGAGTAGCAGCCTTCCACTGTAAAATCACTAATTTTAGTAATACAGTACATTAAACATGCCATGTGAGATATATGCCAACCTAAACTGCCACATATGGCATATCTTTCTTATTATCACAGTTTGTGTTTTCATATCCAGAGTCATTCTAGTTCTTAAACAAGATGTCAAATATACCAATTTAGCTAAAAACGTGATAAAGCTTTCAGAGGAACATACCTTTCCTTAAACAAAATAGGTATACACTTCAGAAGAAATTTAAAATATTACTGTAAAGAAAATATGGCTGGAAGTTTCTAGTTTAGAAGATGTTTGTAAATGCAAAATAGAATATAATTTCAAAGACAGAATTCATAAAAGATGTTCCATTTAAATAAACGTTACTTTGAAACAATTCACAACCCAAAATTCTTCAAAATTTTTCTCAAAGAGAATTGTACTGCCTCTGCAAAAAATGTATGCAGTTGTCTTACCTATATTATTTATCCCTTTTAAGAACAAGTCATGATATCATACCATGATATGCGTATCAATTTGAAGGCAGAGATTTTGCTTATGCTTCCTTTTTGTATTGAATTCAACTTTGAGTTATACGACTGGTATTATTGAATTATGAATAGCACTTAAATAAAGATTACACAGTGAATATTTTCATTTCAAATCCCCATCTGGTGCTTAATGTCACTTCAGCTGTTCAATTCTTTAATGTTTCTCTACACAACTAGCCAATGATTTCACAAATCAGTATAAAACGCTAGATAGATTTTTAATCTCATTTTCTAAATGGAAACACAGTGCCATATTTTTCAGTCTTTTTTAAATTAATCTGATTTTGATCGAGTATCGATTAACAGTGACTCCTTTAGGAAATAAATATCAATGATGGAAAATCCTGCTGAATCTCAATAATCATGTGAAACTCCAAATAAAATAATTACATAACAGAAAATCCATTTACAATGAATAAGAAGTTTCAGTTTTTATTTTCATTGACCAATGTCTCTCTCATATACCAAAACTTTAGTGTTGGAACGACATCAAATTCACACATTAAAAAAAAATGTATATGCTGTGTAAATCACTAATTTTCATCAAATTAAAAATGAATAGATCTGTTCATCACATATCAAGAGAGCTAAAATGGTCTACATATTCATGTAATTTAAGAAATGAGAAAAATTGTATCAGATATATGATTCAAAAACAAACTAGTAAAAGAAACCAAGTAGCTAATTTTAAATGTGTCTGCACAGACAACAAGGTATGTAAAAGTGAATAAATGTCAAAAACATACTTCTCTCCAGACTATTCCTGAGTACAGCAAAACATTCTTCACTGGATTTTGTCCTTCACTAGGTTCCCACGCTTTTCTTTTACACTTGGCACATAACTGCTTAATAAAACACAACTATCGTATTTCTTAACATCTCTTTTTCCGTATTTCTAGTTGCCTCACCTTTCCCTTAGTCTTTTCCTTTGTAAACAAAGTAGTCTTCTCTTTAATTCTACTTACATTGCTAAGCAGAAAGTCACATTCCTCAGTCTACTACTCAGCTCTACTTTTAGATAATTAAGGCAATCCTCCTCCAAAGTACAACTATTAACTTTTATACAAATACGTGCATAAATTTTAATTTCAGTACCATTGTGGGTCATTTTATAGACCCAACAGAGGTATTTTTTCTTTAAAATAATTCTTGCTAATAATAGCAGTTTTCAAACAAGCTCTTATCTTTTTCACATGTAATACATTCTCTCTTGTCTCTAAAAATATCTATAGTATCTCCCTATCCCCACTTTCCCCCCAGCAACATCCACTTTTTACCTAGTAATACCAAACTACTTTTGGATCCCTGAATAGGACAGGAATTTTCATATCTACCTAAATATACACTGTGTCTCTGCTTCAAATGACCTTCCACTCTTGCCCAACAAGCAAATTAAAATTCAACCCTCAAAACCCCCCTTTTCTTTGAAGTCCACCTTCTCCCTGCAAGATCTGGTCGCAGACAGAGGTAGTTTCAACTTGTAGACACAATTCTACCATTATACATTTATTAAAATTTATTCTAACCAGGTATTTATCTTTCTTGTGTCTTACTGCTCTCTTTCTTGAGAATAAGATCTTCAGAGCATTGTATACCTAGTTCTAACCCCAAGAGGTAGTAGCAAAGTACAATCCCATGGTAGTAGCAAAGGAAGCACCAGGTAAAGAAACACTACAATAGAATTATTTTAGCCCACTATTCTGCACCAGCTTTTAAAAAAATAAAGAGAATTTATAAAAATGTAGAGGACTAAGCATAAGACTAGATTTATCTACTAAATCTTAGATGTTTCTTGGTTCATTGTAGCAAAACTCAATGTACTAATACAATAAAAACATTAGTATTTCATGGATTTCTCTAAATTTTAACTGTTTGAAAAGTAAAAGACTAAAGAAGCCCAAATTTGATAACTTTCCTATAATTTTATTTTCAAATAAAGTAACACATACTAACACCTTGATATTCTAGTCAAACTCTAAGCAAATAAATTCTGGTCTACTATGTAACTGGTATACTTTTTTCTTTCACAAATGAGAAAATTAAATAGTCTAGCTTCTAAAAGTCATAACGTATTTATACATGTTAACTTCCCCTCTACAGGTGAAGATATTAAAATACAATTAAAGTAATCATATTTTTAATAATGTAACTTTAATTTAGTGGTTAATAAACTTTGATTTTCAGGATATCTCAAGAAAAGTCATCAACAGGATGTTCCTTAGCGAACAAGTAGACATGTGGCAGCAGAAAAACCATAATGTGACGTAACTCTAAAATCTTGTAATATAGGTATTTCAAATCACTTTTATTAATAAATGTTAATTAAGCTCATGTTGGTTAAGTCAGAATATTTTTATTAATTATCTACATTTTGGAAATGGCTTTTAAGTACTCCATAATACTGGCTTTACAGTTTCCTTCACAAAGGACAACATGCTAAATACAAAGCAAAACTCCCTTCTCTCACTCTACTCTTCTTTTTTAATACCTGGCCCATACTTGTGTTAACACTTCTATGGCCATTTGTTTAAATTTTTGAACTCATTTGTTCACTTATCTGAAATACGGGTTTTACATATACACACCACCCCCCATTCAAGGTAAATTGGATATATAATGAAAATTTAAAGATAAACTGCCCACTATCCATTGTACTCACACTTCACAGAAGAAGCCTCAAATCAGTCATTTATTCATTCATACATACATTCTTTTAAATTTGAACTGCCACCTATGTTTACAGCACTGAGCTGTAAACTGAACATACAGCAACAGGCATGAAGGACAACATTAATTCCTTCATACCAATGAAGCCTAATTCAATTATTTAAATGACATAAGTAAAGGCTATCACAAAAGATTTTTCATTTTGGTTTAAAGCTCTGAAGAAAAAAAATTCCTCAAAAATCACACTGAATACTTTTATATTTATGTTAGAAAGTAGTCCATAAGCTTACAACGCAAACATCATCAGAACTCGGAGAAGCAAACCAATGTAATGAAAAAGACAGAAAAGAGAAAATAGTGATGTTTTAAAATTAAAAATTATTGTATAATACATCTTCACCTTTACTTAAAATGCCTTACAACTAGCCTGTTGCTTATTTTTTAACCATAATATTTTTTTCTTTTTAAACCAACTGTTATGAATACCCAGCCAAATATATAATACTTAAGAAAATTTTTATGAAAGACATAAAAATATAGAAAATATATATATCCTTGAAAACAGATTTTAAATTAGAAAGTCTACACATTTTTTTAAAATCAAGGTCAATACTCTGTTAAACCAAGAACAAAAAATTTAGCTAAGGAACACTGGAAGCAAGCAAAAGAAAGAAGGGAAAGCAGGGGTGCCTGGGTGGCTCAGTTGGTTAAGCGTCCTACCTCTTGATTTTGGCTCAGGTCGTGATCTCATGGTTCATGTGATCGTGCCCTGTGTCGGGCTCTGCTCTGACAGCATAGAGCCTGCTTGGGATTCTCTGTCTCTCTCTCTGTGTCTCTCTGTCTCTCTGTCTCTCTCTCTCTCTCTGCCCCACCCTCCGCTCCCACTTTCTCTTAAGATAAACATTAAAAAAAAGAAAGAAAAAGAAAGCAAACATTGCAAATGAAGAAAAGTAACAAAGTGTAGAAATCAAATCACCCTGGAAATATTGACATCTTCAAACTACAATTACGGAAAAAGAGACCAGGCTATATTCCAAGTAATATAACCTATCATAACTTTTTTTTTTTTTAATGTGTGGTAGTGATAAAGAGAACCTGTATTTGGCCCTTCAGTATAGCAAATCAACAACAAAAAATGTTCTAAAATAACTAACGTGCTTTCAACTTATTTAAAATAAGGGGAGGGGCACATTCATTTTAAAACTAGGAGAGAGAAAAATTAAAGAATTATTTTCTCAGAGAGTCATATCCAAAAAGGAAGGGAAAAAAGAGTGGAGCAAAACAGGAAGAGAAAGAAGTACCTACTAAAATTTGTACCACAAATTCAGAAAACATATTTAAAAGCTAAAGGATGATTATTGACATGCACCACTTATTATCTTGGTATCCTGGTTTGCTCAATGGTTAAATAGAGATTCTGGAAGAGATGAGATCTAAGATCCATTCCTTTCATCTGGTTCCACAATTCCATGATTTTTTCAGTCTCTTAAAATGGAAAGCCTCTCTGCTATTTCTAAGGGTCCTCAGTAAGTCTTTTGACAGAGATGCCATATAACAGAAAAAAATTTAACACAAAACTTAAGAAGAACAATTAAAGCGCAACTTTTTAGGAAAAAGTAAAACATATCCAAACCCTTTAACAAAGAAAAAATGCTTTGTAATAACTCTAAGTCGTGATGACCAAGGAGCTGCCTACACCTGGGCTCATAGGAAGCATCTGATAAATACACATAATAAACAAGAGAAAAGCTTCTAGACAGATTTCACACCAGGTTTTATTAAAAAGTACTTCCGTGACTTAAAAAAAAACATAAATTAATCTTAGAAAAATTAAAATGCAGTTATACAAAGAATAATTAAGACTAAAAATGTGAATGATAAGCTCAATAGCCTCCAATACTAACTCCTTTAGAAACGTTATTTCAAGAATGAATGTAATCAGATGGAAAAGTTACAGTTCTTCTAAAATATTTAGTAACATAAAACAAAAATACATACCACATTCCTTTACTATATTCAGTGTTAATGAAATGCTCTGCCAATTCCTTCCTTTCTGCCCTTCCAATTCTTCCCCCCCAATTACTAGATCTTATAAAAAGTCACTGAATCTAATTCCTAGAGAAGCAGATTATTAACAATATAAATGAAAACTTTCTTCTTTAAGATAAAAATGATTTTTAAAAATTGAATCAACTGAGAGTCAGCATATATTATATCCTAAAGGGAATGCAGGATTTGAAGTCTTATTTAATTAATAAGTACATTATGTGAAAATTTATCCTGCCAAACAATTACAGAGCCTTCAGTGTAAAACTGTTCTCAAAAAGCTTTGAAAGAGAAAAGTTATTTCTCAAAACTTCAAAAAGTATGTTTAGTTTCATGAGGAAAGTAAAAAACACTACAGTCTAAAATTTAAAAATTACTGAGTTCAGAATAAAATTAATTGCAAATTACAAACATACTGAACATCAGTAGAACATAGAACAGGTCTTGAAATAAAAAATATATATATTAATTTTAAATATCAATTATTAAATAAAATTAGTTTAGGAATGGTAAAAAATGGTTTATTTTCTATGCCAAATAATCTTACCTGAATCATTTTGCTGTTAAAAAACTCAAGATACTGATTTCATTTTTCATCTGGTCCTGTCAACGATGCTATGACAGGCCCTGCAGGAAGCAGCAAAAGATCAATGATGGAACGTAGATATTATATGTTTTCATGACCAAGTTTTGTTATGGGAAAGGATATCCATATAGTAGTTTGAAACTCAGGGAATACGGAAAATATCTCAAAAGCTCATCAGTGTATATAATATTCTTTCATTTTTACTTTGTAGTCTTAAATGTTTATTTTTATTCAGTTTTCTTTATCAAAAATTTAAAGGGCCACCTGGGTGGCTCAGTCAGTTAAGCATCCAACTTCGGCTCAAGTCATGATCTCAGGGTTTGTGAGTTCGAGCACCACATCAGGCTCCACGTTGGCAGTGCAGAGCCTGCTTGGGATTCTCTCTCTCTTCCTGTCTCTCTGCCTGTTCCCTGTGTGCACTCTTTCTCCCTCTCAAAAACAAATAAATTAAAAAAAAAAAAAACAAAAAAAAAACTTGAGTCGGTCAGTATAAAATTATACACATACATAAATATCCATAAAAACCAAATTCTAAAAAAAATTAAAAATGATGGTGCAGTATATATGTGGAATTTTAAAGAATCATTTCTATATTGATAAGAATTGGAAAGAAAACAAAGATCCAAGGTCTCAAAAATGGAAAGTCTTGACTGAAAAATAACATATGCTTAAAAGTACGGAAATGATTATATTAACTTCTAGTGATGATTATTTTAATCTTATTTCCCATGATTACTATAACTACCAATAAACTACTACTATACCTAATTCAATTAAAATAAACTTTAAAAGATTTCTTATAAGCAGTAACTTCAGAATCCAATAGTTACTGGCAATACTGGTAAAAATTCCTTCAATAAAAGCATATAAGTTACAAAAAACTCTGTACAAACTCCAAAACTTAATTCCTCTTTGGTAACTGACAGGTTATATTCAACGAAGACCAAAAAATTCAAATCAGTAAAAATGAGAGAAAAATCAAAACTATAAAACTCCTTCACAAGATTCCAAATATATTTTTTAATTCAGAATTATTTTAAAGTAATATAGCACTTGCCGTATTTAACTTAAAGGCGTTTTTACCTTGCAAGTTATTTTCCATTCAAGGGCCAATTAATAAACAGCACTGTGATTAGACACCTACAATAAGTGGGAACACTATTAGAAAATGTAAGAAACTTCTATATATGTCATGGAAGCATATTGTCAGTATTTCAAACAGATTAAGAAATTTCAAACAATAGAAATAAATGACAGATTAATTTTTTTTGAGTTTTTATGCTATACCTGTCTTGTTTGTTGAAACACTTCAAAGCACTCAGCAAAGCTTGCTTGCCAAAGCCTCTAACACGCTAAAATGATATAACTTAATTTTACATGGGTTATGTTTGAAAATAAACAAATGTTAAGCTACGATAATGATAATTAAAAAATTACAATGTACTTCCACTTGTTTTCTGCTCGTTCATGATTTGAAAACGTACTTGTGGAATATGTAAAGTTAAATACTTCTGACTTAAGATTATTTTCTTTCTATTTCTATACAATATCTTTTTACGTGTGTGGATTCTATCAGATTCATAGAAATCATTTTAGTTTCAAATATTTCCATATAAAAAAATGGAAAAGCCTATGCCATATCTTTTTAAGAACGAGACGAAGAAAATGGAAATTTCACCAACTCAGACACCAGGAAGTATCTGAAAAATACTGCTTCGTTTCTTGCATGTTGTGTTTTATACCATGACACTTCAGTCTCTGAGGGTCAGGTTAATTAAGCCCCATAGCAGCTGCAGTGCAATGTGAGACACACGCTGCTGCGGTTCCCACCAGTCCAGTCCAATTACCTGTAGTATTCCAGCACTGGACAAGTGACAACCAACCTCTTCTCTCTAGTCACTTGCTCCCACTGGTCTACTGATAAATGTTAGAACAAACTAACCTCTTTTTGGAAAAGACTGCAAGCTGAATGCACCTGCTGCAGGCTGCAATGATGAGTCCCAGAGAGATGTTTGTCAGTCAGATCTCTGCAGATGTTGTTTAACTTTATGCTAGAGCTGTATCCAAAGATGGAAATGAGATGGCAATCAAGCACAAATCTCCCACCCTTGTCCCCCCAATTTTATTTTGAAAAGCTGCACTTGCTCATAAAAGTGCTTTAAAACAACTCCGCTAAACTGAAAACAACTAAGACTAAACTCTATGGTAAAAAACAGTTTTATTAGGTACTGAATTTTAGGTAACAAGTGGCATAATTATGTTCAATAAATGTTATCTGTGTTATTTAGAAGCTTAAAAATTAATTTGCTTAAGCCAGAGCGAAACAAAACAAAATAGCTATAAAATAAACAAGTTTTGGATGGGTGTTTATTGCTCAGATTTTTAGTGATACCACATACTCCTTAGAGTTCCCAAGACACAGATTTTTTTTTCCTCTTACATATTATACAAAACACCTTCCATACATAAATATTGAACTATTTCACTGGTTATATTCACTATGTTTAAACTCTTCTTGAAAGCTTTGGGGGGTGATATTTGCAAGGCAATATTGTTAGACATATTGAATTTCCTTACAACGTCACAAATTTAAATGAGCTATTTTTCCAAAATCCAGAAGGCTTCAAATAGCTAATATCAAAGTGACATTATACAATATAATTCATGAAAACGTCAATACTTTAAATGATGTTCCACAACTTACTAAATCAATGATAGAAGATATAACATCAGAATGAAAAAAAAAATCAAATAAATAGAATACCTAAGACTTTTAGTGCTAATTCAATTTTTCTAAAAATCTTATGCTATAAAACATTTGTTTACAGGAGTTAAGTATCAAAACTCTATCTTCAGACTCTACAATTTTAACATAGATTGTGCTATGCCAGTAACATTCCTTCATATGTTGAGATTTCCTGTTTCTTAAAATGAGAAAATATTAAAAATACAGCAAATTTCAGAGAGATACTAATGTCTAACTGAAAGATTATGGTTCCTCC
This sequence comes from Lynx canadensis, assembly GCF_007474595.2. NCBI lineage: Eukaryota > Metazoa > Chordata > Mammalia > Carnivora > Felidae > Lynx > Lynx canadensis. The sequence continues at coordinate 76,542,742 of NC_044308.2, forward strand.
TTCAACTAAGGGTATAGAGAGACAAAATATAACAACAGGTAATATGATAAATATAAATATTACAAGTTGAAGATTTAAAGAAAAGCACATTACATGCCAGCAACTCTTTGATCATACTAAAATCAAAGGGATAGTACAGTGTAATCATAACCATCATATTAAACTCAACAATACTAGAAATTACACTACTTTTATTTTTCCTTGTTACAATTTTATGTATCTACTAATTTTTCCTTAAAATACATACCAATAAATTTCTAAAATGCTTTGCATCTAAGATTAAAGAAAAGTGTTTGGACTGCAACTTTTAAAAGCTGGACAAAAGTATTCCCATTGTACTACCAACACCATAATTCTCTTCTTTCAATAATGTAAACAAAAGAAGTGATCTATTCTAAAACTTTATTAACTCATCTCATTTCCAAAAAAATGATCATTCTTGTGTTATACAGTCTCGATCCTAAAGGTTAAATTGGCCACTGAATTTTCCCCATGTCAAAATTAGGGCAGTGTTGAGTACTTCCTTCACTAAAAGAAAAATGCACTTACATTCTTTTTCAAGACTTTTAAAAATTTAACACATAACTGGCTTGTGATTAACAAAAAAAATCACCCAAGTTGTGCAATGCTAAGATTACGATACAATAAATCTAGGGATATAAGTTCAAATTTTAACTTAAGGACCATAAAAGGAAATACTTTACATCAAATGTGATCCAGTTTTATAGCCATAAATACGAAGAAAGTGTAAGATACACACTAATATATGCTGCGATTACAGTGAAGTATTTCTGTTTGGTGGATATAATGAAGATCTCTAGTGTCATACAATGGAATAACAATAGGTGCATTATGAAATGTTCTAAAATTTAAGGCACACATGAAAAAATATATTTTATAAATCCTTTACTATTCCCAACCAATAATGTATTCCATAAGTTTTTTGGATTATCTACCTGAACCATGCATTATTTTAACATATAAAATCAATCTATTTATTAACAAAACTAAACACATCTTCAGATGCCAAATAAAAGAATAAAAGAACACTATCGCCATTCTGAAAATGCATACAGTAATATATTCCCCAAAAATGAGAAAGCTGCTTTTTACTACAAGGCAACAACTTTAGTTAACCTAATTATAGAAAAGATATGTAAATAAATAGGCTGCTTTAATCAAGAAAAAAAGATATATTCATAAACCACAGATAATAACTAGTATCCTGTAAGATTTAGATTTCTAAAAAGATGAATTACACAGCAAAAGTATATCTACTCATACATCTTTTTTGATTACAGTAATTTAAAAAATTCATTTCACAATCCTCAATCTCCCCAAATTATTTTATTTACTATGCCATGCTGAAATACACAATATAATATACAGTTCTACAAATTCTAAATCACACCAATTAATGCGCAAAAAATGTTTTGATTTCAACCATAAATATTAAAAATTACTCAGAAAGGCGAGGTTGTTTAAGATATTTTAAAGATACAAGCTGAACAAAACACAAAAAACAAAAAACTTCACAAATATGATAAATATGAGTATATTATATTGGCTATAGTAAAAACAATGGACATACATTTGAGATGAAATTTGTTAAAATATCCCCAAAGTGTGTCTGTATACTGGCTTATACATCCTAAAGAAAGTCTGTGTTAAATACATCAGTATTTTAACTAAACCTTCCGAACACAATTACATTCTGTTTGAAACTTAGGTAATTTGAGAAAATCCATTAGGTTATACAACTAAAGTATACTTTTCCCCAAATACACTGTCTTACCAAACAAGAAATAGAAAGATTCTTGATGAAATAAACATCAGGCATGTTCACTCTAATAGAGGAGTCATAAATACATATATGAAACACAAAAATGGGCTTCCAAATTACTGCATAATCCTGTAAGAACTCGGCGATAAGAAATCACAGTTTTATAATTTGGTTCATCTGAGATGAGCAGGTAAGTATCCCTTAAATATATCTGAGTACGAGAAGTTGAAAGTAGCTCAGAGGCTGTTATGTTGAAGAATACCAGGACCTTAGATAATTCCACAGGCTTGTGGTCAAGTGTGAACAGAAAGACTATTAAAATTGAAGTCTGTCAGAAGAAGAGAGATGTATCTGTCTGAACAGGGAATAATCCAGTAATACCATATTTAAATTAAAGTGTTCAGAATTAATACAACTTCTTATTAATTACAAGGCTTTACTTTATCCTTAAAATTAATTCCATAGCGTGTGCTTGGTTTCCACCTGTTACAGGCAGAGTATAAGCCTTCTTTTATCCAGACATTTCAAATCACATTTGATCAGGTTACGTCACTACACACACAAAATTTTGTTCAACGCATTCCAGTTTTCCATTTTTTCCAACGGATATTCTTGTTCTATATGAATAACGTGCTTCAGAACTATAAATAAAATAAGCAATTTCAATGTAATAAGAAAAAAATGTATAACTAAGTGGACTAAAAACAAAAGATCTAATTCTCGGTGCACCCTTTCAAACCCACTGAAAATAAACTATATTCAAATGAAAAGGCATTTAATTTACTATTTGGAATATCCTTGATAAACACCAATTTTCTGTAACATCCCTGCACATCTGATACCACCTCATGTATAATGCAAAAAAGCTATTTCATTTTCATCTATTGACAGTGAATTTAATTTACCATTGCAGCTCTTTTCCTAGAACTATCACGTTATTAATTCTGCAATCAAGCTCTTTTGAATGCTTTTATTTGTACTAAGGTTTTCACAATTCCACATTGATTTTTTTCATCATAATATACCTTTCAAACATATGAATGTGAATATGTTAGTAAACTTTCTTAATGCATAAGGAAAGTTTCAGACACAAGGAAAGCCATCTACAAAACTACACTCACAGGAACAAACTTTCGAAGGACAGCATATCTAAGAGATTACATTTTAGCTTAATGTTTGTAGTGTTTACCAAATATACTACATTTAGTTTATACAACTAAGTGATATTTTCAACCATTCTAAAACCTTCTTATCTAGCATAATGGTCCATTTTCTCCCACCAATCAATTGGCTATGAAAAAGAAATCCTCTACTAAAGAATTCTACTGAAATTAGATCATTGAAAGCAAATGAGCTTTGTTTTTCTATGGGGGGGGGGGGGGAAGAAGCAGTATCAGTCTCCTCAGCACTGAATAAATACTTTTTTATGGCCATGAAGACAAAATAACCAAAAAAAATGGCAGAAGCTACACCTGAGTAAAAGCAAATCAGTTAATGTTTTATCTAAGAGATATACTATTCAATTATGCAGATTATCCAATTATATTTAAAATCCATATAATGAGTAGCAAAATGATAAAAAGAAAAAGATAAAACACAGAGAACTGTATAACACTTGAAATAAAAAACACACACTGAAAAGTACAAAAAAAATTATGCCACCTAGGAAACTTGCCATTTTCCAGTAGGTTATAGTACCACACAACTGTTACCAGATTTTAATCCAATACAGCTCTTCATAACACAAATTTTGAAGTATTACTTTACTTCTTACATAATAATATATTTCCTTGTCACAATTACACTAAAAACGCAGTATTTTAAAAATCTGAAGAGGCAGCACTTGTCCTCTTTACTTCACTCCAGGGCCAACAAACAAAGCAGTGAAGCAGAAAGAGGTACATAATGGATTTAGAAGTAAATGGTCCATTCTTTAAGAAGCCTTCCTACCCCCTCTTCTGAATTCACTCTAGACTAATTGTCATTACAATGATGTCTGAAAACTTCAAAAGAACCCTATTTCCTGATGCCAGCTGTCCATGTTTCTATCTTTAAATTTTAGAGTTTTTTCCTAATTAGAAAGAAGTATTTAGACATACCCAAAAGATGTTATCTCATAATTGTTCTAAATCACAGACACAGTATATCGATTATAGAAACAAAACATAATCAAGAGTGGAAATATTCTTTAAAATTTTCCACAAATACAATATATAAATAAAGTCTATACTATTAAGAATTTCCTTCAATACAACATACAACACACGTAGATCTTCTCTTTATTTCCTTGGGGATTTATCAAACAATCTCTTCACCATTGCACCTACCTGGGTAAAAATCTTTGGACTTAGACAGCTTGATGGTGGCTCCAGTTTCTTTTTGCAACTGAACAATTGTCTGTCCTCCCTTCCCAATTATAGATCCAGCAGCATAACTAGGTATGAGAACCTTTAGAAAATACTGGCCGTCTTCTGAAAAATGCAAAGAAATATATTTGGTTAACATGATAATTTTAAACTCTCTATCCCCTCTCCACCCTCAAGAGGGAAAAACAGCAATTAAAACATTGGGCATATAGCTGCAGGAAATATGGGGTTAATTTTTTTTTTTTTAAAGAACAAAAGTAAGCCAATTACACTGAAAAATAAATAGGTACAAACTGTTTCTCATTTTGTAGGATTTATACTTTTAAACTTGGAATTAAAATCTAAACATGTTTTATTATTTTGCAGCACTGTAGAAACTGATGACTAAATTCCAGTTGTTATTCCAAACATGGAAGTCTTCCAATTCTATCTGTGGTTACTATGGTAAAATGAAATGAACTGACCCTTTAACAAAACTTCAGAGATTTATATGATGACAAACCTTCACTTACCATATTGCAATACAAATAAGTAAAAGGACTGTAAATAGTGATGAGCTATATTGGTTTGACATTAGCAAACACCTAAGGACTACAATCAGCCATTGCCTATATCTTACTTAAAGTATGCAAAACAAACATTTCTCCTACCAAATAATCCACCCAAACTGTAGGGTGTATTCCAAGTCTGCAATAACTGCCAGGAAATAACTCAAAGTGATGTGAACTGGCAAATCTAACTAATCCTGGTGTATTTCTTTAGCACTTCTTAGTCTACCATGATCTCGTTTAAGCTCATTAATTAAAGGACCTTAAGAAGAATTCTGCCAATACTAAAAAGCTTAGGAGTCATTTATATCAAATACACTTAAAAGTGACCAAACAGATTATGTTACGTCTCCAAAATAGCCACAGCTTTAAAAACAGAGGAAGTGGATGAACCAAGAAAGAGTGAAATGAAATGTTGTAGAAAATATAAAGCCAACTCCATAAACTTTAATTTCTGACAAACTGATCAAGTCTTAAATCGGAAACACCCCAGTAAATCCAGCTTATGTGAATAAACGTTCTAAATTTTGCGGGTGTGCCATTCGCAAGACCCCCATCCGTCTCTAATGTACATGCTGTAGATAAATTCACCTCTGCCTCGATGCATTGGGTGCATTGTTAAGATGACTCCAGTGCAAATGAAGAAGCGATACCGGTCCCGTTATAACTCATCTTCCCAGGAAGCGCAGGATGTTAAACTAACAAGTCACAGTACCAGACACCCCCACCCTCGTATGCACACCTCTGAAGACAAATCAATGAGATATTTGCAACGACAGTGTAAGTGCGGTAAGAGCATGCACTCATCAAGATTTTGCATACTACTTGTGGCCCAAAGCAAGGGGATGGAGAGGGAAAAACTCTCCGATGCCCCAATCATTTGCTATCCGCTACCCAAGTGCCATTTATTTATTTATTTTATCAGACTGTTAAATGCAGCGCGCATCTTCGAGCGGCCATCACCTCACTCGGGGTCATCCTCCTCCTCTTTAACGGACCCCCTTGCCCAGGTCTAGGATATTTAAATGGTCAGTCTTTAGACCGATTAAATGGAAAGATAGGTCTATTCCGAAAAACCGGTCGCCATTTTGATGAATGATAAACAGAGAAATGGAAATGTGTCCGGGACGGCGAGGTGCGGGGCAGGTGCAGGGGAGGGGGCGCGGGGCAGGGGCGCGGGAGCCGCCGGGTTCGGGCTGGAGGTGTCCGGGCCGCGGGAGGGAGGGAGGCCGGCAGGAGGGAGGGAGGCAGGGGCGGGCGGCGGGGGATGGGGCCAGCGGGGAGGTGGAAGCGATACCCACCGCCCGTATTGGTCCTCTTGGTGCTGCCGGCTTCAGGGGGGGCTTCCAGCGGCCTTTTCCGCGAGTCCGGCGGGTCCAGGTCTATGGGAACCCCAGTGTGGGTCCCGTTCTGCTGGATGGGAGCTGCCGCCATCATGTTTGCAGTTCCTGCCGCTGCTACGGGGAGAAGGTTCTCCCTTTTGTTTTGGCTTTTTTTCTTTTTTTTTGCGTTTGGGGTTTCTTAAGGTTTTTTTTTTTTTTTTTTTTAATCGGATCAATAGAAATCTCTTTAGGAAAAAAAAGCAATGTTGCTGGTTTGTTCTCACTGGGGAGGGGGCAGGGCTGAGGAGCAGCTGCAGTGCAGTGTCAGAAAGGAGACAGGGGAATGGAGGGGGTGTGAGAGACGGAGGGTGAAAGAAGGAGAAGAAAGGAGAGAGGGGGAGAGAGTGAAGGGAGAGGGGCGAGTGAATGAGCGGGAGGAGGGGAGCGGGGAGGACGGGCAGAGGGAGTGGGAGAGCGCGAGGGCTGGCGGGGCGCGGGGAGAAGCCGAGGAGGAGGGGAGAGTGAGGGAAAGAGTGAATGAGCAGGAGGAGGGGAAGGAGGTGGATGCGGAGAGGAGCGAGCGGCGGAGGAGGGCAGGAGCCGGGAAGGAGCGCGGCGGTCCCCGCGCCGCGCTAGCGCTGCGCTCGCTCCCGCTGCTGGTGCTGCCGCCGCCGCCGCTGCCGGAGCGGTTCTGCCGTTGCCTGGGCTGCTCGGCGATGCTGCTGCTGCCGCCCGGTCTCGCTCATTATTTCTCCCGCTTGTAGGGGGGGCTGGCGGGGAGGGAGGGGGATGGCTGCGAGGGGAGGGTAGAGAGGGGTTGAGTTCGTAGACTCCCACACACTTCGCGCTCCGGTCCCTGCCTCTCAGCAGCGCCGCCGCCGCTGCCGCCTCCCAGCGCTGATGCCTCAGCCTGCGGGGGCGGAGGGGGCCCCGCCGGAGGCGGGGGCTGGCGGGGGGGGGGGGAGGCTGTGTGTATGCGCGTGCGTGTGTGCGCGCGGGCTAAGCGCGTGCGCGGGGGCGCGCGCAGGCGGCGGGGGAGGGGACGGGGGCTGGGGCGCTCCTGTGGGAAGGGAGGGGTGAAAGGTCGCCGGTCCCCGGCAACACGGCTCAGGCAAACGTAAGCGGCTTGTCGCAGAAACCAAGGGGTCCAAGAAACCCGCTAGGCTAGAAGGCGGGAAGCAGAGATTACTGACAGCCGTGCCAGCCAATAAAATGGGAATGTGAGAAAGGCTCTTCAGGCCCCTTCCCAATCAGGAAACTTGGGTATGAGAGGGAATGAAAGGGCGGGGTGGGATCTCGGTCAAGCCGGGGCTGGAGTGGCGACAATTTTGGCTAGTCTGAGAAGGGCATTCGAGTGACCGTTGACAACGGGTGAGACAGCGTCAAGGCTGAAGAAAGAACCTTAACTATATGCTTCCAGGACTTCTAGCTAGGTACATTAGTTTTTATTTTTAAGAGTTAGGTAAGAGACATCATCTTAACTCATCGGCGGTTTTCTACGCGGGCGATTTCATAAAAAGAGTATTTATTAGTAGCACTGTGTAACATCGTTAGGGTACTTCTAGTGTCGCTCGCTGCCTTTAATCCTTTCGGGAGCAAGCCAGGATATAAATGAAACTAGGTATGGGTCTTCCCCTCAGAGGCGCTGGTACGCAGACTAAAGACAGGCAACAGCTGAGTGTACACAAAACTAATTATTGAACTAAGTATGAATATAGGAATGAAACTCATTGCAATGTGCACAGCTTATGATTATACAGATCTTGGATATATAAGGAGTCTGAACATCAAGTGTACAAGGCTACAGAAAAAAATATCGTAGCTGCAATAGATTGAAAGTCTGAAAAGACTCAGTTTACAGATGAGTAAACTGATTCAGTGAAGTATTTTGCTCAAGGTCATCTATCAAGTTAGTTGTTTAATTAATCAGCGCGCCAGGAATGAGGGATAATGGAAACACATGGGCTCTGGAGCCCGAAATCTTGGTTTCACCTCCTTGCAGGCATGTTCTAAAAGTGTCTTGGGCAGATCCTTTAACATGTTGGCTGTTTATTAAGTGCTTTCCATGTGCCAAGGAATCATTTTACGTGCGATGCTCTTTACATGCAGTGTATCATATAGTTATTACTGTACCTATTTTACGAGGCAGTTTAGGTTTAGAGACATGAATAATCCAAAGCCGCACAGGTATAAGCATTGTTGCAATAATTCAAACTCAGGTCTTCCTGATTTCAAAGTCTATCCTCTTGGAATATTGCAGGACACTAAAGCTTCAGTTCCTTCCACTGAAAGCAGGGGCTGTAACTCTGCTTCCCATAGGTCTTATGAGTCAAATGAGATAATGTATTGAAAGATGTGAAAAGGTATGAACATATTCGCTACATTTCTAGAACAAAGATGCTCCTTCCTTGTACTTTTCACTACAGCACTTCAACCTGAAAGATGCCTTTAGTAAAAGCTAGCATAATAAAGAACTTCACTGTAATTCTATGATATTCTAACCAAGAATACCTGCATATCTGAGGCAATCACCAAAGCGAATAGAATAAAATTTAATTCCTGATTGAGGAGGGAATGAAAAAGAATACTAACCCTCCTCACAGCGTCCTTTATTTCAAGGAACATCTAGGAGGCATTGGGATTTCTGGTGCTTTTTAAGTGATGAAAGATAGATGATAGTCTGCTGAACAAGGGAAAAAATAACATTTAGTTTGGGAATAAAAGTTTATCTGGAGTATGAAAAACACTTTGCCTCAAGTCAGAGAAGAAGAAATGCTGAGACCTCAAAGAAAGGGAAAGCAGGTAAGTTAGTATATAACTGGTAAAAGTCTATGAACCTTTAAAAGTCCAGAATTTTTATCTGATATATGATGTAATAGGAAACCATGATACAGCCTTTATGCCCAGAATAAAGAGGATTTATACACGGAATTGGATTTAAAACAACAACAAAAAAATGAGCTGTGATGAAAGAAAATCAGGGTTTGGAATAAGGATGTGGTAGTCAAGATAGAAAAAGCTGATGCCAGACATTGTGTAATCAAAGTGTTCTGTGAAGTGTACCAAAAATATGCAAGGATGTTTTTAAATAAAAAATTGGAAAAGGGCTGGAGTTTGCTACTATATTGTTCTAAAACAGTAAAAGACAGGAGACAAAGATAATACAAAAATGAAAATAGTTCAAAGCTATATTGTATTAAAGCTTGGACAAAGTATTCAGTATCATGTAGTTTTGAATTTGGAAAAGACTGAGAATTGGAAACTGACGTTACCAAATTTCTAAAAATAAGTAAAATATGTTTAAAATATCTTAGAAAATATCTGTCATTGCCATGTGTAAGTTAAATTGAAAGTGAGCTAAGTTAAATTGCCTTATAGACTTAAGCTTACTGAGAGTCATGACACTGTATTCTTATGTTATTTATTTGACCCTTCTCTTATTTCCTTCTTCAGACTTAATATTTAAATATTACCCACCATTCCATGGGGCCTAGGAGCAGAAGGTATGATTTTAAATGTGGATAGCATGCTTACCAATAATTTATTTAACTATGGCATGCCAGGAATTACACAGACTATCCTAAGACCTGCTCAGACTTCAAAGGGTCAGTTAGCTATGATTATGATTTGGCCATGAAGGTTATCAGAGAGTATATTGTAGCCTTTATTCTCTTGTATTTTCTTGTTTTTTAAGAAAGGATACTTCTCCATTTCACACTATATACCTCCACCATTCTGATTAAACAGACGTAAACATTTGATCTCTTGTCCTGCATTTTTTTACCAGCTAATAAACCTGAGGAAATTTTTAAAAAGCAGCTCCCACTTTATAGTATGCTGTACCTCTTAGGGTACAAATAAACTGTTTGAATGAACTTTTTGAAAAATATAATAGACATATTTGACCTTTTAATTCTCTGAAAAGAAATATTTTATTTTCTTAATTAACCAAACAATTGGCACTGCAAATTTAATGTTATTTTCTAATACCATAAGATACAAGAGAACGTGTATACTTTTCATTGCTTAATTAGTTGATGAGTTATGAATATAAGCAACTCTGATAGAAAATGATATTAATCTGAAGAACAAAATTCCTAGTCTTTATTGACTTTCGGTAAGGTTCTTTTTCTTCCTGAGTTTTAGTCTGAGTAATATGGACACAAGATAATCTATTTTCAGTAATAATGATTGTCTTTGTAGAGAAAACGCAGGTAGTTGATGTCCACAAATATTCCTAAACCCATTTGTCCCCATCCTCCTGCCTTTCCTACAATAAATCCTGTTAACTATAGAACATAAATATTCCCTCTACATGAGTATCTTTTCAGTCTATGCTTTAGGAAACTTTTCTGAGTTTGTGTTCTGCTGAAATCAGATCCTGAGTTAAGGATTCAAGTGCAAATAGTGTATTTTAGAAAGTGATTTCAGGAAACAGTAGGGATTTGGGGAAGTGAGACAGGGAATGGAAGGAAGGCAATGAAGGGTGAATTACCCAAGCAAGTTACATTGTGAGCAAACAGAGCTTAATCTCACTGGGATTCCTAAGAAACCATTTAAAACAGTAGCTTCAGAATTAACCCACTCAAAATGTGAGAAAACTCAGATATATATGCACCAACTCCCTTCAGTCATTGATGGAGGTCTTTTCCTTGGGTACATTATGAATTCAATGCTTGCTGGCCACTCTTCCAATTGCCAGAGCTGCATCTTTTTCTGAGGACTTTCTCTGGCAGCTGGAATCTGTTCTGCCTTTACACAGGCTGGCAATGCTAGGGAGTTAACACCCTGCTGTGGACACATCCCCCACCTTTATGGAAAATCAGGCCAGTGTGCTCTGAAACGGTAGGGCAAGGAGATATGGGTTGGGCAATAACAGTTTGTTACAAATATCAACATAAATGTAGGAAAAAGGAAAATGAGAAAACTATTAATGCACGGCATTTTTGGAAAGATCAAATAAATACGAAAGAATCTGGGAAGCTTAAGATACCGAGGAAATTAAGATTTTATAATTTTCACAATCCAAATATTGTAACCATTGATTATAATAAGGTTGAATAATTTGGGCTTTTTTTTTCTGTTTTTAAAAAATACATTTTAATTTTTTAAGGTATAAGACATGAAGAATCAATGTACATATTCTGATTATTTTTTCATCCAATGCACCACAAAGAAAATAGGAGCAAGTATATATTGAAGAGTTTATCACCTAATCCCACATCTTGGGGTTGTATAATAAGTTCTATAAATAGACATATTGATTAGAAATACTTTTCTGAGATTGTACTTCTTAGAAAATGATTTATTAAACTTTATCTTCTTAAAAATTCAAACAGCTTTTATGTTTATGTATTTAATCACATAAATTCACAGTTGGTGAATATGTTTATGAAACAGTATATGAAAGCTCACCCTAATTTATATAGAAACATAAATGTGTTATTAGCATTATTCCAAAAAGTCCCCAAGCCTTAATATTCCAGTTGCGATTATGTCATCCCGGTAGATAAAGAGATATGTTAATGTTAGAAAGAATCCTAAATTTTTTGGCACTGAGTATATTTCCTTGGTCTGTAATAGATGGATAATTTTTCTAGCATTTTTCTACATATTATGAAATACATCTTTCCGCACTTACCTTAAAGACAATAAACCTGAACTCACACTTACACAGTGCAATAAAAAGAACCTGGTGATAATTGGTACATGTTTATGTAAAAGATAAGTGTTAGGAGAATCTGCATGAGGGCTATAAGGGAATTTTTATCTTTGCAACTTTTTGAATTATTTCAAAATAAAAAGTTAAAAAAAAAAAGAACCTTGAACTGATAATCTGGTTCTGACTCTTCTACCTACTAACTTTGTGGCCTAGAGTAACTCATTTGCCTGCTCTGATTTTCAGTTTCTTAATCTATAAAATGGGAGAGTTGGTAGATGTTCTTTACATCTCTAAAAACCAATTTCTATCTCAGTATGTTTATGACCATTCATAGAATCTTACAAAGAAAATTGTCAACATCAAAGTACATACTGTGTGCATTAACATGTATTTTTATATCTGTTAATACACATTTTGAAGATGTGCTTTAGACACAATGGAAAATAATATACCAAGGAAAACAATTTGGTACGGTAAAGAGTATATTTGATATATTCTCTATGTTTTTGCATTTTAAAAGCAATCATTCGTTGAAGTCTATAGTTAAAGATATTTTACTGGCACCACAATTCAAAATGTGACCGTTTCATCTTTTAAGCCATTTGAATATGAAGAATTGCTGGAGTAAAACAGTAAATGATAAAGAGGATAGAGTGATAAACAGAAAAAATTAAGAAAAACAAGAACTTCAAAAGAAGATTAAGGAAACCATAATTAATATTCATATATTATATCAACTAAGTTGAAATTACTTATCTGTTACATGCATAAAACATCTTCATCTGAAGAATCAATATCATTTATTCTTATAATGCCTGGAGTGATCTTGAGTCTCCATTTGCTCTGGTCCTGGCTTAGGCCATATGCTCCAGAGCAATGTTCAACACCTTCAAAATTGTCCCAGTTTGAACAGTAAATTATATGGTCACCTTAATAATACTCAAGAGCTTTGACTTTTTGTTTTAGCCTGCCAATTATAAACCATAAAATCTTTTTTATTCATCGGATTCTTTTATATGTCAGTTTCCCCAAGTGTAATATAAATGTTTATCATATTTCACTCATATTGCATTGTAGTATAAAAAATTTGTACATCCCCATATTCTCTACTCTTCATGATGTTTTAATTCCCTACCTATACTATTCTTAGCTGTAGCTAAGACCAGAGATCAAGAACAGAGGTAGAAAGTAGTAGGATAGAGTTTTAAATTTTACTTTTTCACATTTTAACATGGAAACAATCATTTTAGATAGGACAAGTCTTCTTCGCAAGTACTGTATGTAGCAAGATGAAGTGAATTGAAAAAATAATAAATGAGACATTATAAATATAACGAAATACATCTTCAGATGATAAACATCGGACCCACAAACAGCATCAGAGAATTGCTTACATTATGGATTATTCACATTTTCTCTGGGTTTATTTCCTACTGTTAAAATAAGTCTTAGTCCTTCTTGACTTCCAGACAAGCTTTTAATGTCTCTGGTCAAGGCTTCTTTCTAATGTTGTTTTCTATTTCCACTGTTTATTATAGGTCAAGTAATAGAAAGTTCCATTTGTCTTATAATAATGTTACATGTGTTTATAAGTACAAGAAGAAATTGGTTTCCTTGTATATTAAAAAAAAAATGCACTACCATACTCTACCTTGCCAGATTCTGCCTTGCTATTTAATCTTTTGGTTTCACTCTGTAAGCATTTCTATGGTAGGTCAGAAGTGTTTAACTGACTTCATGTAATTCTAAATTATTTTATCCATGTTTATTTCGTGTAATTGAGAATGCATAGAGCTTACTTATTAACAAACCTACGTTTTATATATGGATGTTTTTGTGCATTTGGTGTAGAAAGAAGTGTGTGTGTGTGTGTGTGTGTGTGTGTGTGTGTGTGTGTGAAAGAGAGAGAGAGAGACAGACAGAGAGAGAGAGAGAGAGAGAGAGAGAGAGAAGAACAGGCTGGTATACCAGTTCTATCTAATGTCTGTAGTGGGAGTAGAAAAAGTAGTAAATGCATAATGTGCCTTTACTTAGCCTTTTCTTCTCAAGGTCAAATTGGGGGCTTTAAGACAACTGTTTTTTTCTTAAACTTCCATTCTTATAATGGAAAATTCATAATTATTCAAGAGGAGATGATAGAGTATAATGGATCCCATGTACTGTATACCCACCTTCAAAACTGTAAACTCGTGGTCAATCTTATTTCATTTCACCTCTTTCTTGGGGTAATTTTGAAGCAAATTCTAACTATCTAATATTACATTTTTATTCTGAAAACATTATATCCTTTGTAAATATCCAAAATACCATTATTATATTGAAAATAATTGGCAAAAACTCCTTAATGCTATCAAGTGTCTGGTCTGTGTTTAATTTTTTTTTCAATGGTCTTACAACGTTTTTTTACATTTTGTTTAAACCTCTACCCAATAAATACAACTGGTTCATATGTTACTTAAATCTCTTTTAATTCTCTATCAGTCAAGCTTCAACCAGAGAAGCAGACCACTAGGATATATATTTAAAAAATTTTTATTTTATACACACACACACACAGATAGATAGATAGTGATAGTGATACTAAGGGAATTGGCTCACACAGCTGTGGGCTCTGGCTAAACAAGCCCAAAGTCCACAGATGGTCACTCAGGAAGGGAAAATACAGGGGGGAGGGAGAGCAATTGCAGGCCCAACTGCTTTAAGTTTCTGATTTTCAGAGACGTAGTTGCTTTGATAGCTACCACCTGATTAAATGAGGCCCACCTATGGTAATCTCCCTTTTGGTTAACTGGAAATTAGAATTCTAATCACATCTCCAAAATCCATTCACATCAGGCCCTAGACTATTGCTTGATTGAATAGCTGGAGGAAGTTGTGTATATGCTGCAAAGTGGCTGCTGCTTCCTCTCTGTCCTCCAACTGTCACCAAATAATATTCCTTGTAGACTACCCTAACTAGAAACATACTAGACAAGGAATTCTGAGAAATGTAGTTCAACCTAAGTTGACATATCACCAAGCCATCACAGACAACTCTTTTTCACCTTGACACCATACACAGCTTCTTAAACCACTTTCAATCACCAAATAAATACACTAGCAAAATCATAGCATATTGCAAATAATGATATAACAGAATGAACTATCCCCTGTAAGACTAAAAATATGCTAGCCCTCCAACCTCTTTCCCCAGGAGAGGATACAAAATCTTTAGGAGTGCCTGGGTGGCTCACTCAGTAACCGTCAAACTTCAGCTGGGGTCATGATATCGTAGTTCATGGGTTCGAGCCCCGTGTGGGAGCCTTCTCTCTACCTTTTCAGTATTCCCTTTGCTGTCAGCAAGCACCTTACCTGGTTCTGGGTCTTTGCCACCCGGGATGACCCAAATCTTAATTCTTGAAGTTTCTGGAGCTATTAGAAATCCTACCTGAATTGAGTCATTGTAGTTTTCCACTGACTTTAATCAAAGGACATGAGAATTGAAAGAGATGCCCTAGGGGGATCTCCTAGGGGATTCTCCTGTATTTAAGAAAAATCCTCTTTACCCTCATTGTATAATAGCACCCAATTTTCCTTGAGAGACAGGATCAGTCACCACAGCCAGCACAGTAATTCCTTTCTCATCCTGTTGATTCAGAGGCTTGAGGAGCCCAAGGTGGCCAGATGGCAGCCTCAACTTCTAGTTCAATAGATTCTTTATTCTGTTGTCTGGTGGATGCATTCTTTTCTTTGGAAAAGCAACCCAAATCTTCAACTAATGAAGGAATAACAATAAGACCTCTAGACCAAGGGCAATCGTAAGAGGAGCCACTCCCATTTCCAGCCCTTGGATTTACAACTTAAAGATCTATAAATCCTGGTTATGGGAGAAAGAGCACCAATACGTTAAGTCTGATTTGAGCATGGACCACAACCTAGGGGACATTGCCCCAGTCTCACAAGGTATTGCCACCTAGCTGACACCATGATTGAGTTTTCAAAAGGGCAATCCACAGTCCTGTCAAGCCAGCTGAATTCCATGAGTCTGAGCTCATTGTCACACAAGATAAAAATTTTATAGTAAAAAGAATTATAATATAGCAGGGTCCTTTCTCAAGTTCCCCCTCTTGGATTTGTAAATTGACTCAAGTCCAGAATTTGATTGAGGGGCCATGACACTCCATTTTGGTGGTTCAAGTCAGATTTCAGGACACTACACACAGAATTTTCCACGTATATGAATCAAGTAAGATTTTAGTAGACCTCCCATTTCAGACATTATAGTTTCCATCTCCAGAAATTAAGGTTAGATTTTTTTTTATATCTTCCAAGTATCCACTTAATATGTTGAATAAATCCTGTATATTCTGGAACATATGGAAGACAGTTACAATTATTATTTTAATATCTTTATTGGTTATAGTATGTATCATTCCTGATATGATTATTTTTTCTGTTCAATATAATTATACTGTCCTGCTTTTCTGCATGCCTGGTAATTTTTGTGAGATGTCAAGCATTATTAATTTTACCGGGTTGTATGCTGGGTGTTTTTGTGTTTCATTTCTACAAATATTCTTGAGCTTTGTCCTTGAATGTGGTTATTGGAAACAGTCCAATATTTTGGAGTCTTGCTTTATGAGGTGGGACCAAATCACCACCTAATCTAGGGATAATCTTGTCCCACAATTTAGGCAAAACCCTCTTAATACTCTAGCTGATGCACAGTGAATTATGAGGTTTTCCATTCCAGGTACAAGGAGCAGGAACTAGTCCCAGCTCTGTGTGAGCACCAGGCCCTGTACCTAGTTTCCTTACGTAGTTTCCTCCAGTGCATCTGCTGGTTAGTATTCAACTGAAGACCCAAGGAGAACCTTTCATATTTCTGAAGGTCTATTTCTGTGGCTCTTTTCTCTCAGTACTCTGTTATACTGTGAATTTTAGCCACCCTGTTGGGTTGTTCCTCAAAAAGCTAAACATAGAATTTTCATATGACCCAGATATTCCACTCCTAGATATGTACTTATCCAAAAGAAAACAGGTTTCAAACAAATACCTTTACACAAGTTCTAATAGGAGCATTATTCACAATAGCCAAAAAGTAGAAGCAACCCAAATCTTCAACTAATGAAGGAATAACAAAATTTTGTATAATCATGTAACATATATACCATTCCACAATAGAATATTATTTAAGCATAAAGAGAAATGAAGTACTTAATCATACTACAACATGGATGAACCTCAAAAACATTATACTAGAAATATAATAAGCATTTGTTTATTGAACAAAAAGTATATAGCCTATATGCTGAATGAGAGCATATTTATCATATTTATGTAGATATTCTACAATGATAGAACAAAGAATACTATATACACAGATACATCACCCCACTCACATACAATGCTTCTATTTAGCTTTTAATTCCTAATAAAAATATTTAAGAAAAAGTATATTACATTTCCTTTCAGAAATTATGCATTTCACGGGTATAGCCTTTGTAATCTTTGAAAAAAAATGTCTATTCTAGTCCTTTGCACATTTTTATTTTTGTTGTTGAGTTGTAAGTGTTCTTTATATACTCTGCATATTAGTCCCTTACCAGATATATCATTTACAAATATTCTTTCTCACTTTGTAAAATTGTCTTTTCAGTTCATTAGTACTGTCCTTTGATATGCAAAAGTTTTCAATTTTGATGAAGTCCAACTTACCTATCTTTTCTTTTCTTGTTTCTGTTTATGGTGTCATATCTGAGAATCAACTGCAAAATTTGAAGTCATGAAGGTTTACTCCTATGTCTTCTTCTAAGAATTTTATCTTATGTCTTATATTTACATCACTGATTCATTTTGAGTTAATTTTGTGTATGATATGAAGTAGGTTTCCAACTTTATTCTTTTGTGGAAATTCAGTTGTCCCAGCACAGTGTTAACTATTCTTGTCACGTATTGTGGAAGACATGAGAAGCCAGAGGGTCATAGTTATAACTTCCTAATGACCTGAATATTAACAATAATTTATTTTTTAATTAAAATTTAGGAGAGTTTATTGGTACCTGAGGAGGAGGATAGAGAAGGAAGAGAAACATAAGGAAGTAGATGGCAAGATTCTCTTTTAGATTGAACAGAATTATCAATATCCATATACATAGTATATTTCAGAGCCTACAAAATGACTCTCTATATCCTCCATTTTCCAGAAGCCCTACTATCCCACATGAGGGAAAATCATATGGTGCTGAGGGACAAATATTTCAAGTGTTCCGAACTTTCTCATTCTGGATTTTCACCTCTTTGTTCCATTAGTTCTTCTTACAGTGCTAAGCCAAAATGAATGGTAGTACCACCATGCTTCAACTTCATGAACACTCAGATTTTCTTTATGCCTAGGCTTTGGTCTCAGAAGACATTTTGCCCCCTAAACTAAGGAAAAATTGGAATTTTTCTAATAGAACTTGTAGGAAACTTAAGAAAAGAAAAAACAGAAAGCATAGAAAAATAGAAGTTTGAAGTGTCCCCTGTATCATGACAACTGAATTTTATCCATAAAATGGCTTAGTTAGTGTATGTTTATGGAACACCAGGGCTTGCTCCCCTTTTTCTTACTTCAAATATGCCATGGTGGCATGTTTATCCAGGTGTTGTTAGCTGAAGATAGATCTGAGATATCCCCACAGCTAGGTAATAAATTTTTCAGTTTAATATTCAGGTTTACTTCTTGCTCTCTGCCCCACCCCACACACAGTCCCAAGCTATAATTTTTATGTTTCAACCAAATCTTTGGGCCAGGACATGGCCCCATATTTCCCTAACTAATTTCAAAGATTGTAATTGCTTATTTTATTAACACAACCTTACACCTCACCCCTGACCCAAACATCATGCGTTTGTCTGAAGCATTTTTACTGACCAGCTATAAAGTTAGTTCTATCTTAAATGAAACTGAATTCCTTTACCTGAATTTGTATGTTAGGAATTTACTGGGCTATTATCTGCTTTGTATCACCTTGGAATATAGGATACTCTAAAGATGAGAGAGATTTTTTTCCTATCAGAAGATAGCCAAGACTTAGTATTCTGAATCTGAAGTTTCTGCTTTAAGTGGGACGATGTAAAGGTTTCTGTTTCAGGTCCCTAATACAACAATTGTTTTGTTAGGTAACTGGAGAAGAACACCCAAGAGGTTTTGTGTTTTTTTGTTTTTTTTTTTAATATTTTTTTTATTTTCGAGAGAGAGAACACAAGTTGGGGAGGGGCAGAGAGAGAGGGGGACAGAGGATTTGAAGCAGGCTCCATGCTGACAGGGAGCCCGACGTGGGGCCCAAACTCACGAATTGCAGGATCATGACCTGAGTGAAGCCTGATCTCAACTGACTTGACCACCCATGCACCCCGGAACACCCAAGAATTTTTAAGGCAAGAGAGACTCATTCAAAAGAAGGAGAGAAATGTTGGTATTGAGAGTTGAGAAGGGGAAAGTGACTGTATCCGAGATACAGAGAGAGTTGTAAAATGTCAGAGTCCTCTTGCATGCAGCTCTCTTAATGGAGAATGACTAAGTGATGCTGTGAAAGACTAACCACTCAGCATTGCAGCCTACAGGGCAGTACTATAGGTCTCGACAGCTGAGCCTGCGCTCAATGAGTGGTGTAACCATGCAAGCTTATTGAGAGTGTCAGTGGATCAGTGTCCAGCATACAGCAGAAGATGAAATGCAATAACATTATCATGGAACTTAAGAAGATAATGACTGCCGCAACATAAAGACCAGCCCACATCCCATGCCCCCAACTTCTGGACAGATAGCAACTATATGCCCACCAGATCCTTAGATATTCCTAGGAAGGAAGATAGCTCTTTCCATTAAATACAACAAATATAATTCTGTACAACTCCATATGGTGAGTATTTGGTTTGTTTTAGGACAAAAGAGGCTTGCTACTTAGTATGTGGAGCAAATTCATACTGGCTACATTAATATCCAGTCCTGGTCTCTGCAGCAGCTCTGTGGTTCTGATAGAAAATGCCATCATTCCCTGCTGGAATCTGTCTGAATCCTGTCAGCTCTTCTGACAGTTAGAAGCAGAGTTCTCATCTTTTACAGTTTCTAAAACCTTTTATATATTGAACTGCCCACTAAATTCCTATTTTTCTGTCGATGAGAAATCTCTGAGTTCCCAGCTTATTTGCAAAACAGAGATAAATGACAGATACTAAGTTTAATTACTACTGAAGGTTTGGACACCAGCTCTGTCCATTGCCACAAGTCTTTTTGAAATTCCCCCAGATGCTCACAAATGGCACCCATCCAGAATTCTTTCCTAAGTTAACAACTTGGAAACTCTTTTACCAACCATAAAGATACTAGTGAATGTCCACTAAAAATAAGACTAAGCTTATTTAGTTAGACCTAGTAAATTTCACTCAGGTATGTGTGCATGTACACCAGTATTATATTTTAATTTACTACATGTGCTGTGTTTCTTCACATGCTTTCTGTACTTCTGTCTGTTCACATTCTCAATTTGGGGTATTAAATGTTACCTCCTAACTTTATGCTCTTTGAAAGGATTTTTAGTTCTGCTGTTAACAATCTATAATACTGGACAAGCACTTGCCCTTTCTGGATATTATTCATCCAAAACATAAAGGATTTTATTAAATCGTTTTTAAGAATCCTTATGTTTCTGACTTTCTGTAAGAGTAATTTGAAAACACTATGAAATATGATTAAGAAGTCAAGGAAATGTCTCTTTATTTTCTAAGGAGTTAAATAGTTAAATTAAGTTTAAATCTATTACTTTTGGAGAGAATATTCCCTTATAGACTTTTAATGTATTACTGGTAGCCAAAGGTAGAAGAATAAAATGTACTGAAATACATATTTTTAAAGAATACATAAAGTTTCAAGTGGCTTTACATTTTATTTGTGAGCCTAAATTCTTTACATGGTTTTAAATAGTGAATGTATTCTTTTGTAATAGAGACTTACACGAATCCCTGTGATTCATGCAAAATAAATTTTGAAATTTGAAAGAATTGAGCTTGATTTATATAGTTGAGAGGTTACAGACTGACTGCCTTGTTTATTTTGCTAGAACTGTATTTCCATTTGGGAGCCAACATTTAAAAGTAAATAGACTTGGGGGTGCCTGAGTGGCTCAGTCGGTAAACTTCTGACTTTGGCTCAGATCATGATCTCACGGTTCTCATAGGTTCAAGCCCCACATCAGGCTCTGTGCTGACAGCTCAGAGCCTGGAGCCTGCTTGTCTGTCTCCCTCTTTCTTTGCCCCTCCCCTGCTCACATGCTCTCTCTTTCAAAAATGAGCAAACTTCAAAAAAAATTAAAAGTAAATAGGTTTCATGTTGTAAAAAAAATAGGTTTTTCAGTGTCATTTTGAAAAATCACATTCTGGTAACTTTGGTCCCACATTTCCATGTAGCAATGATTGGCCAAAGCTAAATAGCAATTGTCCCTTTAGATAGGACATAGGCATGGGGCCCTCCTTGGTTCCCATCATTTACACTTATACTGGACCACTGCACTCATTATGTTACCTGCCTGGGATTTCAGCCAATATGTTTACCCCCATTTGGTAAGACTCTTAATATTGAATTAAAATAAACTTTTCAGGGGCTCCTGGGAGGCTCAGTTGGTTGAATGTCTGACTCTTGATTTTGGCCCAGGTCATGATCTCACAGGATTGTGAGATCAAGCCCTGTGTCAGGCTCTGTGCTCACAGTGCAATGTCTGCCTGGGATCCTCTCTCTCTCCTCTGTCTCTCTGCCCACCCCCATCCCCACCCCCCAGGCTTGCTCTCCCTCGAAATAAATAAACCTTTAACAAATAAAGAAAAAAACCCTTTTAATCTGGATTTATTATAAAGAATTTGGATTTCTTGTCACCCAAATTTAACATAATTTCTTCAAGTTTTTTTTAAAGTTTTTTTTTAATGTTTTTATTTTATTTTGAGAGAGAGACAGACAGACAGACAGAGTGCAAGTGGGAGAGGGGCAGAGAGAGGGATACACAGAATCTGAACTAGGTTCCAGGCTCTGAGCTGTCAGCACAGAGCCCAACGTGGAACTTGAAGTCACAAACCATGAGATTGTGACCTGAGCTGAAGGTGGATGCTTAACCAACTGAGCCACCCAGGCACCCGTCTTCAAGCCTTCTAAAGTGAATGAATATCAACCTTTGATTGGTATAATTTCCAAATAGACAAGAATTGCATTGTATGTACTTTATAGATATAATACAGAAAAATATTATTATAGTTTTTCAATTTGATTTTGTATGCCAATTAAAAAGACATAATATCTTCATTGTAACTTCATAAGCAACATTAAATAATAATTATAGTTCCTCAAATATTCCACCCTGACAGAAAGCTGTTCAGGTATCCAACCACTGAAAATAAAAGCTAAGCTAGATACACTATATAATATAGGTTGTGGTTTTAAGTAGAATCCTTTCCCAATAAATATATAATCCTTTTATAAAATGGAAGGAAGGAGCCTTTTATTAATATGAAGTTACTATATGAATTAAATTTACCACATTTATTTTAAAATTATGGAGAAAAATTAAACTATTGGTTGATATAAAATTTGAAATTAGAGGTTTTTAATAACAGGTTTAGCATCTGATTTATTTCTTTATTTGGTGGCAGAGTAGCAAGAAAATCCTGATTCACAAAGACAAGTTGAAACTTGTAATAATAGATTTTTTAAAATATATCTTTTCTGCTAATTTTATAATTCTTTTTATAATAGGAACTTTATTTTATAAACTTACAGCTTTACACATCTATAATTTTATTAATTTATAGCTTTATAAATTTAAAAATGAGAAATCCCCCCAAAATTTTTTACTCAAGCAAAGTCCAAAAAAAATTAATATGACAACACAAAGGCAAGTATTGCTGGCCACCGATGTATTAAAATTTAGTGAGTGACACATTTAATTAACATAACCTTGAAATGATAAAAATATATACAGGCTCAAATATTCAAATCAAGTGTATGCAGAATCTCAGCTCTTATGGAAGATAATAGGAGTCATACGGTTTGCAAAATATTGTTCAATAACCAATTAGCACAAGATTAAAATACTTAGAGGATTAGCGAACATTTTACTTAAAACTAGGATCATTTTTCTTTTCCTTTTTCTTCCTCCTTTCTTACAATATGTTTAATTCTGAAAGAGAAATCTACAACCAGCTAAAGCAGGAAATTATCTTGATGCCTTAGCCATATTTGTGCTCTTTCAGCTAAGAAATTTCAGATGAATGGAGGAATAGGAAATAATGCATTGTGTCCATGGAAGTTTATATAGAAGAAAATGAAGATAGAGACCTTAAGGTAGATATTCCAAGCTTTTTGGAATTGCATTGTCCAGAAATTGTAAAAATACCTTTTGTTTGGTATTATAATAAATATTTCCCAGCCTCCTGAATAGGTCACTTGGCATAGATAATTAGTTTTTTGGGGGTTTCATTGTTTGTTTACTTGTTCTGTTTTATTTTGCTTTGAGATTTGGTGGTGATGCTGGAGATAACAAGACATCTTGAGATGTTCCTAACCAGATGTACAAATATGAAAATCACTTCACTGTGGTGTCTTATAAGGCTGCTTCCTTTTCCTAGTTCTGATTCAAATACCATCAAAAAGTTACATTGGCCTGGCCAGTAGATGCAGTACAGGTTGTTTCAGAAGGCTTCACAGAATATGTGTTAGACATTTTAATTAATTTGCACTGTGAGGTTATGAAATCCAAGGCTTATGTCTAACTAGGTCATGTTGCATTTTCATTTCTTAGCACACTACATGGCCAGAATATGTGTTTGGTAAATATTTTTTAAATGAGTCACTGCTACTATTTAATTACTTATCGATTTCATCTGTAGTATGTGAGAACTCAAGAGGTTTGGGGTATACACTAACCATAAGGAAGACAAATGCAAGCTACTCAGGAGGAGGAGGAGTCAAATTTGCAAGGTTTATGCTATACTTAAGCCAGCTACATTATGTTGGGTAGCCCTTATTTTACCATTTTTAGATCAGTGCTTGTCATCATCTTAGAACGAAATCTACACAAGCCTCCACATTTGGTAAATGGATAGATTTATTACTATTCACTACATCGTTCCATAATCCATATAGTATGAGAAACTATATTCACACAGATGCTTGTAATTTTGTAGTTAAAAGGATGAAAGGCGAAGTTTTAAACAAATTTTAGGTAGCGTACTTAGTATACAATTCAAATTTCAAAATAGCAGGCTGTTGTTGAAACAAATTTATAGGCCCAAGATGGTCCCTCTTCTGCTTCTGTCTAGAGTGCCATGTGAGCAAACTGAAACTGAACTTCTGTACCCCTATAAATGCTCTGCTTGACCAGGAATGCAGTACATCCAGCCCACCAATCCCTAAATGCCAAGCCAACTCTACATCTTCTCACCCAAACAAGGTTGAATATATGGCCCCAGCCAATCAAATATTTTCTATTTTTCTCTTCCTTGTTGGTCATTCTTCTCTTGTAAAAGTTTTCTGCCTTCCATCCCTTTTTGCAGTTCTCTGAAATTAGTCTGCCTTACCAAGTGTTCAATAGTTTGTATCACCTAAATTGTCTTTAATCATTTTTAACACTGTCAAAATAGTAAGAAGCAATAAATTATCATATGTATGTGAGATCTCAAAATCAAGAGATTATTATGTAAACTAATCACTAATATATGCTTTATGAATTTTCTAAATAGTAACCATGTATTAGTATGTATATATTGTTATTAGTTAATATATAGGCAATAAAACCACTGCAAGGCTCTATCTACCAATATTCCCCAAATAATAAATATCCTAAACACAGGAACACAACTTTCAGGACTTTAGAGTCAAGCTTTGTCTCCAATAATATCCCCAAAATACCACTTCCTCTGTGAGGGAAAGGTGAACTGATTCCTTCTTTTGGCATATTGAAGGAGTCAACAAAATGTCCATTGCTTTCTTCTTTGTGCTGTTTGGGCCCTTCTTATCATTATTTATTATACTCATCTCATTGTCCCATTTTACTTCCTTCCTCTACATTCTCTAGCCTGACCTTGACCCTTTTTGACCCCATTTTTCTACACATCCACAAAGGCACAAGTAAAATCCTCCCCCCTACCTCCTTTATGTTAGTTACAACTATAGGTGAACTAAGTATTAACTAGAATGGAAGGAAATTATTACTAATTATTTGCTAATATTATATTAAGGATATTTGTGTTTATATTCATAAGTTATATTGGCCTTTAATTTTAAGTTTTTATAATATCTTTGTCTGGTTTCAGTATCAGAGTAATACCAGCCTCATAAAATGTGTTGGAAAGTATTACCTACTTTTCTGTGTTCTGAAAGATTTTGTGTATGGTTGGTGTTCTTTCATCCCTAAGTGTTTGACAGAATTCATCTCTAAAGCTCTCTAAGCCTGGAGTTTCTTTGTAAAAGGTTGTTAATTAACTTTTGGGGAGATCTAAAGCTATTCAGACTCTTGAAATTTGTTGTTATATCAAGGAGTTTGGAATTTCAAGGAGTTTGCCCATTCTGTTTGTTATTGAATTTATTGACATGAAATTGTTCATAATATTTTTTTACTGTCCTATTAATATCTTTAGGGTCTATGATGGTGTTCCCTCTCTCATTTTTTATGTTAATAATTTGTGGCTTCTTTATTTTTTCTTTTGTATCTACGGATTTATCAGTTTTATTGATCTTTCCAAACTATAGCTTTTCACTTGATATATTTTTTATATTGTTTGACTAATTTCTGTTTCACTGAGTTTCATTCTTATCTTTATTATCTTCTTTTTTACGTTTAGCTTGGGTTTAATTTGCCCTATTTTGTAGCTCCTTAGACTGAAACTTAGACCACTGATTTTGTCCAAAAAAATTTTGAGAGGAAGAGCTATGTGACTCCTCTGGCAGAACCACTGCATATATGCTATGACTGCATTCCCTTTTCCCCTCTGCTAATGAGATTGGCAGTGATCCATGCTGGAGAATAGAACATTAGCCAGTCCTCAATTGACATGAATGGGGGGAGAAGTAACCTTTATTGTCAAAAGATTTGGTTGTTGTTGGTAACCACTGGGATAATCTAATCCAGAGTTTCTCAATGTCAATAATGGGCTATTGATATGATATGATATTAATAATTCTCCATGTTAATAATGGGATAGTATAATTCTTTGATGTTGGGGGCTGTCCAGTGAATTGAAGGATTTTTTTTTTATTAGCGTCCCTGATCTCTACCCACTTCATGCCAGAAGTACCCTCTTTCCCATTGTGACAAACATAATGGTCTCCAGACATTGTCAAACGTCTTCTAGAAGGCAAAACTCCCTCCCCGCCCCAGCTGAGAGCCACTTGGCTGATTCATGTACAACTACACATATAGAAGTAACAAAGTAAAAATGGAGCTCTATGTCACACTATACACTAAAATCAATTCTAGTGGATTGAAGGCATACAGATGAGAGACAAAGCTATTAAACAGGAGATAATATGTAAAATATCTTTATTTCTTCAGGTATGAGAAAATTTCCTTAAAAAGACATGAAAAACGTAATAAAATAAACAATTAATAAATTTGCCTATATTTAAAAATGTTCATGAAAACACACCTTAAAGAGTGAAAACATCAGCCACAGAGTTTGAGAAAATATTTGCAACACATAAAACCAATAAATAATTAATATTCAGAATATATATATATATATATATATATATATATATATATATATATATATTCTTCCAAACCACTATTTACAAACTGGAAAAATGTTTCTGCAGTTGACGTCAAAAGATTATGGCTTGTTTTCTTTTACGAATTTTATGGTTTCAGATTTTATATTTAGGTCTGTAATCCATTTTGAGTTTATTTTTGTGTATGGTATAAGAAAGTGGTTCAGTTTCATTCTTTTGCATATAGCTGTCCAGTTTTCCCAGCACCATTTGTTGAAGAGACTGTCTTTTTTCCCATTGTATATTCCTGCCTCCTTTGTCATAAATTAATTAATCATACATGCATGGGTTTATTTTTGGACTCTGTTCTCTTGATCTATGTGTCTATTTTTGTGCCAGTACTATACTGTTTTGATTACTCAGCTTTGAAGTATAGCTTGAAATCTGAGATCATGATACCTCCAGTTTTGTTCTTTTTCAAGATGGCTTTGGCTATTTAAGGTCTCTCGTGGCTCCATACAAATTTTAGAATTATTTATTTTAGTTTTGTGAAATATGCTTTTGGTTGTCAATAGGGATGGTAATAAATCTGGAGATTGCTTTGGATTTTATGGAGATTTTAACAATATTGGTTCTCCCAATCCATGAGCATGGAATGTTTTTCCATTTATTTGTGTCATTTTCAATTTCCTTCACCAGTGTTTTATAGTTTTTAGAGTACAGGTTTTCACCACCTTGGTTAAGTTTATTCCTAGGTATTTTATTCTTTTTGCTAGAATTGTAAATCAGATTGTTTTCTCAATTTCTCTTTGCTACTTCATTATTAGTGTATAGAAATGCTACAGATTTCTCTATGTTAATTTTTCTAGATGTGTCTCCTGAGGCAAGGGAAACAAAAGCAAAATTAAACCATTTGGACTACATCAAAATAAAAAGCTTTTGCACAATGAAGGAAATCATCAATAAAACAAAAAAGACAACCCACTGAATGGTAGAAGATATTTGCAACTAACATGTCTGATAAAGTGTTAATATCCAAAATATATAAAGAATTTATACAACTCAGGGTTCCTGGGTGGCTCAATTGGTTGAGTGTCCAACTTCAGCTTAGGTCATGATCTCACAGTTCATAGGTTCGAGCCCTGCGTGGGTCTTGCTGCTGTCACCATGGAGCCTGCTTGGAATCCTCTGTCCCCCCTCTGTCTGCCCCTCCCCCATTCATGCTGGCACTCTCTCTCTCTCACTCTCTCTCTGTCTCTCAAAAATAAATAAGCATTTTTTTAAAAAAAGAATTTATACAATTCAACACTAGGAAAACCCAAATAGTCCAATTAAAAAATGCGCAGAGGACATGAAAAGACATTTTTCCAAAGAAGACATACACATGGTCAAGAGACACACAAAAAGATATTCAACATCACTCAGGTATTCCACATCTCAAAGAAATGCAAATCAAAACAATGAGCTATCACCTCACACCTGTCAGAATGGCTAGAATAAAAAATACTAGAAATAACAAGTGTTGGCAAGGATGTAGAGAAAAAAGAACCCTCATGCGTTGTTGATGGGAATACAAACTGGTACAGCCATTGTGGAAAACAGTATGAAGATTCCTCAAAAATTTAAAAATAGAATTACCATATGATCCACCAATTCCGTGCTGGGTATTTACCCAAAGAATATTAAAAGAGTAATATGAAAAGATATATGCACCCTTATGTTTATTGTAGCATTATTTATAATAGCCAAGATATAAAAGAAACCTAAATGTCCATTGACAGATGAATGGATAAAGAAAATGTGAGGAATTCATATATATATATATATATATATAACATATTTTATATTTTTATATGTAATTATATATTTTACATATAATTATATATAATATATAACATGATATATAAAATGTAAATACATATAATATATAATTTACATTATATATTATATATTTTTACATTATATATTATATATATATTTATATTTATTATATATATATACCATAAGAAGAAATCTTGCTATTTGCAAGGAAAGATCTAGAGGGTATAATGCTAAGTGAAATAAGTCAGAGAGAAAGAAATACCAAATTATTTCATTAATATATGGAATTTAAGAAACAAGGAAAGAAAAAAAGGCACAAACAAAAAAACCACTCTTTAATATAGAAAACAAATTGGTGGTTGTCAGAGTGGAGGTAGGTGTGGAGAAGGTTGAAATAAGTGAAGGGGATTAAGAGTACACTTATCGCAATAAGCACTGACTAATATATAGAATTGTTGAATCATATTGTATATTTGAATCTAATATAGCGCTGTATGTTAATTATACTTGAATTAAAAAGAAACAAGAAAAAGTTTGAACTACTCAATAGAAAAATGGACAAAATAACGAGTAATTTTACAAAAGAAGAATTTTGTATGAGTACAAGGCACTTACCAAGTTGTGAAATGCTAAATCTCATTACTAATCAAAAAGATGTAAATTAAAACCACAGTTGAGATAGATCATATGCATAAGATTTTAAAAGTCTTAATATCTGACAGTATCAGATTTAGCAGAATGTGAAGCAACAGAGTTCTCATCCTCTCTTGTAGGTGTGCAAATTGAAGCAGTCACTTTATTTTTTTAAGGGTAGAATGTATCTTAGTATTTAATAAGATATTACCCTAGCAGTATTTTTTTTCTTTTTAAATTTTTATTTAAATTCTAGTTAGCATACATTGCAATATTGGTTTTAGGAGTAGAATTCAGTGATTCCTAACTTGCACACAACACCCAGAGCTCATCATAACAAGGAACAAACAATTTGTAGTCATCATCAATAGACATTCAGACTGTTCATACATGCATTTTATTCTCTTCCCGGGTGTATGCTAAAATTGTACCAAACCTTTGAAGTTATGTGTGACTATGTGACCAGTATCATTTCGAAGTGGGAGGCTTTAAAACCTGTGAGTGAGTGATCAAGTTTTTTCCCCCTCTTCCATGGCTACTTCCTTCGCTGAAGGAAGGTGATGTGGAAGAGACTCTCCTTACTCAACCCCCATCTAAGATGAAAATGTAACACCAATAACATACACTTTGATGTTTAAGCCACTGAGATTTTGGAGGTTGTACTAGTCCATTATGATTGCTCTAGTATCACCAAGTAATGTTGAACATGCTTGTATTTATTAGCCAGCAATTCTAATAGGTGGCATTTATCCTATTGATTCTGTACACAAAGAAGCCATTTAGAAAAATTCTTTAAAGGGGCACTTGAGTGGCTCTGTCAGTTAAGGGTCCACTCTTGGACTTGGTTTTGGCTCACGTCAGGATCTCACAGTTTGTGTATTTGAGCTCCAGCGCTGACAGTGAGAAACCTGCTTGGGATTGTCCCTCTCTCCCTCCCTCTCTCTGTCCCTCCCCCACTCACGTTTCTCTCTCTCTCTCTCTCTCTCTCTCTCTCTCTCTCTCTCTCTCTCAAAATAAATAAATAAACCTAAAAAAAAGAACAGTGCTTTAAAGAACATCGCAGTAGTAGCAAAAAAGTGGAAAAAATGGAATATCTATCAGATATAAAAGAAGAAACTGTAGTATATTCATACTGTGAACTCCTATAGAGACGAGAAAATTAATGAAACACATATAGCCAAATCCATCAACATAGATAAATCTCAAAGTATATTGGTTAGTATAAGAAGCAAGTCAGAATAGATATAGTAAGATTTCATTTGTGTTGAATGTAGCATGAAGAGTTCATGGAAGTTATGTATTGTATTAGAACTTGTGCATAGATTGTAAAAATATAAAGATAACCTATGAAATGTTTAATACAAAATTCAGGATACTGGTTTCTCTCTGGGTAGAGGGTAAGGAGGTACAATAGAGGGAATTTAACTGGTAATAGTCTATTTCTTTTTTATTTTATTTTATTCTTTAACGTTTATTTATTTTTGAGAGAGAGAGACAGAGTGCAAACAGGGGAAAGGTAGAGAGAGAGGAAGACACAGAATCCGAAGCAGGCTCCAGGCTCTGAGCTGTCAGCACAGAGCCCAATGCGGAGCTCAAGCCCACGAAGTGCAAGATCATGACCTGAGCCAAAGTTGGATGCTCAATTGATTGAGCCACCCAGGTACCCCTAATATTCTATTTCTTAACACGGGAGGGTGTAAATATGGGTGTTCATGTTGTTATTGCATTGTAACCTGTACTTATACGTTTTATATACTCTTCTTCATGTATTTTATGTTTCACAGACAAAACTATTTTGAAGTCCTCAGTAATAATCCTGACACACAAGGACCCATAAAATAGGTTGAATCATACTTTGATGAGTGACTTATATAACTCCTTAAGAAAAGTCTGATTTTGTTGTCCAAGGACACTTGACGATGAACTGATTATATCTTAATTCTGTTTTGACTTTTGCAAGGTGTTGGGAAATTCACTTATTAGCTCCATTTCCATTTTAATATTTATAGAATAGTAGTAATATACCAGCTTATTTGAAGATTAATGTTTGCAAAATACCTTATACCTTCAATATAGTTCCATATGCTATATTAAAATAATATATTAAAAATACACCTTAGCTTCTGACTAATGGAAATTCTCTGACGAATAATGGATATATTGGCAATCTAGATCATCACTGGCTTGGTTGTAAGTGATGATAAGAAACATTTAGCTTAATGGAAGAGATAAAAAATGATAGCAATTAGATAGATTTTTGAAAGCTGAAAGTTTAAACACATACCAAACTATGAAAACACTTTAATAGTGCTTTTTGCATGGTAGAAAAATTTTTCAGGGACATACAAATCCATAGGAAGAGTGTTTTCAACAAAGTACCAAAAGGCAACTTTCCTACTTAGGATGTTAGCGCTGAATGTTAAAATGCTGTGCTGCTGATTTTGGTTTTAACTCTTGAAGATGACAGGTAACCAACCGTACAACATTAGTTTTTCAAACGGTCATGAAAAAAAATATTGTCACTGCCAAAATCACAGATAAATTACCAGCTGTCCTTTTTTTAGAAGTGTATGAGGTCCAGTACAGTGCTTTCTTCAAAGGCAGGTCATTAAAGAGAGGAGATTGAATCAGGCATGAATGAAATTGGGGTTAAAGGACTGACTCCAGTATGGGTGACCACAGGTATAATGTCTAAGGCAACAAGACAATATCATGTAGGATCTGATTTAGAAAGCATACCTATTGGATGTGATGTGATGGATGCAAGCCCTCTGGTAGTAGTACCTAGAACATGGCCATAAAGTAATAGGGCCCTGTCTCTACAAAGAGAAGTTACAGATGAGGACAGAGTAGGCTGAAAAGCAGAATAGGGCTTGCTAGCAGGGAGGTAGAATGTAAATCTGAACACAAATTAGGCTAATAATCACAAATAAAAGATATACAATATAGCTATTTATTCCAGGAGGTTCACACTAAGAACATTACATTTTCATTTAGCTATGAATGGAAATTTGAATTGTGGCCAGACTAACATGATTCCCAACTTTGTATTGCACAGGGTTAAATTTTCAAAGTGAAGAATTTCTGTACCTGCAATTGGCCAGACCAAAGAGGAAAGGACTGGTTATAAAAGCCATCCTGTTTGCTATGCTACTTTTATAGATAGTGAAAACTTTTTATTTAATATAATCAAACTTTATGGAAAAATATAATTTCCATGGGACTACTTCTAACCTATATTTCAGAATTGTGATGGGTATTTTCTATTTTCCCTTCTAGTTTCACTCCTTCAGAATCTTCTCTGTACCCCCAAAGGCTGACATCTAGGGGTTGCCTCAAGAGATGACCTGTCCTCTGACTACTGGATGGAAGTCCAATAGGAAGCTTCTGCAATAGGTTAGAGGGCAGGAAGAGAATGAGATGGGGTATTCATTCCCTGTATTAGCTAGTCTTCAAAGGTATCCCACAACAATTCCTTCCTTGTATATACATATCACTCTTGCTATCAAGAGTTGGAGATTATTTCTGTTCTCCTTGAATCTGTGCTGGCCCTTGACTAGCTTCTACAAATAGAATGTAGCAGAAGGGCAATCTGAGACTTCCAAACTCAGACCAAAGAGAACTGGAAGCTTCTATTTGCTGCCTCCTGGAATTTAGCCACCATGGTATGAGAAGCCCAGGATAGATAGAAGCCCAAGATAGATGGAAGAATCACAAAAATGAGAATCAAGCACTCTAGCTATATCAGGCACTTATTGACAGCCATCTGAGTGAGTCATTGTGGTAGCTAGTCACCAATATGGCACCCAATGAAGGTTGTTTCCCAAGCTTTGGGATGGTTTGTTTTGCAATAATAGATAGCCAAAACAGAAATTGGTACCTAGAGAGTAATGTGCTGCTGTAACAAAAACCTTAAACATGTGGCATTGGCTTTGGGATAAGGGATCTCACAGAGGTAATCAATGGAGGCCTGTAAGACAGTGAAGAAATTGTTGAACCTGGAGCAAAGGTGAGTTTCTGCCTTATTATGTAGAGGGAGAATGTTTGACAATGCTGTAATTTGTGGTAACATGAGAGATAGAAAATATATCTAACAACCTTGTGTATTTGGCTCAGGAGGTTTCCAAACAAAGTTAAGAGTCTACTGGTTTCTTTAGGTGTATATGACCATTAATAGGGTGAAATGACCTGAGAAGAAACCATTTAACTTGTAAGCAGTATCTAGAATACAAGTCAGCAACACATTTTCTGAAATGGGCCAGATAGTAAATATTTTAGGCTTTTCAGGTTGTATGTTGTCTGTAGCAACTACTCAACTCTGCACTTGTAGCATGAAAGTGGACACAGACCATCTTTAAGTGATTCGATGTGACTGTGCTCCAATAAAAAAAGAAAATTGACTGACAAAAGCAGGTGACAGCCTGTATTTGACCTGTGGGCCATAGTTGACCAACCTCTGACCCAGAAAAAACATTTTCAAATAAGGGTTTGGTGAGTTGGAACATAAGTTATTCTCCTATTTATCTCTTCCAGCCCATATGAGATTTTCAGAGTAAATTAATACCTGGGGGCAAAGATAAAATCCAGAGTGCTGCCACATTATGAAGATCAGTTCAATAGTGCAGTTGAAAGACTGTTTAACCTTCATAAAGATTAAGGATTTGTCCCTTAGACCCTGTCAGCTAGACAATGGGATTTTTAAAAATCTTAAGGGGCTTGCCTTGTTGACCTTCTTTCTCTCTAGACAGTAAAGTTTTTTTGCCTTGTAGGCCCATTCAGCTAGAAAAAAAAGGATTTCAAGAATCTTAAAGGCATTGTCCTTACAGCGTCCTGATTCTAAGCCCTAAGTAGAGAGGAGTGCGTCTTTAAAATCTGTCATAAAATAAGGTATAGGTACATAGGAAGTCCAAACATTTTAACAGAAATTTTAAGAGCATGGACTAAAAGGGACTGAGGTAGTACAAAATGAAAAAGGTCTCAGGTGTTAGTAATTTCCTATGAATAGGACGCAAGCTAAGAAAATTACTCAGCAGCAAACACATTCTACTTCTTATAGAAAAGTAACAATAACAGAGCAGGCAGAGCATGAAGAACCATTCTCAGGGAGTATAGACCTAATCAAGAAACATGGTGTATCCCTGGAGACAGAGGAAATGGTAACATGTCCTGCTAGATTTCAGAATTGTTTTGGGCCAGTAACTACTATTTTATTTCAGTTTTACACTTTTAGAGTGAAGGTTTCTATTGTGCCTGCCATGTGTTTTCCTCATTATTGTATGTTAGGTGTGTATGGGACAGATAATTATTGTGTTAGTGTTTCATTTTTTAGTTTACAGGTGCTCCTGAGGAGCTTGAAGACTCTGTCTCATCTATATCTGGCTCTGATATAGGTGATAAGAGTTTTTGATATGAGCTGATGCCATAAGGGAATGGAAATTTGTAGGGTAATTGGGAGGTGTTAAGTGTACTTTGTACATGAATTGTTATAGCCAGAAGGCAGAGGCTGGAGTGCCTTTCCAAATTCCTCCTCCCTTTCTATATGCATGTTACTCCTAATTCAAGTGGTGGAGTTTATTGCCCCTTTCCTTGAATATGGACTGCCCTTGTAACTAACTTTGATCAATCGAATGGCCATGAAATTGGTGAAATTACTGATTTGGGACCTAAGAGCCCAGGCTTTAAGAAGATTGGTGGTATGGCAGATCTGAGATGAGCTACTCAGATCCTACTTTAGAGAAGAACTTCTTGTTCAGCAGTGAGGAATGAAGACAACAGAGAGACGTTAAGTGTCGGTTCCTTCAGCATCTACCTCAGCTAAAGAGACCCGCCTCACCTCAGGTCATGACTTTCCTGAAGACTAAGCAAAGGGATGTTATAAAAGGTCTGGACATTTTGCCTGATATGCAACAGATTTGCAGGTTAACCAACTGCATCACAGTTGGACTTCTTCCTTTGCCTAATCCTGCTTCTTCCACATTTCCCCCTCTCAGGTGTTGATCAATAATAAATATTCTGCACCCCAAAATTCTCAGAATCTTCTTCTGGAGAATCCAACCTATGACATATAGGTTCTACTATCTGACCCTTAGAATCTGGTAGTCTATGCTGTGAAAAGCTATATCTATATCGAAAGGCCAGGTGGAAAATACTCTAGTGGATGAATCCAGCTGAGTGTCTTGTTAATAGCCACTATCAAATGGAAACTATGTGAATGAGTCACCTTGGACCTTCCAACCCTGTTGAACTCTAAATGACTGTTGGACTTCCTGGCATCATGTGGATTAGAAGAACCACACAGTGAAACCATGGAAATATGAACAATAGTAAAATAGTTGTTTTAAACCACTAAGTTTTGGGGTGTTGTGTTATGCATCAATAGTTAATTGAAACATTCCCCAGCTGTCTCCATGCAAGTTGTGCTTCCCTACTGAGGGCCACATCTCTCTGGCAAATTTTCCCTGCAGCTACATCCTCTGGATTCTGTTAACTGGTAACATGTTCCCCATCTTGGTACCCCCAGATTATTGTGCATTTATTGTGAAGCTCATTATTCTTTTGTCTTATTTCCTATAAAAAGGGAAAATATCTCTCAAATTTTATAAAATCAAGGAGACATGATTTCTAAATACAGGAGATTTAGGGGAGCCTGGCTGGCTTAGTTGGTAGAACATGTGACTCCATTTGGGGATTGTGAGTTTGAGCTCCATGTTGAGCATAGAGATTACTTTAATTATTATTATTATTTTTTAATACAGGAGGTTTAAGCAGAAATCTTCTAACTCTCCTGCCTTCTTGCAAATTCATCTTATCTCTGGAAAGAGGTATGTTGGTGTACCTCTGCTATTAAAAATAGGCTAGAGGTAAGGTCTATTAATCTTGTTTTCTTTCCGTAAAAGGAAAAGCAAATGTTAAATGTCTTATCAAAAGGTTTTAGTCCTCAAGTAGGACATATTCCTTGGGTTCTGCCATAACCAGTAGGGTTTGACAGTCTGATGTGCTTTGAATAGACTTTCAAAAATGTGGCCTTAAACAAAAGCAACTAATGTTTAAAGGTGGCTTTTTAGGGAACTTGTTAGGTGAATAAGTTTGGAGAAGGAAAGCCTTTTAAAGATTTTTCTATTTATTTATTTATTATTTATTTATTTATTTATTTTTAAGTAAACTCTACCCCTGAGGTAGGGCTCAAACTCATGACCCCAAGATCAAAAATTGCATGCTCCACTGACTGAGCCAGCTAGGCACTCCTCTCTCTCTCTATTTTTTTCTTTTTTTTAAATTTTTTAATGTTTATTTATTTTTGAGAGAGAGAGAGAGAGCATGAGCGGAGCAGAAAGAGAGGGAGACAGAGA
Source organism: Lynx canadensis (assembly GCF_007474595.2). Classification (NCBI taxonomy): domain Eukaryota; kingdom Metazoa; phylum Chordata; class Mammalia; order Carnivora; family Felidae; genus Lynx; species Lynx canadensis. The sequence goes on from NC_044308.2 coordinate 76,578,939, forward strand.
ATCCCAAGGAGGCTCCAGGCTCTGAGCTGTCAGCACAGAGCCTGATGTAGGGCTCGAACTCACGAACTGTGAGGTCATGACCTGAGCTGAAATCAGATACTTAACCGATTGAGTCACCCAGGCACCCCGCTCCTCAATATATTTTTAAATTTTTTTATAAAATAAATAAAAATTTTGCTATCTTATATTTAGTCTCCCACCCTTTATTAACAAGCTAAGATCAAGTTAGTCTTCTAATTGTTACACTAAACTGAGTATTACCAGTTTGGTAAATAAATTGCTTGTAAATTATATACTGTAAATGATACATTATTATATTTGTGCCACCTAACGCTAGGCATTTTGTAAACTTTTGAGTATTTTTGGTAATGTGTGACTCAGATTTTTTAAGTTAATGTTGGTCTTAACCCTTTATCCAAGTTTACCCAGAACAGACTCAGTTTATGCCCACTGTCTCATTATGACTGTTATCATTACTATTGCTCTTTCTTATTCACAGAACTGTACTTTGGATAATACATTTTCTGGTTTTCTTACCTCAAGTGGTGGTTATATCTAAGACAAAACTATTCATACTTAGAAAATAGTAGTAGAAATGTTTAAATATTTTAAACGCTGGGTTTTTGTTGTTTTTGCCAAATAACAGGTCAGTGTCTTTAAATGAATGTGAGATCTTTTAAAAAGTTAACATGAATTTTTAAAAGAATCTATAAAACTTTAGACTTAATTGGTTGAAAATACACTTTCTCAAGTTGAGATAAGCTTAATATTAAAATTATGTTCCATAAACTGACCTTTATAATTTTTGTCTATGGAATGTTTTCCTGGTACTTGAAGAAAACAAATGAGGTTTGAAACCACAAAGTACATTAAGGGTTTTCTTGATCAGTAGTTACATAAATTAGAGGGAATGTCAGTTTTATATTAATATTTAATAATAAGTTGATTAAATTTTGATTGAAAGCCTGTTTGTTTACATATTATGTAAATTGATTCTGAAATAAAGTTTATAGATTTAGATGCTGTTTACATTATTTCAGTTTCTAAGTTTACATATGCCACATAAATTTCAGTGCCTAAATGACAACCCCTAAATAAGTTTCAATTTGGCAAAAATAGCACAATAGTAGAATTAGTGAGTAGGCAGTTTTTCAAAATTAAATTTTAACCTTTTTTCCCCATTAGCTTCATTCTTTTATAACTTAAAATGAAAAAGATCATATATGCCTACATGAAAAAAAAATCTCTAAGACGGTTGTTCTCTCTTTTGAAATTGTATTTACTAGCACTACCCTTACTCACATCTATCTTTGATCTTTGCTTTGTGAGTCTTATCCATATGAGCTGTACCATTCAGTCTTCCTTACCTTGTATACCAGGTATGAGATTGGTGTCCAAAATATACAAATATAGAAAATATACTGCATGCAGAGTGTAAATAAACTCTGTATTATCATCTCAGTTTTTTCCCCTATAAATCTAAGAGTGTTCTCAAAAATAAGCTCTACCTTGAAAAAAGCATCTAGTGTAGAGTCTAACACATAGTAGGTTGATAGTCAATGATAGTTAGGAAAGGAATACCTTCATGCATTCAAGAATTTTGCTATTGAGAATAGAATAAGATGTAATAGCTTAAAATAAACCAAAGGACCCATCTTGTTCAACTTCTGTATAAAGAAGAAAGATGAGAACAAGAGATGTTAAGTGACTTGTACAGTGTCATGGAGTAATTGAAAAGTAGGTGCCTTCCCTAAACAGAATTGCTCAGCGAATGAGACCCCAAATTATTGGAGTATTTTTCTGTATATCTGTATAACAAACTATGCTTTCTAACTTGAGTAATTTTAATATACTGAAAGGGAAAAGTTGGTACCCATAGGCAATTTAGTTAGGGACCTTTAAGACAATCTGGTTGTACAACTGTAGACTTTAGATCAGAGGAAATCGGGCGCGTTCAGGATGGTATGGCCATAGACACAACTGTAGACTTTAGAAAAGGAAACCCTCTAAAATACACTGACCATTAAATAATTGAAAATTGAAAGAGCTTTTGGGATGGAATTGAAAGTATATAGAAGCATGCTTTCAGATACTTCTCTGAATGAAGAAAAAAACAGCATTTGTAAAACACATATTCTACATGTTGCCATGTTCATGATGTTGTCATGTTCCCATGACCTTGGGAAAACTGTCATTTGGTGGAGTTACTATGGGCTCATTAGACAAATTGAGGGAAAAAAAAAACAATAAAAGCTTTTCTCTGGTAAGTACCTATAGTTAATGAAAGGTTTTTCCTTCATAAATCCAAAGTTTGGAATGATTATGGACCAGGAGAAATTCCTAACACATGAATGAATCTCCTCACCAAAAAATTCATGGTTCAGCTAAACCTTAATTGCTTACAGATGAAGTTATCTGTGGTATTAAGATAGTGATATTTATTTAAATATTTTATGTGTTACATATCTTTATTAAGTTTTGAGTCATTAAAATAATGTAGTCTTCTCAATAGTTTATAACAGGAAAAGCTCAATAAAGTCTAGGAACTTTGCTCCATTTCATCACACCCTTTCCACGCAGGTTAGAAATAGGCTTAAATGTTAAAACAATATTTTCATAAGTAGATGCCATTCTTCAAACAATGATATAGATAAAAATTGTTGGGGTGCCTGGGTAGCTCAGTTGGTTGAGCATCCAACCCTTGATATCAGCTCAGGTCATGATCTCACGGTTCGTGGGATCGAGTCCCGTGTTGGGTTCTGCACTGTCAACAAAGAGCTTGGGATTCTCTCTTTCCAATTTTCTCTCTCTGCCCCTCCCCTACTCATGTACACACTCTCTCTCTCTCAAAATAAATAAACATTACTTATTTGTGAATAGATTTGATGCATAGGTCATCGATATCTTGTAGAAATATAACTGGTAGGGATGGTAAATTCTAGTTACCCCATATTTTTCTGATAGACATATGCTTACATAGATGACAGTAGTTATTAAATATTGCATTCAGATTCATACATATGATAGAGCAATGTTAAAGATTATTTGGGAATAGAAGAATGCTTTAAAAGAACAATAATTCAAAACATGTGCTGTTGAAGCTTTGGAATTAGACCATAAGTTGTTTAATTATAAAGAAAGAAACACACGCAAATTCAGGCTTTCAAATAATAATTTGTTGAAGTTTTCTCGTGTAGAAGTTACTTTTATTTTCCAATTCTGATCAAAATATTTACTTGTACTCTGAATGCACCTATAAGCTACATATGTAGTATTATATTTTTACACAGTTTAATTATTAAAGTAACTTTACACAGCTCATAAAATGTTTTTAAGGAATGAAAGCCAAAAGACTGTGAAGACATATTTATAACATGCCACTACACCTCTGTCACACCGATTGCCATCCAGTGAAGCAACATGCAAACAAAATTATCTTTTATAGAAGGGAAACAATGTATAGGAAATCAAAATGTTTTCCACTTGGTCATCAAGGAAGTTTCCTTCATCTGCTTTTTATACTATTGTTACTTGATTGTATATAAATACTATCTTTTGTTAAGTTCTTTTCACAATTAATTCAAAATCTCCTTAAAAAATTATTTATTCTGTATTTCAATTAATAAAAATTTCCAAATAATATAATTAAAGAAAAAAATCTAGAAATACTGAACTTCTGTCCTGCCATCTTGCATTGGGTAGATAAGTAATTTTCTACTAAGACTGCTAATGGCCGGCTCACAGAAGGCACAGCTGCTCAAGTTCAAGGGGCCGCAGAACATTGAGGGTTCCCAGGTGACCTTTAGGATGAAAGTGTACAGTTGAGAGGTGGCCATCTTTGGGTCCCCCAATATCTACTGCAAGGGGGGCAATTCAGGACATGCTTCAAGTTCACTATCGACTGCTTTTACTCCCTGCCGACCTTTCAGTTCCTAACCAATATGTGACACTCTAGCATCTGCAAGATGTTGCGTCTCCATCCTCCACCCCCGGTCCTTGGCCCCTGGAGCAGGGAGCTCCCTTCAGAGCGGTGGAACCCCACCCAGAACGTCGCGACTATCCTCCTGAGCATCACTTCCCTTCTCATGGAACCCAGCACCTTCTCATTAGCATCATAGATGCCTCCTACCTGTGCTGGGTACCTAGGTCAGGGCCTGCCCAGGTGGGCGGGGCATGTCGGTGAGTGAACTGTGGTGGCCTGAAGGACCCAGAACCTGGCCTTGTCTGCAGCTCCTGCTGGCAGGAGCCAGAAACTTTAGGTTCCCAGCTCCCAAGTGACCAGATTAATTTCTGGTCACCTCTTCTCTGGTTTGTTTGGAATCTAAATAAAATGGCTTCATGAGGAAAAACAAAAAGGTCACCTTTACCAAAGGGATTTTGGAGAATAGATCAATGGGAGGTCATGGCCTATAGTTTCAAATCTATTTGGCAAGGGTCAAGGAAATTACACTTTATTTACCAGTATTTGTAATTTGTCTTGTTAATTAGACCACAGTCTATTAAATCAGAGAAAGCATCAGTGTTGTTGGTTACTTATAATGGATTTTCATTTTTAGAGATTCTTCAAGAAGTAGGGAAACTTTCACTTTTTGCTCTTGGTATTTTTCTTATTAAAACAAAGGAACTGTCAGTGTCTCTTCTTGAACATAACTCTGATCATTTTAACTATTTTTCCCCTCTATCCATTTTGTTTTGATTTTTCTCCACTTAACTGCCTTTTCTCATTCCAAAGTTAGCTCTTCTAAACTTAAATATCTTCTGCAGAAATACTTTCTGGCTATCTGCCAATATTTTCAGCACTGATATGTGTCAGCTTTCAGGATTGTTCAGCCTGTTGGTTTGTTTCTCTTTGAATTCATCTTTCCTCCCCCTTCTAATGGTTCCTGTATTATAAATTTCAGTTTGATTTTTTATTGTGGAAGCCATATTCCCCACTTAGCAGATAAATTAGAGAATTCCTTCATCCCCAAGAAGCCAGAAAGATCAAGGTACCATCATAGGAGTTTGATCATCACCTAAACTTGAGGGCAAACTGAGCAGAAAGGAGCTTCTTGGTTCCATTAAATTTTATTTTTGCACTCAATGAACCAAAAAGATTATTTTAAATTTTATTCAAGTAGGCTTTTTATTATTTTCAAAACCTCCAATGTAAAGTCTTGATTGAAGGTTCTTTAATTCACCCACAAACCACAACATGGAATTTTGCAGTAGCAGTAGCAACAATGAGAGCTCAGAAATTCCCAGATTGTTTTGATGACAAGATCTGAGTAGTTAGCATGTGGTCTGTTACTTCCAAACCCTTAGAACTGTGTCAGATTTGCTGAGCATTTTTATATAATCCCCAGAAATGGCTAAGGTAGGATGTGCTATCATAAAGTCAAAACATGTGTAATATCCAAGTTGTTCTTTGCCATTGCCTCATGGGATCTAAACAGGTTATTATATCCTTCCTTATTATTTATTCTGTTAAAGAAGACATTTCCATTAGATGCTATATTTTTATGTCTGAAGAATGTTTTCTCTTGTTTGGTATTTACAGGTAGCATGACATGGTGTGAAAGCTACTGGACCAAGTATTAGGAGACTGGGGTTCTTATCCCTGTTACATTTTGGCTCATTTGTTTTTAGCATACTTTTGTGTTATTTAGTTATAACTTTTGCCAAAAGTTATGCTTTTGTTATAAGGAATAGAAACCCATCCTAGCTTATATAGGCAGAAAATAATTTCTTGGGAGGTTATAGGGAGATATAAGGATATATTACTTAAAATATAGTCTGGAAAATCTAAAATATAAGAATCAGAGCAGCTTTTGGAATTCTAGGAGTAACAACAAATAGACTGTCTCATTAGGTGCTGCTTGTGATCATCCTTATTTCTTCCTTCCCACTCCCACTCTGGCAAATTTCAGAGAAGAGCTATCTTATTGGTCTCAATTGGAGAATATAGAAGGCAGCTCTTTCTGCCCACAGGTCCTGTCCCCATGCTTTAATAAAATCACTTTTTTTTTGCACCAAAAAAGAGAAGAATATGGAAGAAGACAGATTCTCTTGATTGCTCTAACCAAATTGTATCTAATGGGAGAAGAGCATTGCCCTTGAAGCAAAATTCAGGTGTTGTTAATGGAGGAAGAAAAAAAGATGTTGACAACATAACAAAATCCAAAAGAATGTGGCAAAATAACAAATAGTTTATTCAATCCTTAGGCTTCCAAAAGTATCACCCCATATTGCTATAGTGAGTTTTATATGAAATATTAGAGAGACAGCATAATAATAATTCAATTTCATAATTATCTTTGAACCAGGGCCTCTTTCCAACCTGTCACTCTTGTGGGCCAGTCCCTTATTCTGTGCTTCTTAGACATTGTTGCAGCTTCCTGACTGCATGGCATTTAGTTTTATTTAGCATCCTCCTAACTGCTCCTCTGTAACTGTTAGAGGTATCTTTCTAGAATACAATTGTGTCTCTTGGAAACCATAGTAATGTCTAAACGATACCTAATACCTGTTCTTATCACCATCTGGGCAGAATTAGATGCCCATTCTGTTTACCTACTATAACACTCTGTACATACTTCGTTTAGAGTTTTTGACTCACTGAATAATTATTGTGAAAAAGGGGTAAGCTATTTAAAACAGTAAATACAATAAATTCTCAGATAAACACACATAATCCTATCTTGCTCTTTTTGTTTTCTAAAGGCAATTCATGTCTGTTAAAAAAGATCCATATAGTTACCTTTCACCCACAGAGCTTGATAGAGGAAGAATAAAAACTTACATGTGTTTAAAGGGAAAAGACCCAAACTACAAATTTCTGTAGGTTCGTCTGCTAAGGAGTTCGTAACTAGAGTGAACGGTCTTTCATTTAACAGGCCACCTTCATGAATTTGTATATATGCAAAACTGGCATGAAGCTAATTTCTCTGCATACTAAAGTGACAGGTGATGGGGATTTTGCATATTCTTGTGGTAACATGAGGGAGAGGGGTTTAGGGAGCCAGAGAAGTAATATGAGGAGGAAATATGAGAAAGATTTTGAAGGAAAGGTTATGCAACATGGAACTCTTTTTGAGTTGGGGAACCTCAATCAAACAAACAAACAAATGAATAAATAAGTAAGTAAATAAATAAAAATAAAACATCCAGTGAGATTTCCCCAGAATGGGAATTGCCAAAGGACTTGTAAGAATGGTTGCATCCAGCATGCAATATTAAGTCATTTGCTCTTCTGTGCATTTATAGTGGTCATTGTCTGTCTTTAAAACATCTCTTCCACTCTTCCCTGACTATGTAGCAACCATTTGGATGAACCTTTCTTCTTCCTCCAATAGTGACAGCAAATTGTTCTAAATAATCAGGTAATCCCATAATACGATTTAAACGGTGATTAGTTTGAAAACAACGTAGGCTTAATCCAGTCAACACGTTTCCTGACATTTTCTGAGGCACAGGAGTTGGTTTAGGGAAGATCTATTCAGAAGAGCCTCAAGACTTTGTGTCTAATGGTTGTGAGAATTGTCTTGCCTGTCCAACTGCATGTGGTGACATAGTTTCAATTTCTGACAGCAGTTATCCTTTGATCACATGGGGACCCATCCTTAGGAAGACTGTAATTGTGAATAACAGAGATGGAATAATGGAAAGAAAAAGATGAGTCTTTGATGACTTGATTTAGTCACTAAGATCAAATGACCTATATAAACTGATCTTGAAGGCTTCCAAATCTCTTGTCTAGATTTCTACTTAGATGACCCAGTGAATCTCATTTACTGAATAAAACCAAACTCTTGATTCCCCCCACTTCCAAAAACTTCTCCTACAGCATTTGCTATAAATTTTATTTATTGTTTTATTTAATTGGATAATTGATATACAGTATTATATTGGTTTCAAGTGTACAACATAGTAATTCAACATTTATATACATTATGAAATGGTCACCACAGTAAGTCTATTTACCAACTGTTTTCATGCAAAGTTGTTACAATATTATTGACTATATTCCCTATGTTGTACACTACACCCTTGTGTCTTATTTATTTTATAACTGGAAGATTGTAGCTCCTTTTTTTCTTAAGTTTATTTAGTTTGAGAGAGAAAGAGAGAGAAAAAGAGAAATAGCATGTGCACATGGAGCAGAGGGAGAGGCACAGGAAGAGCAGGTTCCATGCTCTCAGCACAGACCCTGACTCTGGGCTTGAACTCACAAACCTTGACCTGAGATCATTACATGAGCTGAAATCAAGAGTCTGATGCTTACCGGACTGAACCACCCAGGCACACCTGAGGATTGTACCTCTTAAAACCCTTCCCCTAATTATTCCAACCCCCTACCTAACCTCCTTTCTGGCAACCATCAGTTTGTTTTCTGTATCAGTCTGTTTCTGTTTTCCTTTGTATATTCATTTGTTTGGTTTCCTTAGATTCCACAAATGAAAAAATATGGTATTTGTCCTCCTCTGTCTGACTTATTTCACTTTACATAATAGCCTCTAGGTCCATCCATGTTGTCACAAATGGCAAGATTTCATTCTTTTATGAATGAATAATATTTCATTATATAGTGGACATTTAGGTTGCTTCCATGTCTTGGCTATTGTAAATAAAGTTGCAATGAACATAGAGTGCATATGTCTTTTCAAATTAGTGTTTTCATTTTCTTCAGATAATGCTAGTTCTATTTTTAATTTTTTTAAGGAACCTCCATATTGTTTTCCATAGTGGCTGTGCCAATTTACATCCCTACCAACAGTATCTGAGGATCGCCTTTGGTTCACAGCCTTGACAACACTTGTTATTTCTTGTCTTTTTGATAATAGCCATTTGACAGATGTAAAGTGACATCTCATTGTGGTTTTGATTTGCATCTACCTGATTTGCACTAACCTGATGGTTAGTGATGTTGAACATCTCTTCATGTGCCTGTTGGCCACCTGCATTTCCTCTTTGCAAAAATGTTTATTCAGGTTCTCTGCCCATATTTTTAGTTGGATTGTTTGTTTTTTGATATTCTAGGAGTTCTTTATATATTTCCGTTGTTAACTCCTTTTTGGCTATACCATTTGTGAATATATTCATCCATTTATTTGGTTGCCTTTTCGTTTTGGTAATGGTTTCCTTCACTGTGCAAAAGTTTTTTTGGTTTGATGTAGTCCCTTTTACTTATTTTTGCTTTTGTTGTTTTTGCCTGAGGAGGTAAATCCAAAAAATATTGGTAAAACCAATGTCAGAGGGCTTACTGCCTATATTTTCTTTTAGGAGTTTCATGACTTTGGGTTTTAG